>NW_017729032.1:16158276-16161918 GCF_001723915.1 Gavialis gangeticus | reverse complement strand
TTCACGGTCAGGGCGGCTAGGGTCTGGAACCAGCTTCCAAGTGAGGTGGTGCAGGCTCCCACCCTGGGGGTTCTTAAGAGGAGGTTGGATGACCACCTTACTGGGCTCATTTGACCCCAGTACTCTTTCCTGCCATGGCAGGGGGTTGGACTAGATGATCTGCTCAGGTCCCTTCCGACCCTAGAAACTATGAAACTGAAACTATGGATAACGACCACGATGTGGATGCTCTCATGGGTGCTGACCCTTAAGCCTTAGGTTGCTAGGTTGCTTTATAATTAGCATAAATTAAGTTAATGTACACTGGGCGTGTCTACATGACACACATTACTGTCCAGCAGAGCAAATTGCTGCACAGTAAGCATCACTGCCTACATGTGCAGCCCCTTACTGTGCAGTAATACATGTCTAGACAGTTGACTGGGAACAAATTTGCTCCTGGGCAGCAGAGGATAGGAGATTATTTCCTGCCCCTGGGAGTTGCCTGCCCAAAACAAGGTCTCTCTGTCTTGGCCGCATGAAGCTTCTGGCCCCATCTCTGCAACTGGAGCAGGGGCTGGGAGGCTGTCCCAGCCCAGGCTCTGCCACCAGAGCCCACCCTGGCACCAGGCAGGTCCCAGGGGCAGGGAGCTCCCAGCTCCAGATCTGCAACTGAAGTGGGGCTGGGAGATTGCTCCCTGTCCCTGGAGGCTGCCTGCTGCTGGGGCAGGAAGACATTGTCCTGGCTCAGGCATCACCACCAGAGCCTGCTCTGGCAGCAGGTAGCTACCAGGGGCAGGAAATGATCTCCCAGCCCCTGTTCCAATTGCAGAGCTAGGGCCAGAAGCTCCCTGCATGGGGAGAGTTCTCTGCCTAGCCTGGAGCTGACTAGGACCTGCTTCCCATGTGGTACAAGAAAGGAGTGACTCCTGTTTAATTTTGAAAAGGAATGACAGTCCTGATTCAGGACAGTGGGCGTTGGGGCTGTGAGATAGGAGTTAGTTTACTGCCTGGGTTCCTAGCACACCTCTCTCCAGCTACCGTCTAACTTAGGCATCGCCCCATTCAACACGCTGGCAGTTGTGCATCTTATTTTGAGGTGCCTTACTCCCCCAGGTGTTTTATAGGGATCTTAGAGGTCTAATACAGGGCTGTGGGTTCCATTCCAGGTGACAGATACCTAAATGGTTGGCACTGTGACACTGGGCATGTCAAACCCCTTCTTCTCCTCAAGGCTCTTTATGCCTCTAGCCATTAGAATCTCTCTGCTGTCAGGTCTCATTGATAAAATGGGGACAATACAGGGTCTTCATCAAGTATTTGTGCACTTTTAAACTTTAATAACTTAGGTTGTAGGTATGATAGAAACAATCTGTAAACAGCATTTAAAAGCAAATTTATTAAAGTTTTAGGACAACTAGAGTACACAATGCTAGACTTTATAAGTAATAATGGGTTTACTTTTATTTCAGATCCTTTGACAAGTGAAAAATGGCTACTGTAGATGAGAAGGTAAACTGTGTCTTATGGCCAGCAGAATTGAAGTCCATATCAGCTGTGAGAAGAAAATGGTGGTTATGTTGAAGTCTAGCATTGTGTACTCTAGTTGCCCTAAAACTTTAATAAATTTGCTTGTAAATGTCATTTACAGTTTCTACCATACCTACAACCTAAGTTATTAAAGTTTAAAAGTGCACAAAGACTTTATGAAGACCCTGTATATACTTCTTGGAACCATTATGAGCATTGAGCATGAGTTGCTCAAATACTACAGTACTAGGAACTATGTAGAGGCATAACAGGGCAGGTCCACACCCTGGGCAGCAGTGGTGCACAGGACAGCACTAGCTGCTATGTTGGTGGTGGTGGCACCTATTTTTGTGCCCCTTCCCCCAAAGGTGGTGCTTGGGGCTGCTGTCCCAGGTCGACCTCCTCCCCAACAGTTTATTTGTAAGCACCTAGAGAATGACAAAGTGAAGGTGGTGCAGTTGCCATCCTTAGAGGTGTTCAAGATGAGGCTGGATAAGTACCTTGTTGAGCTTGCTTGAGTCCAATAACTTCCTGCCCATGGCAGGGGACTGGACTTGATGATCTTACAGGTCCCCTCTGGTCCTATGTAAGTAAGAGCCAATATGCATTTGTTGAGAACAAGTCATGCCTAACCAGTCTAACTTCCTTCTGTTACAGTTAGGGTTACCATATTTCCAATATTAAAAAAGAGGACACCTGTGGGAGGGAAAGGAGGGGGCGGTGGAGGGGGGTGAGCAGGGGGCAGTGATATGCCCATGCCATGCTTCTGCCCCTCACTCCTAAGCCCCTGCCCCCCTAGCCCTGCTACTGTCCCTCACTCCCAACCCACAGTCCCCTACCCCCACAGCCCAGCTGGTGCCCCTCATTCCTGACCCATAGCCCCCTGCCCCCCCAGCACTGTTGTCCACACAGCTCCCACACATGCAACCCCTGACAGCCAATCACCTTGCCCGCTCCTCCCAGCCTCAAGCAGCCAAGCTGCTAGCCCCCAGGAAAGCAGAGGCAATGCAAAAACCTGGACATTTGCTCACATTTTAAAAACCTACCTGAACACGAGGACAGGTGGCTAAAAAAGAGGGCATGTGCAGGAAAACCCGGAGGTATGGAAACCCTAGTTATAATATCGCCTGCTTTCAGGTTACAATATATCTCAGATATCTCACTTTTGGCAAGGTTTTCTCTTCTGTGAGTCTCATGAAATGAGACTAAAGAAATGCAGTTTAGATGAAACTTCTATAAGGTCGTTGCATAACTGGGTGGGTAATCATGCCTAATGATGTAGTTATCAGTGGCTCAATTTCGAACTGGAAAGCAATAGGAAGGGGGTTCCCCAGGGACCTGTAGCAGCCTGTTCATTAATATCTTTTATTAATGAGTTATAAGATAGAACTTATTAAATTTGCAGATGAGCTAAACTGGCTGGTATTTAAGAAGAAAGGATTAGGATTCAAAATTACTTTGATACATTGGAAACCTAGTTTGATATGAATAGAATGAAATTAGGTAAGGACAAGTACAAAGCACTACACTTAAGTAGGCACAATCAAATGCAGAAATACAAAATGCAGAATAAATGTCTAGGATGAAGGGGACCCACAGATTATACTGAGTTGAAAATATAATATTGTTGAAGAAGAAAATGATAGTGCACTGCATGTATGAACAGGAGTCAAATGCAAGTCATGAGAAGTGATGATAATACTCAATTCAGCACTGGTGAGAGGGTTCACTTGGAGTATTGTGGGCACCATCCTGTGAGGGCCAACTGGAGAGACTCCAGAGAAGAGGAACAAAATTGTTTGAGAGAAAATCATAGATTCATAGATGTAGGGACGGAAAGGACCTAAGTAGATCATCAAGTCTGACCTGCCATGGAAAGGAGAGAATACTGGGCTCATATGACCCCAGCTAGGTAATTACCTAGCCTCCTCTTAAAGACCCCCAAGGTAGGAGCCAGCAGCACTTCCCATGGAAGTTGGTTCCACATCCTAGCTGCCCTGACTGTGAAGTAGCACCTTCTAATGTCCAGCCTGAACCTACTCTCAAACAACTTATGGCCGTTATTCCTTGTTACTCTGGGAGGTGTTCGGGTGAACAGGGTCTCTCCCTTTACCCACTGGTCCCCCCTGGTAA
>NW_017729032.1:16150662-16153276 GCF_001723915.1 Gavialis gangeticus | reverse complement strand
TGGAATCCATAATGACTCCAAGATCCCTTTCTGCCACCGTGCTTTCAAGAAGGAAGTTCCCCAGCCTGTAGGTATGTTGCTGGCTCTTCCTCCCCAGTTGCAGTAACCTGCACTTTTCAATGTTGAATCCTATCCTATTCTCATTTGCCCACCCCTGTAACCTGTCCAGGTCCAGCTGTATCCTGTCCCTCCCTTCTAGCGTGCCCACCTCACCCCAAATCTTGGTGTCGTCAGCAAATTTGAACAGGGTGCTTTTCACCCCCTCGTCCAAGTTGCTAATAAAGAGATTGAACAGTATGGGCCCGAGGACTGAGCCCTGGGGGGACTCCACTGCCCACCTCCCTCCAGGTTGAATATAACCCATCCACCACCACCCTCTAGGTGCGGCCCCCTTGCCAATTTGCAATCCATCTGACTGTGTAGGCATCAGTGCCACAGTTGCCTAGCTTTTTAATGAGAATTAGGTAGGAGACAGTGTCAAAGGCCTTCCTGAAGTCCAGAAAGACTATGTCCACCACAACACCTGCATCCAAGAATTTTGTGACCTGATCGTAGAAGGCAATCAGGTTAGTCTGACAGGACCTACCCCTAATAAACCCATGCTGGTTGTCCCTGAGCATCGTCCCCCTACTGGTCCTTCCCAGATGTGCTCCTGGATAATCTTCTAAAAGAGCTTACCCAGGATCGAAGTAAGACTAACGAGCCTATAGTTGCTCGGATCCTCCCTCCTCCCTTTTTTGAAAATGGGGGCCACATTGGCCTTCTTCCAGTCTTCTGGCACCTGGCCAGAGCAATATGAGTGCTCATAAAGCCAAGCCAGGGGCCTCTCTATAACCCCTGCCAATTCCCTCACCATCCTGGGGTGGAGAGCGTCTGGACCTGCTGACTTGAACATGTCCCCCCCCTCCAGAAGTTCCCTAACTCGGTCTTCCCTGACCCTAGGCCTGGCGGAGTCTCTTCTCTCATGATATATGAGGAAAGTGTGGGAGAATTAGAATGATTTAATTTAGTGAGAAGAAGACAGAGGCAGGATCTGTTAAGTCTTCAACAAGAGTCAATAATAATGAGGATCATAATTGTTGTGTGTGGATTAATTTGCACCTTATAGGCTAACTGAAGTAGAGTGTGTATGTATGTGTATGTAACACAAGCTTTCATGAGCTGAAGTTTGCTTCATCAGATGCTTATTGTCTGCAGACTAGAAAGGAATGGGCTTGAATTGCAAAAAAAAAGGGGGTTTAAGTTTAAAAAGGAACCAGCTGTGAGGATGGTTGAACACTGAAACAGATTACATAGTTTGTGGAGTGCTCATAATTTAAAGTTATTGAACACTTTATTTATTGTCTGGGATGGTTCAGAGGAGGTTCTGCTAGATGATCTCCTGAGATCCTTTCCAGTCCTATTATTCTATGATTCTATGCTCCTCCCCAAAGTTTCTGCTGAAAATTTTTCTAAACCAGGCAAAAATGTCTCTAAGGGTTTCCAATGCCCTTGCTTGCATAATGCCGTACCCCATACAATGAGGCCAGTTGTTTAAAGCCACAATCTGACTGGGGGGCTCTTTTTTTTATTGAGTCCTAGTTAAATACCAATTCTTTTTGTCCTGATGTTGCTGATGCATTTTGCCCTGAATAAGCATGTTCTGATACTTTGTTGATTTGCAAGGGTGCTGAGCTCCCAGTTGAACAAGGTTCACCCATTGCCAAGAACATAGCTGCTTATCTGCATACACTTAAATAAATATGGTCTTAATAGTCTATATGTAAAAAATGGGAATGCAGCAGCATATACAAAGGGTAACAAGTAACTTTCTTCTAAGAATCCTGTTTAGGTGCCAGAACTTAAAACTTCTTCCCATAAATAGTAATTTTTGTTGTAGTTTGGTGATTATTGTGTATCTTGCATATGCCTAAACTTCAGAGAACGTTTAGATCATATCCCTGCCATTTCTTATTGTATTGCAGTGGTGCTGGGAAACTCAATCATAGATGAAGACCCTGTTGTATTAGGTGCTGTACAAATACAGATCAAGACGATCCCTGCTGTAAAGATATGGTAAACTCTTGAGGAACAGGCACAGCAAGAGAAATCCCTAACTAGCATACAACTTATAGCATTCACAGCACCTAGATGACTGAAGTGGCTGTTGCTGCAAATGAGTACAGCATGACTGACTACACAAGCGCCAGGGCCATCAGTGAATTTGGCCCAAGGTTCTTCTTTTAATAAACTGACTAATATTCTATATGTGCTGAACATGCCTTTGAAGATGTTGCATGAGGGAGAGCATTGGTACCAATATCAGATGATGAGAATGGAACCTTTTCATGCATGAACAAGCTGTGAGAGGGAATCCATATATTTGCTGCAGCATGAATAATTAGATACACACTTTTCACCCATACAGCAGAGGCTGTTTAAAAAAGTTAAGGTATCATCATTCCCATTTTTGCTGAGGGAGAAACCAAGTTGCAGAAAGCTATGCTCATATGCTCAAGATCCTGCATAGAGTCTGTGTCAGAGGTAAGCATGAAGCCTGGAGTAGTAGGTTGTAAACCCAGTGCTATCCACCCGATAATGCTGCTTCTTGCCACTCTTCTCCCCATTGCACTCT
>NW_017729032.1:16145085-16145662 GCF_001723915.1 Gavialis gangeticus | reverse complement strand
TCTGTGTCAGATGTAAGCATGAAGCCTGGAGTAGTAGGTTGTAAACCCAGTGCTATCCACCCGATAATGCTGCTTCTTGCCACTCTTCTCCCCATTGCACTCTACTGGAACTCACTTTCTTTGAAATATTATAAAGAAATGAGTCTTTTAAACAACGTTGATGGTCTCTCCACCCACATATTCCTTTTGCGTATATTAAAAATCAACCAATAAGTAACAGAGCAATGCAGGTTTCATAGTTTCAAAGTTTCATAGTTGATAGGGTCGGAAGGGACCTAAGCAGATCATCATGTCTGATCCCCTGCCATGGGCAGGAAAGGATGCTGGGGTCAAATGACCCCGGCTAGGTGGCTGTCTAGCCTCATTTTGAAGATACTCAGGGTAAGGGCGAGCACCACTTCCCTTGGAAGTTGGTTCCAGCTCCTAGCTGCCCTGACTGTGAAGTAGCGCCTCCTGATGTGTAGCCTGAATCTACTCTCAGTCAACTTATGGCCATTGTTCCTTGTTACTCCTGGTAGTGCTCAGGGGAAAAGGGACTCTCCCATAGCCTGCTGGTCCCCCTTGGCAAGTTTATAGG
>NW_017729032.1:16139691-16140085 GCF_001723915.1 Gavialis gangeticus | reverse complement strand
CTCCCCAGGTGCAGCACCTTGCACTTGTCCATATTGAAACCCATCCTATTCTCATCCGCCCACCTCTGTAACCTGTCCAGATCTAGTTGTAGCGTGTCCCTCTCTTCTAGCATGCCCACTTCTCCCTACATCTTAGTATCATCTGCGAACTTGAACAAGGTGTTTTTCACCCCCTCATCCAAATCGCCGATGAAGATATTGAATGGGGGACCCCCACCATTAGGTCCCTTTCCCCCTGACCCCCTTGTATTCTGACCCAGAGCACCCAGAGCACTTCAGTCTGCCTTATCTCAGACCCAGTGCTGTTTGCTGAGGATGTGTGTTGCTCTTTGACGGAGAGTGCCACACACCTGCCTTTCCTCCCCTTTCTATCCCACCTATACAGCCTATAGCC
>NW_017729032.1:16135252-16139680 GCF_001723915.1 Gavialis gangeticus | reverse complement strand
CTATGAGCATTAGTGTAGAGGCATTTAAGGCCTCCTGAGGTTGTACTATACACAGTTCAAACCAATATCTGTTTGTTAATACAGACTTAGAGCAACATACAGTTGTTCCCAGCCAGCCATGAAGAGACATCACATGACTGTACATATAAGTCAAATATTAGTGAACAGGACATTTTATTGTTTAAGTACTTCCTCCAGAAGCATACTATGTACCTGTAAGAAAATACACATCCATTGATCCAGGATTGCATCCTGTGTATACCTAAAAGTTTAAATGTTGTCATCTGGTGCACTTTGGGCCCCAAACAGGAGAAAACTTGTTGATAGAATGAGAAAACCCTCAAAATAACATAATTGTGGCTACACTAATTTTCTTCCATGGCAGAGAGAAATAGCTGCTTGCCCTCTATGTAGGGCAGATAATGGCCCTCTTTGTTCTGACATGGTTACTTTAGTTTGTATGCTGGGGATAGAAGCAGAAACTCGCTTCACCCACCTGTATGAAAGAGAATAGCAATTCTGCCGAGCAGTTCCAAACTATTTATTACATGGGGATTTCAGATAGGAGAATTCCAAGGTGCCTCCCACCCCATAAATCCTTTTCTCATTTGTTCTTTCTGCCCATAATCTCCCCCTAATTATATAATTAATAAATAACAATACAATAGAGTGAAGTTTATTATAAATACAAATGGGATTAATTGATACTCATTGTCATCTTATTTGCACGTTATTTGTGCTTTAGATGATCTCTGTGTGAATTAGCCAGTCCTATATTTATCTGATAAGATCCTGTTTCTAAAGGCTCCTAATCCTTTACTTCTTTGCAACACAGCTGTTTGCTTTCTTTTAACCATGCAAAGTTTTTTGTTTTTTTTGTTCTTCTCTGTGGTTTTCCAGTGATGGTTTATAGTCTTGCTGGGAAAAATACTTTAGCTAAGTACAGTCATTATGGGTAGCGTTGGGGAGGGGTTAAATCAGGTTCAAAATGGCTACCCAATATAACTTGGTGCAGACCTTACACTCAGACCTGATCTCAGTGATTGGAAATCAGTCTAAACCCATAACTGTACAGAAGTTCTGTGCACACGGTCTAAGATAGATCTGGATCAATATAGTATCAGACTCACTTAGCCTAGGTTGGAGGGGGGGATGGGACTTCTGTACATTTACCTGCACAGCCCCCGGCTTGGAAAAGCCGATCCACTGACCCCAGCCCTGGGGCTGCACTTTTCACACACCCCTTCCTGGCACCAGGCTAGTTTTAGTCTTTCATCCCCTTGCTCCTCTCCCCCACTTGCAGACCAGCCAGCTCCATCCAATCAGATGGCTGCGTTTAATGGAAGAGCTTTTTACTATTTCACTCAAGGTTTCTAAGTTACGGTGGCTCAATATGGGCAGTGACCATTTCTTACTGACATAATTCACTTTATAAATCATAAAGCAGAAAGAATGAAGGCACACTGCTCCAAGTGCTGGCTTTATCCACATTTGCTGCTGCTGGGAGTTGAACAAGTAAGTTCTGGTGGGAGGAGGGGTGGAAAGGATGGGGTGTAGGTTAGCTCAGGGGGTTTGGGGAAAATAGCCCTAGACCCCTCAAGCCTCCCCATGGACCCTGAAAGCCCCCTGATCCCACCAAACCCTCCTAGATCCCAGCAACCCCCCACAGGTTATACCTGTCCCCTCCCATCCCCTCCGAAGATCTCCTCCCCAACATTGTGCAGATTCATAGATTGTTAGGGGCTGGAAGGGACCTTGCAGATCATCAGGTCCAGCCTCCAAATGATGCTGCATGAATTCCTAATCCCGCTAATCACTCCCACAGATGCCACCTGCCCCCCTCTCCCCAGCTGCCCACGGACCCCCAGTCCTCCAATGTCCCTGCTAGGACCCCATCCCGACTTCACTTAGATCAGGTGGCCTTTTTGAACCTTATCTAACCCTCCTAGCCTCCACGAATGTCTGCACTTAGCCTTAATGTGTAGCCTTGTTAAAAACTGCTCTTTCTCTAAAAGAAACCTTCATTCCTTCTGCTTTATGACTTATAAGGTGAATTAACCTAGTAAGAAATAGTCACTGCCCATATTGAGCCACTGTAACTTAGAAAACTTGTGTGAAATAATAAAAAGCTCTTCCATTAAATGCAGCTGATTGGTTAGAAATTAGACTTTATTATTGGAGAAGAAAATGTGCTGTGGACTTCTACAACTTTCAAGGTAATGGATTCAGACTGACGCCTAATTATACATGTGGAGTAGTAACTGCCCCATGAAACTTGCACTCGCATACCCAACTGTCATTTGCACTTACCAATATCTGACTGTATATATATGTATATTTTTTGCAAGTGCACGTATTAGATTGGATGCACAACAGTTGGTAAATTTATTTTGCAAACATAACTTGTGGAATTAAAGTGAAATGTATGTATGTGGCAATTGCTTTGGGTGAGATGAGTGTAAACGACAGTAGAATTTAGCCCCATCTTAGCAAAACTTCGTTTCTATTAGTGTAAAGAGCTGCAGGAAGGAAGCCAGTGTAGCATAAGGCGGTTTTATTGGGCCTGCAGACCCCAAGAATAGAAGCGGTTTGGGAATTTTAACTATTTTTTTTAGAAGAACAAGAATAGTGTTTTGTCAATAGAAACAGAAGTGTTTCTTTTTGGGCTTATACTTATTCTTCCCTGCTTGGTGTGGTGGGTATTCTTGTTTTTGTTGTGGGGAGGGACCGGCAGGTTGTGACAAACCCGGCTACACAAAGCTTCGGCTGGGATGATCTAGTTGGGGATGGTCCTGCTTTGAGCAGGGGGCTGGACTGCATGACCTCCTGAGATCCCTTCCAGCCCTCATTTTCTATGATTTGAAGATCTACAGCAATCATCTGAGGCCTGAAGAACCTGTCCTAGAATGAGATGTGAGCATGCCAATCCCTTTAGTTTTACCTAAGGAAAGGTTTAGTATTGACTTGAACACAAGCTGTGTATTAGATAGGAAAGAGACTTAGGATAGATGCTCTTTAATCTGGTAGCAAAAAGTATCAGATCCAGTGTTAGGGAGCTGATGCTAGAACAATCTAGACAGGAAATAAGACACACATTTTAATAGTGGTGATGGTAAACCATTGGAACCACTTTTAAAAGCACGTATCAGGCTTTCCATCATTTGAAGTTTGTCTGGACTGAACTACTTGCAGGAATATGTCATAGGCTGGCTGAAGGAATTATTCAGTGAAGTTCTTTGGCTGGTGTAAAGCAGGAGGTAAACAGGATGATTAATCCTGTCCTTTCTTACCTTTAAAATGTGTGAACTATGGGAACTCCCTAGTGACTGCTGTTAGAAATAATAAACAAGAGCACACATTACAGAGTTTCTGCCTGCTTAGGTTAAGAAATAATTATTGTTAAACATTGGTTTGTTAATGGCCTTTTTCCTCCTGAGGATATGATTAATTAACAGATCTAATCGTGCACTATTTCCAATTAAGGAAACACTTTGAATGGCTCCAAGATACAAGAACGGGTTCTAAAAGAAATACAGCTATTTTGCTGTGTGATTTGGGCAGGATCACTCAAATCTACATTTCTGGAGAAAAATACCATAATTCATAGTGGGGAAAAGAAATGACTGTACATAGCTATGCTGACAGTAGAACACCATAGCATTTAAAAGCAAGGGTGTTCCATTTACGCCTCTTTGTGCATCATTTCTATCCAGGATAAGAAATCCCTTTCCTTGTAACAGGATAAATACTTCATGCTTATTTTAATGTATAAATACTAGGGCACAGTCCTGCTGTCCTTGCTTAACAAAATGACTTGGTTTGAAGTGTTTTATGCAGAATGTCTGTACTTATATTTTCATAGTTTTTTGGAGTTTTCACTTCAGCCTACTCTCTAAATACATTTATGGCTATGGGAAGATTAAAAGGTACAATTTACGACTTTGATCAGAGTTCAGATCTACTTCATCTTAGTTCAGGGTTATTTTAATTTTCATCTCGAGTCCCAAGTGTCAGCTAAACTCATGCTCTTATCCACATGTGTTTTGAAGAGCCTCAGCAGTGTCCCCTCTGACTTTGCCTTATACAGACTCCTAGAGCACAGTGAAGACTGAGTGTATGTTGTTTTTTGTGTGATTTGGCCACTGCAAGAACCTTGATGACTTGTATCCTTGGGAACTTCTGCATTGGACTGATACATATTTTCTGCTTTTTATTGATTGCTTCTTACAGTTTATGTTGTGTTGAAACAGCCTCGGTTAATCCATTTTTAATAAATGAAAGGACTGGGAGTTATTCCTTTTGTTATTTCCAGTGCTCTTCTCCTTTTCCATAGTTTCATAGTAGCTAGGGTCAGGAGGGACCTGAACAGATCATCTAGCCTGACCCCCTGCCTAGGCAGGAATGAATGCTGGGTTCACAAGACCCCAG
>NW_017729032.1:16121174-16135242 GCF_001723915.1 Gavialis gangeticus | reverse complement strand
ATATGCTGTTGATCTCCCCTGATGAGTTTGTAGGCAGCCACCAGGTCCCCCCTCAGCCTCCTCTTGCTGCGGCTGAACAGGTGCAGGTCCCTCAGTCTCTCCTCATAGGGCCTGTCCTGCTGCTCTCTCACCAAGTGGGTGGCCCTCCTCTGAACCCTCTCCAGGCTGGCCACATCCCTTTTGAAGTGTGGTGCCCAGTACTGGATACAGTACTCCAACTGCGGCCTGACCAAGGTCGCATAGAGGGGGAGTATCACCTCTCTGGACCAGCTTCAGATGCACCTTTGGATGCATGACAAGGTATGGCTGGCCTTGCTGGCTGTGGTCTGGCATTGGCAGCTCATGTTCATCTTGGAGTCAATAATGACTCCAAGATCCCATTCTGCCTCTGTGCTTTCAAGAGGGAACTGTCCACCCCCTTGTCCAAGTCACCGATGAAGATGTTAAACAGTGCAGGACCGAGCCCTGGGGTACCCCACTGCTCACATCTCACCAGGTTCAGTACAACCCATCCACCACTACTCTCTGGGTGTGCCCCATAGCTAATTTTTTACCCATCCAACTGTGTAGGCATCAATGCCACAGTCACTTAATTTATTGATGAGGGTGGGGTGAGAAACAGTGTCAAAGGCCTTCTTAAAGTCTAGAAAGACTACATCCACGGTGACATCATCATCCAAGGATTTAGTCACCTGGTCATAAAAGGCAACTAGGTTGGTCAGTGCTTTCCCGTGCTTTCCATTTACTTTTTTCCTTTGTCTTTTTTTCATAATATTTTCACATTTTTTCCAGCTGATCTTTCTTCTGTTTCCTCTTTGCATGTGGGTAAGACAAGCTCTGGTGCCATAATGAAGTGATGCTCTTGATTTTTTTTCCATTCTGCTTTTTAGGTTTGCTTTTTGCTCTGCAGCCATGTAAAGGTCTTTGATACAGTTGCTTGTACCTGTATCCTCTTGTCTCCCCACAAATTATTTCTTCAGGCTCTTTCAAGAGTATCCTGATAGATACTTTCTTGTACAGTGCATCTTCCTGAAGTCTTTTTTCTTGCTCTACCACCACCTTTTGACATCACTTTTCTATTCTGGAGCTTCATTTCTCTGTTTTCCCCACATATTTCCTCTCAATAGTACATATTGTACCATCAGTTGTGAAGTAGGCATCTACACTAGAGTTAGTGTGAAGTTCAGTGGAGTAACGTAGCCCAGTGTGTCTATAGGTCACTATAGTTTTCAACTTCCTAATTAAAATCAGCATCACTCTCTATTACCCAGTGGCTGCTTGAACTTGCTACAGTGTCCATGGTCATGGTGAGGAGTTGCAGAAAAACATCACAAAACTGGGTGGTCAGTAAAGTGGCACATAAACTTTAATGTTGATAAGTACACAGTAATAGGGAAAAACAATCTCACATGATGCTGTATTCTGAATTAGCCATTATGATTCAGGAAAGGGTTCTTGGAGTTGTACACACTTTTCTAAAAACAGTGGATTAATAGGCAGTGGTGGCCAGAAAAGCTAATAAAATGATGGGCATCATTAAGATAGGAATTGAAAGCAAAATGGAAAGCATCATTATGCAGCTTCATAATTCCATGATATACCCACATCATAAATACTGGGTGCAGTTCTGGCCTCCACAACAACAGAATATACTGGAATTAGAAAAAGTACAGGGAAGGGCAACAAAGATGATCAGGAAGGCCTTCGAGACGGTATCCCACCCCATACTGGTGAAAAAGTTAAGAGGCTATGATTTGGATGATTACACAGTCCGGTGGGTGGCAAATTGGCTAGAGGGTCATACCTAAAGAGTGGTAGAGGATAGGTCAGTATTGACCTAGAAGGGAGTGGGTAGTGGGGTCCCGTAGGGCTTGGTCCTTGGACTGATACTCTTCAGTGTCTTCATCAGTGACTTGGATGAGGGAGTGAAGTGTACTCTGTCCAAGTTTGCGGATGATACAAAACTGTGGGGTGAAGTGGACACACCAGAGGGCAGGGAACAACTACAGGCAGACCTGGACAGGTTGGACAAATGGGCAGAAAACAATAAAATGCAATTTAACAAGGAGAAATGCAAAGTGCTGCACCTAGGGAGGAAAAATGTCCAGCACACCTACTGCCTAGGAAATGACCTGCTCAGTAGCACGGAAACAGAAAGGGAACATGAGTCGTCAGTGTGACGAAGCCATCAGAAAAGCTAACTGCACTTTATTGTGCATCAGCAGATGTATGACAAACAGAACCAAAGAAGTGATACTTCCCCTTTATCAGACGCTGGTCAGACCGCAGTTGGAGTACTGCGTCCAGTTCTGGGCGCCACACTTCAAGAGGGATGTGGATAACCTGGAGAGGGTCCAGAGAAGGGCCACTCATATGGTTAAGCGCTTGCAGGCTAAGCCCTACGAGGAGAGACTAGAGCACCTGGACCTCTTCAGCCTCTGCAAGAGAAGGTTGAGAGGCGACTTTGTGGCTGCCTAAAAATTCATCATGGGGGTGCAGAAAGGAATTGGTGAGGCTGTACTCACCAAGGTGCCCCTGGGGGTCACAAGAAATAATGGCCATAAGCTAGCAGAGAGCAGATTTATACTGGACTTCAGGAGGAACTTCTTCACAGTTAGAGTGGCCAGGGTCTGGAATGGGCTCCTGGGGGTGGTGGTGGTCTCCCCTACCCTGTGGGTCTTCAAGAGGAGGTTGGATGGGCATCTGGCTGGGGTCATCTGAACCCAGTACTCTTTCTTGTCTATGCAGGGGGTTGGATTTGATGATCTGTTGGGGCCCCTTCTGACCCTAACATCTATGAATCTATGAGTATGGAGCAGCTACCATAGCAAGAGACTGGAAAGGCAAGGACTCTTCAGTTCAAAAAGGAGAAGGCTGGGGGACAGAAGGGTAAGGGCTCATGATAGAGGCTTATAAAATCATGAAAGGTAGGGATAAAATGGATAGGGAATTGTTGCTCTCCAAGTCTCAGAATACAAGAACGGGGAGGTACCCACTAAATTATCAGGAGGTAAATTTAAAATAACAAAAGGTATGTTTGATTTGGGAGGGGGCGTGTATTTTAAATACAGTGCATCATTAATTTGTATAAGTTATCACTATATTGCCACAAGAGACAAATCAAACCATTCTGTCAGGTTTATATCTAGCTCCCATCCTCCAGGCCTTCATAACCTCAAGGTTAGCTTATGGCATGCTGGGATGGGGCAACCAGGTCTGGAACTACTTGGGGATTGGGGCACTGACTGGAGTGAGGACAGGTAAGCAGAATGCAAGGACAAACCAGGTCAGGAAATCACAGCAGGTCAATCTGAGAGAGGGATTGTCAGGATTGATAGGGCTGTAGGCAGTCACTCAGTGAATTAGTATAAGCAGGTGGGGGTCATACCAGGTATCAGTCAAGGTCTGGGTCTTTGGGCCAAGGGTTGAGGTAGTATCGTGGTAAGGGAGGAAAATGTATCAGAGCTGGTAGGTCTAAACAGGGTAGGGATGGGGACTGTGGTGAGGCTGGAATTGGGCAGAAGCAACAGGAGAAGGGCAGGAGCAAGGTAGAGGTACAAGGAGCATACACACAAGCAATGTTGCTGGGACAAGTCCCACAAGAAGTGGGAGGGGTTTTGTAGCCATCCCATCAGGGGCCTATAGGTTTCTCCTAGTCACCTGGCTCCTTGTTAGTACCCTCATGGGAGGAACCAGGTTGGGCAGGGCTGATGCCTGACCAGCTGTGCAGTGCTGCAGAGGACCCAGCCTCTGTCTGCTGGCTCGGCTAACCTGGGTTTGAATCCTCCTGTTCCTAATAGCTTAGTAGCAAACTGAGACAAGAAGCCAGGAGATCAAGCAGAGAGTGAAGTTAAAGAGCAAACCATAGAGAACAACAAAGCAGTCTTGGGTCAGGTTGAGTTCTGTTGTCCAGACACTTCCTGCATAGCAGGGAAGTGGAGGGTAGGTGACCTCAGCCAGCTACTCCACTGATAGGGTGTGTGGATGGATGGTTAGGCCCTGCTGGAGGCATCAGGGCAGTCTGAATCAGTTTGGGCAATCAGTTGTAGGTTGGCAGGCTGGGATGAGTGGCTGTATTGGAAGCCAGAGGCCAGGGCCTGACATTAGCCCCCTAATGGCAGTCCCTGGTGGGCACTAGGTCTGGGTGGTCCTATGGATTTTTTTAGTCAGTTGGGACTGTGACCATGGATCTTTTCTGTTGGTTCCCACATGCAATCTTTGGACCCATATCCTTCCCAGTCTGTCAAGTAGTTGAACTTTCCCTGTCTTCAATCTGAATATAACATCTCGTGGACTATGTACTTTTCCTGTCCCTAGATTGTTATGGAGGGTGGTAGAGGTTAGGTATGATGTGGGAAAGAACTCTCTATGTGCAGCTTGAGTAGTGACATGTGGAATACTGCATGGATACTTAGTATCCAGTGGACCTGTAATTTGAAGACTACTGGGTTGATTTGGTGGCTTATATGTAAGGGCCCAAGGAAGCAGTGGTCTGGTTTCCATGAGGACCAGTCCATGTGGAGGTGTTCAGTCAACAGCTACACTTTCTTCCCAACAGAATTGTAGTCGGTGGCAGTGATCCCTCACAGTAGGGGATGATCACTCCCATGGTGTTGGGATTGTAGATGAGTCCGGTGGTGGCTAAAAAAGCCAATCCTAGAGCTGCAGACTCTCTGGCAGACACCACAGATGGTTAAAGGGAGGGCCAAACCACAGATCCCTCGATCCTGTTTCCTTTCCTTCCATTTCTGCCTCCAGGCCAAGATGGTTTTCCTCAAAGTAGGATGTACTTACTTTCACAAGGCATCACCATGTAGCCCTGTCCCGGGCTAGGTTTTCCCGTGCTGTGGTGTTAATGCCACACTTCTTAATGTTTTCCTTGACAGTGTCCTTGAAGTGTTTCCTCTGGCCCCTGTGTGTCCTTTGTTCTTGTCTGAGTTGGGAATATAGCAGTTGTTTTGGAAAATGTATAAGGCAGGATGTCATTTGACCTCTGTGTGCCCCTGTAGCCTTTTCTGATGATGGGAAACTACCAGGACTGGTTAGAAAGTACCGGAGTGAGAGTAACATGTGGAAAATAGTACACCATGTGCTGAAGTGAGTTGCTGTAATGGGTGCCATGTACAGAAGACATATAAAAGTTTTCATGAAGAGAGTTCTAGTGCGTTTTGCTTGGTGGTTGTTGTTGTGAAAGGTTTGCTGGTCTGACTGAGTTGTGGTTGTTGAGAGTGCATGTACCTGTGAGGTAAGAAAGCATGGTTGGTTGGTTGTGTCCCCTGAGAGGGAGTGGAAGTCGAGACTTGTCTGAAAAAAGTTTGCTACTAAATCTCCACTTACTGTTTGCTACTTGCTGTTTGCTACTAAATCTCCACTGTGAGGGACATAGAGCTTGACCTGATCATGACTTGGTCCCTGATCCAACTTTACACCGTGAGAGGTGTCTACTGGAGCCTGATCCCAGAATTACCCCTTTCCCTCTGGCGGTATCGACTCGTAAATCCCTATGTAAATATCACCCCTCCTCCCTTCATTGTTCTGTGTATGTCTTGTCTGTATCCTTGCAAACAGTATTGTATATAGAAGCATTTAGTATAATAGGTGTCATAGATAGCATAGTGGTTTTCATGGTTGTTATCCAGTTTGTTATTCTGTGAATTTATTAAACCATTGTAATTAATTCCATTGTTAATTTGAGTCTGTGGCTTTCTTGCTTAATTAACTCTGGTATCCGCACAGAGTGGCTAGGCATCCAGATGACACACTGGAAACCTTAGCCAGGCTCCTTAATGTTCTCCCATCAAATCACTCAGGCTGGATGGGCAAATTTGCATGAATTTCCCTGCTTTAAACTATGTTGTTTTCCAGCCTAACAAACATACATGAAGCATGTACACACAATAACCTGTCCACCACAGCTAATGATGAATAATCAATGCTTTCAAGCTGGTGGTGTTACCATCAGTGAAGACAGTTGCATTTGTGTGATGAGCCTCCCACTTTATGCCAAGGATCTTCCAGAAGTAGTCCTGGTGATGGTGTTCCAGGCTTTTCAGGTGGTCCTATAGATCACCCAAGCTTCACAGCTTAGAGAAGCATAGAGAAGAGTTGGGGTTACCCACAAAATATTCAGGCCTTGCTGGCAGTGCTGGTCTGCCTGCTGCTTATAGACTTTTTTTGCCCTTTTCAGGAGTTGCTTTAATTCCTCCTGAAATTTATTATGTTACAAACCCATTCCATAGACACAGGGTTGCTGGAAACCTGTGGGTATGGCACAATGCAACTGGACTGGGACCCAAAGTTTGGGAAGAATGGGCTTTGCCTGGTTGAGGCCTGCTTGGAATTGTTGTACGCAAATTCTGTGAGCCAAGACCGTTGGCAGCAAGAAGTACTTATCCTATTGAAAATTAAGGTAACAGTGAAAGCATTGTTCTAAGACCTGATTGGAACTCTTGTCCTAGCCATTAGTCTGGGAATGGTAGACTGATGTTAGATGTGTGCAGACACCCAGTAGGCACAAGGCTTTGTACCAGAACCCGGAGATGAATTGGGATCTGTGATCTGATATGATGCAATTTAGGAAGCTGTGGAGATACACCTGGTGGTCCAGCCACACATGGGTTGTATCTTCTGCTGAGAGAAGGTCCACACATGGGATAAAGTGACCCATGCTTGTGAATTAGTCTGTTGTAGTCAGGATTGTAGAGGAACTGTTTGAGACTGGCAGCTCTGTGATAAAGTTCAAGGAGACTACAGACCACTGCTGAGGCAAGGTGGGGAGGGATTGAAGGAGTCTGAAAGGCTTTTGAAAAGGTTTCTTGATGTGGGCACAAACACTACAAGAGTGGACAAAGGCCTTCACCATCTTGCACAGTTGCAACCACCAAAAATGGTGGGAGAAAAGGTGGTTGGCCATTTTGGTTCCAGGGTGGCCTGCTGATGGGGAGTCATGGGTTAAGTGAAGGATGTAGATTAGTCTAGCCAGACTCGGGGACATGTAGATCCTAAACCTGGATAAATATGACCCCATCCTGGACCCTATGTGTTTGCTGCATGAAGATGGTCTGCTCTTCTGGGAGTATTTTTTCAGGTGGCAGGCTCTACCATGCAAAAGACCTCCTGAGCCAGCAGGTCAGGCTGGCAGATGGATGCCTCCTTGCCACATGGATTAGCCTCCCCTGCCACTGGAGTGGGCTCCTTCTTATCCAGTGCCAGGTCTTCATACCTGTTCTCCAGCTGGACAGCTGCAGGTTCAGAAGAGGAGCGACAAGCTGCTAGCTTCCAGGCCTCGGACTGGCCAGTGCTTCTGAGCTTATCTTCCACCTCCTGCAGCTTCCCTACCTGATTCTTGAGATAATCCATGAGGAGACACCTCTCATACGGCAAACACTTCTTCATCTGACTCTTCATCTGACTCTCATATTAGCTCCTTCCTCATCTCCTGCTGCTACGTCCTGGAAAAAAATCCAGCCTTTTCTACTTAGCCAGCTTACAGTGAAGGAAGGGTAAGAAGGCAAGTGTCTTGACAAACTCCCAATCAAATTCCCCTACTTGCTGCTCCTGTGTCTTTGGCTCCTGTGTTGCTGTGTTCTGGCAAGCCTGGCCTGTCTGCTTAGGCAAGCTCTGCCTACTTCTTCCCACTGTGATCAGCTGCTGGGTTTAGCAGCTGAGAGCTCCTTTGAACAACTCTGTGCAAAACAGCTCCCGAACTTAAACTACACCACCAAGCCCAAACCAGGCAGGCCTTCATACTCACAGGGCTTCCTACTCCTCACCCAAGCAGGGGTCCCTCTCAAACTCCCCTGTTTGCTGGCCTGCTTGCTAGTCCTGTGTCACTGGCTCAAACCATACACTCAAAAAAATGCAATGGGTATGTTAGAAATGTCTGAATTCTGTGTTGTATGCTAAGGTTAGTTCAGAAGTAAGAAATACCAGCAATTTCTGCTCCTGTCAAACTCAGTTTGTTATACTCTTGTAAACTGCATAGAAAAAATGACTCTTGGCAACATGTGTGGGAGAATTTTGTGCTGCTTTATAGACTGACAAGACAGTCAACCTATAGAGGATATTCTCTTGAGACAGAAATTTGTCATGCATTGTTTCAGGGCTTCAGACTGTTATGTTGGGTTGAACCGCACTGAAACCAGTATGTTTAACTGCTGGTCTACTTCTCCAGTGTCTGTCAAAGACAGCTAAGTGAATGTTACTGTCCCAAAACAAAGGTAAAGTGGAGCAGGGGTGAGGTAGGAGAGGAGTGAGCAATTTCAGAGAGGCAAGAATAGCAGACAAAAACAAAGAGAAGGGACCCTCAACCAAGTAGCATGGCCCTGAGGAAAGTCCTACACTGAGACTGTTTTAGAGGCTCACTTTTTTTTTTTTACATGTCTTTGAAGTTACAAGGAGGGGAACTGCCTCTGTTGGTTTTGATTCCTTGTGTTAAAGACAATGGCACTCGTACATTCTTGTCACGAGAATTGCCTCCGAGGTACTGACTCCACAATCCATTTCTCAGCCCAACCGCTGTAGTTGCATATGCAAGACCCTGAACGTTTGCTTTGCCACTTTTGGAGCAGAGAAGGAGGACTAAGAATACTTACCTCTGAGACAATGGGAAGAGAAATTTCCTGATTTGTCACATGATTATTCAGTCTAGATTGCTTCTATCATTGTGTTTTTATATAGCAATAGCAGATCTACACATTTGAAACTCTGAATGCTTCAGCATCTCATTTCATTTGAGTCCTTCAGAATGAAACTTGTTTAGGAAACTTTACTACTTTTGTTGGGCTTTTGAGTGTGGGAAGAGAGACTGAATGCCCTGAGCTGCTTTGCAGTATCCAGATCCATTGAGTCCTAGGATATGACTGCAATCACTGTTAATGTAGATGAAATGTAATGAACATCCTCAAAACTCTGTCACCGTAACTCTTCAATGTACATCAGTGTAACTAAGAGAAGAATGTGGCCCTTAGGGGGTTATGTCACACAAGTTTCCTCCCAAATTTCCCATCGGGTACACGTAGGCCCTCTAATGAACAATGAAATAGCTAAAAATAGACAGCTTAGTCCAGAAAACCAAAGCCATTAATTTTGCATGGCAAAAAATTAGTCAGAACTCCCATACAGCCACAGACACTGGATGTAGCAGTTGTTTTTTTTGACTTTCCTTCTCATTGTTGGCTGCTGCTTTTTCTGAAAAGGCTTGCATTAAACCAAATGAAGATGAAGTCTAAACATCCTAAAGCCCCAAACTGTGGTTAGTTAGCTAAAACACACAGGCAAATGGATTAATTTTCACCTAGAACATTAATATTGTTCAAGTTTCTTTCTCATTTTATTCTTTGTTTTGTCATTTTGTCATACTAACTGGAGTACTGTTTGTACTGATGGGTACAAACTGTTCAGCAAAGATGGTCAGGGGAGAAGAGGAGAATGAGTTGGGCAGCATGTAAAAGAGCTGTATGATTGCTCAGAGCTCCAGTATGAAACTGGAGACGGGTGTATTGAAAGTGTCTCAGTTAATGTTAAAGAGGGGAACAACATTAAAGGGGGGAGCAACAAGGGGGATGTTGTGGTGGGTGTTTAGTATAGACCACCAGACCAGGAGGATGAGGTAGATGAGGTTTTCTTCAGACAACTAGCAGAAGTTTCCAGGTCGCAGGCTCTGGTTCTCATGGGGGACTTCAATCACTCTAAATCATCTGCTGGGAGGGCAACACAGCAGTGCACAGGCAATCCAGGAAGTTTTTGGAAAGTGTTGGAGACAACACTGGTGCAAGTATTGGAGCGACCAACTAGGGGCCTGTATTATTCTTGACCTGCTGCTCACAAACAGGGAAGAATTGATAGGAGACGTAGTAGTGGATGGCCACTTGGGCAGCAGCGACCGTGAGATGATGGAGTTCAGGATCTTGACAAAAGGAAGGAGAAAAGCAGAGTGTGGACCCCAGACTTCAGTAAAGCAGACTTTGACTCCCTCTGGGAACTGATGGACAGGATCCTGTGGGAGGCCCATTTGAGGGGGAAAGGAGTCCAGGAGAGCTGTATTTTAAATGTTTCTGAGAGTGCAGGAACAAACCATCCCAATGTGCAGGAAGACTAGCAAATCTGGCAGGTGACCAGCTGGGCTCAGCAGAGAACTCTCTGGTGAGCATAAACACTAAAAGGCAGCTTGCAAGCAGTGGAAGCTAGACGAGATGACTAGGGAGGAGTGTTAGAGCATTGCTCGGGCATGCAGGGATGAAATCAGGAAAGCCAAAGCACAATCGGAGTTGCAGCTAACAAGGGATGCGAAGGGTAACGTGGAGGATTCTAAAAGTAAGTTAGCAACACAAAGAAGGTCAGGGAAAGTGTGGGTCCCTTACTGAATGGGGGCGACAACCTAGTGACAGATAAGGAGGAAAAGGCTGAAGTATTCAATGCCTTTTTTTACCTTGGTCTTCATTGGTAAGGTCAGCTCCCAGACTACTGCATCTGGCAGCACAGTTTGGGGAGGAGGTGAGTAGCCAACAGTAGTGAAAGAACAGGTTAGGGACTATTTGGAAAAGCTGGACATGCACAAGTCCATGGGGCCGGATGCACTGCACCTGGGGGTGCTAATGGAGTTGGCCAATGTGATTGCAGAGCTGCTGGCTGTTATCTTTGAAAACTTATGGCGATTGATGAGAGGTCCCAGACAATTGCACCAAGACAATTGGAAAAGGGCAAACATAATGCCCATATTGGTTAGTTCCAGGACTATAGGAATCTAGCTGTGGCTGGGAACCTGCAGCCAAGTTCCCATAGAGGTGTCAATGGCAAGCACCCTCCCATTGATGCACTCAGCATTGGTCAGTACCATGGCAAGAGCTGACCCGAGCTTCCCCAGGAATTTGTGTAAAATGAGCAATATAATACTTCCCACCTCACAAGGGGGTTGTGAATATGAATTCATTAATGCCTGAAAGGTACTAATTTTCTACAGTAATGAGCACAGGAGATGGATTTCTGAGGCTATAAAATATTCTGTATTCAGAGCAGGGTAAATTGGGCCACCCATTGAATGAACAGAAAAAAAGGAGTTACAGAACAGCCAGATACTTCATTTGATCAGCACCATTCATCAAAGGACCTAATTAAGAAGACATATTGAGAATTGAGAGGAAATCAGAAGAAGATAAAAAAACCCAGCCTGAATACCGTATCTAGTCATAGACTGGGTCACAGTTAATGCATGGAGGAGATAGATATACCTTGGAGTAGTTTGATTTAGTAGGCTTTTTCCCGTTGTTTTCCTTAGCTTTTCCCCTGTGCCCTTTCAGTGATCAGGTCTGACTTCTGATTCCTTTCATGTGCCTACTTTATTACATCATGTCTCTTTTTCTGGTGTGGTTTTCTCTGCAGTGGTCTCCCAAATAATTTATTTTATTGCAGTAGTTTCATTCAACCTTTACAGCATTTCACTTCATGAGATAAAAGCATGTCTAGATTCCCCTTTACCATAGCGCCTGAGCATGATCTATATTGCATTTGTCCTCTTAATCACTCCCTGTAAGCATGCCTGCTTGGGACAACCACTGATGAACCAGTCTTGTCTGCTCACTCCTGCTCCCAAATTCCCTGAAGAGCGTGGCTGTGGTACTGGGGCATGTGTGCTGCGCCCCAGGCCACCTTGCCACATTTCTGGATTGGAACGCATGCAGAGCAGGACAGCGTGGGCAGGGCTTGGGGATTTATATAGTAGTGGTCCCAGGAAGGTAAATAGGTATTATAGACAAGTCCTGAGAGATAAGGAAATGCTGCTATCCCCCTCTCACCCTGTGTCACACACAGGCTGTGTCTACACTGTAAATTCCTCGGGGGCACTTGCAAGCACTCGGTACTGCTCCACATAGTCTCCTAAACTGGCTGCAATGTATCCTCGTCAGTACAATACTGCAACTGGGATAATGAACATGCAGCAGTCTAGCTGGAACTTCTTTTCACCATTGCTAATTAGCCCTCTCAAAATACTGTACAAATGCAGCTATGCTGCTTCTGGTGCGGCTAGGACAGAGAAGAGCAATGTGTTTGAGCACTGCTGGGAAGGTTGGAAACTTTTCTGTGTGGGCATGGCTTCAGGTTCCTAAAGTTATGCATTTGAAGAAGCCCAGAAGTGCCTCAGGCTTGATAGAGCTTTGCATCCTGGTATTGAACTGACATGTAAGGTCTGTTAGACTTTCACAAGTGGGTGTTCGCCTGTCTGTCGCCACAGTGCAGCTCAGTGAAGTCAGTCTTCTCAGATCACGCTCCCTGGATCAAGCTCCACACAAAATGTGGGATCACCCTTCTCTTTCAATACAGAGATGTAGGATTTAAAATGTAGACTGAGTGGGCACAGCTACACAAGATGCTTACTGCGCATGAGCCTAATAACACCACACAATAGCGTGTCATGGCAAAAACCAGACTAATAGCCTACTGTGCAGTGGTATTAGGCTAATGCACAGTCAACATAATTAAATAACTAACTCTAGGTACTGTGCATTTAGTACTAAACTAAATGCGCAGTATCTAAGGAGCATCAGTGAAAGTGTAGACATGCCTAGTGCCTGTCAAATATGCACCATAGATTGATTGATCTGCAGGGATCCTGGTTTTCTCTGATTAAAAAAAAATGCCCCCAATCTTTGGGTTAAAAAAAGTAACACAAAATCCACATTTTTCCGTGATCAAAATGAAACACCACTGTGTGTATCTGTGTGTATATATGTCTGTGTGTGTGTGTGTGTATATACATAAGGTCAGCTCCCAGACGACTGCACCTGGCAGCACAGTTTGGGGAGGAGATGAGTAGCCAACAGCAATGAAAGAACAGGTTAGGGACTATTTGGAAAAGCTGGACGTGTACAGGCCCATGGGATTGGATGTGATGCACCTGGGAGTGCTAACAGAGTTGGCTGGTGTGGTTGCAGAGCCACTGGCCATTATTTTTGAAAACTTATGGCGATCAATGAGAGGTGTGTGTATACACACACACCCACACACACACACACACACCCACACACACACACACACACACACAGAGTGGTGTTTCATTTTGATCATGGGAAAAAAGGGTATTTTGGGTTACTTTTTTTAATCCAAAAATTGGGTTTTTTTAATCAGAGAAAACCAGGATCCCTGGTGATCTGTTACAGATAGTGATAGGCTTCACATTTCATTTAGTCTGAAGAGAGGGTCTTTGCATCTAAGAGAGTTCATGGTGGTTTCTAACCTTAAAGTTCTCCCTTTTTTTTAAAGCATGGAAGTGCTAAACAATTCAACTCTGTTCATGCTACTATACCAATGGATTCCTAGAACTCTAATCATTCGAACAGAGTGCAGAGATCCCACTGATAAATGAGTTCTTTCTATGCTTGTCTGACCTTTTTTCCAAACCATCACAGCCTGTTAAATTACTGAAATACAGAATCAGAGTCATTAGTCACTTTATCTTTTTGTCAACAGCTACATTTTTGCTTCTTATGAAGATTCCTCAAGTTAATTTTATCTAATTCTAGCTCTAAGGGTTTTTGAATGTTAAATAATTCCTTATTTAAAATATTGATTAAAATATATATAAAAGCAAGTAGTCTTCTTGGTTAGATTCATAGATTCATAGATTAAGGGTCGGAAGGGACCTAGTAGATCTTCTAGCCCGACCCCCCGCCAGGGCGGAAGAACAACAAAAAACCCCAAAAAGAGAAACGGGACTCAAATGAGTCCAGCCAGGTAGGCATCCAGCCTCTTCTTAAAGACCCCCAGGGTAGGGGCCAGCACCACCTCCCTTGGAAGTTGGTTCCAGCTCCTAGCCGCCCTAACTGGGAAGTAGTTTTTGCGGATGTCCAATCTATACCTCCTCTCCATCAACTTGTGCCCATTGCTCCTTGTTATGCCAGCGGGCGCTAGGGGAAACAGCGTCTCCCCCAAACCCTTCTGGTCCCCCCTAGTGAGTCTATAGATGGTCACCAGGTCCCCCCTCAGCCTTCTCTTGTGGAGGCTGAATAGGTTCAGGTCCTGCAGTCTCTCACTGTAGGGTCTGCCCTGTTGTCCCCGGATCATGCGGGTGGCC
>NW_017729032.1:16115817-16121027 GCF_001723915.1 Gavialis gangeticus | reverse complement strand
ATCCCCTCGAGTCCGGCTTCTATCACAGCAGGGAAGTCCCGGTCCCTGCACAAGAAAACGGAGGTGAAGAATTGGTTAAAGAGGTCCGCTTTCTCCTCTGACGCAACCACCAGATTGCCCAGCGTATCCTGCAGGGGTCCCACATTACCCGGCACCTTCTTCATCCTCCCAATATATTTGAAAAAGGACTTTTTGTTATCCTTAATCTTGGACGCTAGCCCGAGCTCTATGTCCGCCTTGGCCTTCCTAACAGCTCGCCTACAGGCCCGAGCAGAGGAGGTTAGACAACTGTTCATTTATTTTCAGTGAGTGGGAGAGAATGGACTAACACATAAACCCACAGCTAGGGAGATCTAAGTCTTTGAACCTACAAAAGATGTATTGTTTTGATTAGCTATATATGAACAGTTTCTTAAAGCCTAATCTGGTTTGAAAAGGAAAGTAATTAAACACACAGTGTCTGAAAGAATTGCACCATTCTTAATGCTTAAAACTTCTCTTGACAAATTTGGGAGACTTTATATGTTATTCCAGACTATTTTGGGTCTATTTATTGGGCAACCGTGCTCTTACTATTGTCATGGCTTAGCCCTTTCCTGTTTCATGAATATTTGCACTTGAGAATGCACAACACTCTTGAGGAGAACAGTGGGGTGGATGCACTTAGGGAGCAGATACCAAGGAAAGGTGCCCAGCACCCTGGCTTTTGGCTGCTCTATCGCAGGTGCAGACCCCGCAACAAGAGCTGGGGGGGGCTCACCTGGGCGTGAGGGTGGCCAATACTCTAGCTGCGCTGCTGGCTCCCTCTCCTCAATCATGAGGCCTGGGCCAGTAGGGTCCATGTGTTGTGCCGTCCTCACAGCACCTCGCAGCACCTCCTCAATGGTCTCATGGCACCTGGGCAAGTGGTGGGGGGCCCAGGAGGGATACCCAGGGTGAGTGCAGGGGAAGGTGGCCCTGGCCAGTGCAGGCAGCACCACACCTCAGTCCATGCCCACTGGAGGACTTGCTGCTAGGTGCTGGGTGGCTGCCAGGGGGCAGATGAGGCCAGGGCCAGGGGTTGGCAGTGTTACTGGATTTGCCCGTCACTTTGGGGTATGCTCATTTGTTAGGGGTACATTTCTGGGGTCTCTGTAATTCTATCAACGTGCTGCTTGTGTTACTTGTGTTTCTGTATGGAACTGCAAGTCCTCACCCCCAATGGAGCTACCTTGCAGGACTCAGTTTCAATTGGGCTGGGTTCCTCCAACCACCAAATCACTCCAACACATATGCACATACACGCACAGATTAAAAGGACACGCTGGAGCCAGGATGGATTATTCAGCACTGACAGGCTGACACCCTCATGTGCCTTGAACTCAGTTCATCCCTTATTTCAGCAGGACAATAATAAATGCAGTTAGACACACATACACACACGCTAACAGAATATGTCTGAGCAGGCTGGGTCCTATCAGCACTTTCAGTTGATACCCTCATACACCTCAAAAGTTAGCACATCCCAGTTTCTTGTCACAATGGTCCTAGTAGTAACTCCCTTGATGAGCAAACCCCACTGTAGTTTTGGGTGTTACAAGGATCTTTGGCTTAGGTAAAAGAAGTGCTGCTGCAAAGCAAATGGGGAGGCCAAAGGGAAGGAAGAGTAAGTGAGGTTCAGAGAGAGTATAGCAACTAGCTTGACCATAAAAGTTATTTATTGCCAGGTATATGAACTTATGATGATTCCAGTAGTAATAGCCATGCAAGAGAGACAAATAACACAGTTTCAGTTAGGTATTTGGGGAAGCCTAGCTCAAGTTTGATCAGCAAAAGTCAGGTTCCTGGAGTCAGAGGGGGAGGAAGAGAGAGAGAGAGTGAGAGCTGGGATCTCACTACTCAGTGAAGTTTGAACCAGTCGAGGTTCCCAGGTGTTTGTTGGAGCTTGCAGACAGGCAGAGTACTCAGCACGATCAAAGGAGAGATTCCAGGCAGAAAAGGAGTGGATCTGGTGCAGCTTTTGGATCCAAGCAACAGGACAGAAACTTCAGCTTGGGTAGGGGTTTTGGAGAGAACTAACAATGGCTCAAGGGAGAGCACACAGCTTGCTTATGGGTAAACAATGGCTCATATGCTGGATAACAGGAACTGATGGCTCCTGGCTATGGGTGGCATTACTCTGAGGGAGCTCACAATGCAGACAGGGAGATTCAGTGTTTTGGGTACCAATCAAGGAGTCATTACTAGAATTGATCTGAGAAATGCTAAGCTGGGTGTGTGTAGACATGGGCTGATTAGCATTTGGGGCAGGGATTTCCCATCATGCAGTGCTTGCCCACTTCTCTGGTCCCAGAATTCAGTGTGGTCCTTGCCTTGGAATCTCTGTTCTCCATCTTGCATGCTAATGAAGGTGCTTTCCTGTCCCATCTCCCATTTAAATGAGTTCTCATCTGGGTCCATCTCTGATTCAGATGAGACCAGGGGACTTGCTTCACTCTTATCAACCTTGTCTGGAGGGCTTTAGATGTATCTCCCACTGCATCTTCATTGTCTTTTGTAAGTCCTTCCTCTAATCAGTTCTTGTTCAGACAGAGGTGGGGAGGGGGTGAGTCCTTTGTGAGTCAGACAAGCTGGATACTGAGTCAGGGTTCCCCAAGAACACAGAGCTGAGAGGTAGCAGCAGCAGCGGCATGAAGGTGGCCACCAGGGCTGGGATGTCATCCAGTACCTGGTAGTTCTCTTCCATGGCCTCCACTGCCTGGGCCACCACAGCATACTGCTGCTCCTGCACCTCCAGCATCTTCTGGAGGAGGGCCAGGAGCCTGTCCCAGAATGCCTGGTCCTCATGGTCCCTTTCCCACTCATGTATGATGTCCTCACTGCTCCAGGTCCACAAGTCCATGATCTGCTCTTCCACCACAGTGATTAGCTGGTCCAGCAGCAGGATCCAGTCTTGTGTCCACTGCTGTTGCAGGTGGCACATGTGGAGGGCACTGGCAGTGGGTTATGGCATCCTTGAGGGTGCATCCCAAATGGTGGCTGGTGCCTCTCCTCTGTGTGCAGCTGCTGGACCTGCACAGCTATGAGAGAGAGCCTCTTTGTGTCTCCTGGTGGACCACCATAAGCTGTTTGAGCACACCAAGGGGTGCTTGATCCACTATGTCCTGCCATGGTTGCCCCAGGAGTAGCCATGGTGCCCCAGGAGTAGCTGAGAACCTGGCACAGGACCCTGAGCTTCCATAACACCCCAGGCAAGTTGCACTTCACTGCAATGTATGTCACCAGTTGGAGAGGTGTCTGTGCCTACCTACAAGTTCCTGACCCCTGCGGCTAAGGAATAAATCACCGCTGCCATTGATGAGTTTCTCTGCATGTGACAGTCCTGTTGCTGCTTAGCTGGGAGGGCGCTGGCTGCTCAATAAAGTTTTGCACTGTCTCCTGCCTCCCTGAATGTTGTTGGGGGATATCCAGGGGGTAGCTCAGCCAGGAAGGTCAGGGAGGGGGGGACAAGGGCGGGTACGGAGGGCCTTCCCCCTATATAGGACCCCTGGCTCCAGCTGTGTAACCTGGCGGTGGGCTGAAGAGGTGGCGTGGGCACAAGTGCCTATGGTGCCCCCTTCCCACACCCTGGCCCTACTCCCTGTACAGAGTCTACCAGGTGGGCATGGCAAGCATCCCTGGTGGCCCGAGTCTTTCCCTGTGACAACATGCAGCTGCCATTGGTGTCCCGGGACTCAGAGGCACAGAGCATGGATGCCTGGGCAGTGGCCCCCACCATGGAGGAGCTGGAGCTCATCATAGCTGGTGCCATTCCTAACCCCTCCTCCTCACTGGGGCTCAGCACCTGGATCTGGGAGGACAGTCATTGGCTCAGACTCCCAGAGGTGCTTGACAAGGCCAGGGGCAGGGAACATGCCAGGACTTGCACCTGGTGCCCTGAGGGGCCCTCCTTTGCAGACTGGTCATCACTGCCAAGCTATGGTGGAGGCTCCAGCAGGCTACCGATGTGGCTATATCTAGGGACTCTGGGAGCAAGGATGCAGTCCAGTTGCTGCATAAAGGGCATGGTCCTGCAGGAAGCCCCAGAGTGGCAGTTGTGGTTAATGACATGGACCCATTGCACCCATAAGACCTTGACCTGTATGCAACGCTGCTGTGTTGACTGCTGGTGTCCACACTTCTTCATGCAGCACACTAGGATAGTCCTTGCCAGTCCTTCTCTCACCAGCTACACAACTCCAGGATGAGCCATGAGGTGTGGCCGAGCATGACACTGCCGGTCACCAGCAGCACCAGCTGCTCCCTAGCGGAGGCCCCTAGCTGGGTGCTTGCATGCCAAACCCCATGGGCTGAGGACACTGGCCTCAGCTGCATGCCCTTGCCAGAAGGGAGGTCTATACCAAGCCATCAGCCACGCCATCCCCAGCCACATGGTAAGCTTCACACTGGAGGGAGGCCCTCCCCACCCCAATTTGGCCCCTGCCCCTGCCCCCAGCTCCTCCCTCTGTCTTCCTTCTGTGCCTGGCCCACCTGTGTGCCCCCAGCCCTGAGTTCCCCCCCACCCCAGCATGCTGAGAGGTGGGACACAGGGCTAAACTTTATTAAACAGCCCATGGTCTCACAGGTAGGTGGGAACAGGCCTCTCACATGCTGAGGAATGCATTGATACTGGTGGTGATGTCCTGTTTGACAGAGGGGGGTCAGGGACTTGCAGTGCAGCCACAGCTAGCCCTCTAGGCAATGGTGGAGGTTGTGGGGCAGCCCAGGCCTGCCCTGTGTGCCATCATAGCTCAGGGTCCCATACCAGGAGTGCAGTGCAGGTGCTCCCAGTGCACCATGATTATCAGCAGCAGGGCATAGAGGGTCAGGCATCCCTCAGTCCATGCAAACAGCTTATTGTGCACAACCCAGGGTATGCACAGCAGAGGCATGCTTGGGGCAGAGCAGCAGTGCAGCAGGGGACAGGCCACAAGGCGCCTCCCTGGAGAGGCCCCCAGCAGGAAGGGTGGGGGTGTGGGAAGCTCCTTACACCAGTTTCATAGTTTCATAGTTGGTCGGGACGGAAGGAACCTGAGCAGGTCATCAAGTCCAACCTGCTGCCGTGGCAGGAAAGAGTACTGGGGTCAAATGACCCTGGCAAGGTGTTCATCCAGCCTCCTCTTAAAGACCCCCAGGGTAGGAGCCAGCACCACTTCTCTTGGAAGTTGGTTCCAGATCCTAGCCGCCCTGGC
>NW_017729032.1:16115244-16115588 GCF_001723915.1 Gavialis gangeticus | reverse complement strand
CTCCTGGTAGTGCTCGGGGGAACAGGGACTCCCCCAATGCCTGCTGGTCCCCCCTGATTAGTTTGTAACAGGCCACCAGATCCCCCCCAGCCTTCTCTTGTGGAGGCTGAACAGGTTCAGGTCCCGTAGCCCCTCCTCGTAGGGCCTGCCCTGCTGCCCCCGATCATGTGAGTGGCCCTCCTCTGGACCATCTCCATTTTGTCCACATCCCTCTTGAAGTGCAGTACTCCAGCTGCAACCTGACCAGTGTCACATAGAAGGGGAGGATTACCTCCTTGGACCTGCTGGAGATGCATCTGTGGATGCATGACAAGCTGTGGTTGGCCTTCCTGACTGCATCCTCA
>NW_017729032.1:16097884-16115197 GCF_001723915.1 Gavialis gangeticus | reverse complement strand
GCCTCTGCACTGACAAGAAGGGAGTTCCCCAGTATGTAGGTATGGTGCCGGTTGTTCCTCCCCAGGTGCAGCACCTTGCACTTGTCAGTGCTGAAACTCATCCTGTTCTCATCCGCCCACCCCTGTAACCTGTCTTGATCCGATTGTAGCCTATTCCTTCCTTCTAGCTTCACCCCACATCTTGGTGTCATCTGCAAATTTGAACAGGGTGTATTTTACCCCTTTGTTCAAGTCGCTGATGAAGATGTTGAACAGTGCTGGCCCGAGGACCTAGCCCTGGGGGACTCCACTGCCCACATCCCTCCAGGTCAAATAAGACCCATCCACCACCACTGTTTGGGTGTGGCCCTCCAGCCAGTTAATGAACCATCTGACTGTGTAGGCATCAACACCACAGTCTCCTTGTTTTTTAATGAGAATGGGGTGAGAGACCATGTCAAAAGCCTTCCTAAAGTCCAGAAAGACTATATCCACCGCGACACCTGTATCCAGGGATTTGGTGACCTGGTCATAGAAGGCCACCAGGTTGGTCTGACAGGACTTGCCTCTAATGAACCCAGTTGTCCAGGAGCCCTGCACCCTACAAGCCTGGGTGCTGTGGACTGAATGGCACCTCAGCAGAATGGTTTGCTTGCAGGATTAGAGGTGAGGCAGCAGGGTCTGGATCCATGGAAGCAGGTGTTGCCAGGAGCCTGGCCTGTCCCACCCTGGGGACTGGGCAGGGGAGGCAGGCTGCCTGATGTTAGCACCCAATGGCTTGCTGGCCCCAAGGGAGTGTGCAGGGATGGAGGGCTTAGCCAGCACCAGCCTGGGCCCAGGCCTGCCTGGCCTGGTTAACATGGTCCCTGGCCACCTGTGCACACCTGACCTCCAATCTGAGGCCAGGCAGTTCATAGTCCATGGTACAGAGCATTTAATCTCTGAAATGTTGCAAACTCTCCCAAAAACCTTCTGTTTCATGTCTCTGTAGGTCCTGCAGCTGAACAAAGGCAAGAGGCAACACTTGGCAGTATGGATGCAGCCTCAAGGTTGCTGGTGCCCACAGCTGGGGTTCTGCAGATGTGCCGGCTCTGCCAAAGGCACAGTGGACCACGCCATCCTCCTCCAGCAGCTGGTGGTAGTTTCAGAGGAGTGCACGGGGGGCACATGGGCCTGGTGGGCAGAGGACATTGCCCACAAAGATGTGCAGGACTGGTCCAAAGAGATGTGGGACTGGAGTGAGACGAGCAGGACCGGGCAGACCAGGAGTTCTGGATTAAGCTCCTGTCCCTGGAGCATGAGTGGCTTCAGGTGTTGCAGGAACAGAATACCATCCTGGGCTGGGCAGTGCATACCACAGTTGATGACCGCCAGGTGCTGGACACCGTTCTGGCCCTGGCAGTCACTTTCATCCTACTTGCTGCCCAGCCCTTGAATCTAGCCCCACATGTCCCCTGGCAGCTTTCCACCACCCAAGAGTCAGCCCCTTACTGGGCCTGGGAGGAGGTCCTGCAGCACGGCCAGTGGAAAGGCAGAGTGAGCAAGGAGAGAGGTGTTATGTATTGCCTCTGAGCTGAGCACACTGCTCCTGGGCAGGGAAGAGGCTGGCCAGAGAGCAGTGACAATGGCTTTTAATGGCTTTTAAATATGGCTGAAGGGTGCTGGTAGCTGCCACTAGAGCCTGGAGCTCCCCCTGGCCCATTGCAGGGCTGCAGGAAACTTGGTGCAAAGAGCAGCATTTCTGCTCCCTAATCATCGCATGTGTAGATGCCTGCCTGAAAGTGCTTACACCAGATTAGTTTACATCAGAGTAAATTTTAGGCCAGATCAAATGCATGTGTAGACATACCCAATGTGTGGTTAATTTAGTATCTGCATTTGTAGGTAGTAAACTAACCACATAGGCTCATTTACTGCTCAGTAACTGCCTGCATGTGTAGATGGTGACACTTTACTGCACAGTAAATTAACCTACTGTTCAGTATAAAGTGTCACATGGAGATGTGCCCACAGATACCATGATTACCTGAATCCAAGATGAACCTGAATTTAAAATAACCCCAATAGAATTAGATTCTATACATAAAAATTTAGAAATTTGTTATAATTTTCTATGTATAGAATTTAATTCTTGGAGGGCCATCTTAAACTTGTCCCCACTCCCCAACCCCACTGCTGCAGTGTGGAAAACAATGGCAAGGGATCAAGTGGTAGGAGAGGTGGTAGTGAGACAAATGGTAGGGGCATCAAGCGGGGATAAGCAGCTGGAAATGCTGCTGCCCTTTCACAGAGATCTGAGCATGGAGGGTTCCTATACATGTGCAGGGATGCTGTTCCGACATGCTGTAATTACTGTGCATCAGAGCACACTCAGTTAATCGAGTCTGCTGGACCGTGATAATTAACATGCTCCAGCAGACTCCAGCATCATGTATATCAGCATCCCCATGCTGAAAAATGGTGGTGGGTGCTTTAAACTAAAGCTGGTTCAATGAGCTTTACTTCAAAGCACCCTGCCACCATTTTTCAGCCTGAGGACACTGATACACACGATGTGCTGGGTGCTTTTAATTAGCACGGTTCTCAGAGCTGCACTAATTAAAGCACTCCTCCCCCCCAACACCGTGCCTTGGAGCACATCTATAAATGACTTGCCCAAGCCCTTCACCTTCCATAGCAGGGGTGGGAATGGAAGCCAGATCACCAGAGCCCCAGACTGCTTTCTCCACAAATCCAGCCAATTCTTTGTATTTGTACATTGTGAAGAAGTTGCTATTAAAAGAACGACTCCTGTTTTTCTCTCACATCAAACAGTGAAAATGTCCCTTGCTACCTGTGTCCTCCTTACCTATCCTCTCTCGTTCATTATTGAGATACCTGTTTTCCCACTTCAGTTAATGCTGACTGCAGTTCTCAGTGCCCACCCGTTAAGTTTTCAGGTCTTTGTGCTCTCTCGTATGATTCTGCTAACACTTAGGAGATATTTCTATAAGTATGTGTAATCTGACATGTTGTCTTTCTCCAGATGTTATATTAAAACATTCCTTTGCTATGTCGCCTACAAAAAATAGCTTGGTATGACAATGATTAGACTGCTGGTGTGTTGTGGCCAATGGCCTCTTTGTCTCCTTGTTCTACACCGTCTTCCTTTGTTTCATCTTATACATAGCCTGTAAGCTTTTGGGGGCTGGGACAACATTCTTGCTCTGTGCCTGCGTGTATCTAATGATGATCTTCTGAGCCATGGCTTAGGACTCAAAGCCACAATAATAATAATAGCAATAAAATATGCCCTAATCTTTGAGCGAACATAAATGGTATAAAAGTACATGCAAAGCACTCCAGTGAGTGCTCTGAGGTGTCCCCATTTCTAGAAAATTCTCTTGAAGTTTTGAAGTTGATTAAAAATGCATGAATCTTAGCACAACCACCAGGGTTTCTTTTTGAACTTTTGGAACTAATGGAAAGAATCATGTCTGTTGTGCTGCAATGCTGTTTTCTGTATTACGCTCACTTCTATTGCTTCTGAAATGGAACTGATAAAAAAGAGAGGAAAGGGGGAAGGAAGAAAAAATAAACACAACTCTAGACTAGGACACCCCAAGGAGCTAATAGTTGCTGTCACAAACCCATCAAACCTTCCCAGGAAATTTCTTGTAGCAGTCTGAGTTCCTTCGTTGCATATTTCACTGAAATGCCACAAGGTTAGTTCTCAGCATGACAAATAAGAAAGTGATCCCAGACAGCCATATTACATGACAGTATTTTGTCACTTGGCCCTTTTTTTTTTAAATGCAGAGTGGCCGGAGTTCAAAATATGAATGGAGTTTATCTTCTTTCATTAGTTTGTTCCATAATAAAAGTCTAGGAAATGTCCAGTTACATTAGTACCAGTTTGTCTGCACTTCAGATAAATATGTTCTCAGAAAATATGTTGAAAATTCATTGACCAGGCTGACTTAAAGAAGCATGAGTCAAAAAGGCAGCAGTTACAATTACACACAGTAGGTAAGATTCATTCCACCATCTCTCAACCTGTAATTGTGTTTGCTTTTAGAAGGTAGGTGGCGATAAATGAGTTGAATAACGTTTTATGAGCTAGTTTTTTTAAACAGGAACAATGCCCTCATGGATTGCTCTTTCAGTCTTTGTTCTTTGAAAAGGAATGTGCAGCTAGTGTTCAGTATTGCACAGCACACATGACTATTTTAGTTTCTGTTAGTAACCTGGACTATAAACAGTAGTCATTTGGTTCTGTCACAATGAAAAAGAATAAAGTGTTCCTCATAAACCCTAATGTCAGTCTTGTCTGGGCAGATATTGGACAGTTTGTGAACATTTTCACTTGGAAAAGTGCATAGAATGATGTATAAGCATTCATGGCCTGAATCAGTTTAGTCATGGAGGGACCCATATTTCATAGACATTAGGGCTGGAAGGGACCTTGGGAGATCATCCAGTCCAACCCCCCGCCCCAAGGACAGGAAGTCAGCTCAGGTTAAAGGATCCCAGCAAGATGAGCATCCAAATGCTTCTTAAAGGAGTCCAGAGTAGGTGCTTGCACCACCTCTGGAGGGAGCCTATTTCAGACCTTGGGATCTCAGACAGTAAAGAAATGTTTCTTTATATCCAGACTGAAACGGTCATGGAGGAGTTTATGACCATTGGTCCTTATCATCCCTTGGGGCACTCTGGTGAAAAGACGTTTCCCCAGATCCTGATGCACACCCCTGATGTACTTACAGGCTGCCACCAGATCACCATATTAAAGTGGAGAGAGGAGGCAGGTCCCACATTTTGCCCAATAACCAACTGCAAGTGTATCAAACATACAGGCTGACAGCTGGACCTGGCCAGTAGAGCTGTTTTATCCTGTCTGCAGCGCTACTGGTGGGCAACTGGAAAATAGGGGGAGGGCGTGGCCGGAGGCGTGGCCTGTTACAGAATCTGGGGCCCTTGGGTCCTGGTCGACATGGTGATTGGCAGCAGGAGGGTGAATGCTGACACATCCTTAGTCGACTTCCAGCCATTTCACTTGTCACCACTGCCATAACCATACCTCCTCAGCTGCCAGCCCTGCCACTGCCCTATGCTGATACCATCACTGTGTGCCCTGTGTAGGTGCCAGGCCTGCCAACATGGCACAAGTCCATGCTTCCCAGTCTACAGAAATCTCCTTGGAGTTGTATTTAAACCAAATATTTCCATTCCTCGTTACCTGTTTAACACTGGAATCTAAAGGGCAAAGTGAGAGATTTCTTTCTTTCTAGCAGCAGATAGTAGCCACTTCCAGGAGGAAGCTCATCAGACTTTCAATAAGTCAGCAGAAGAAGGCAAACCCCATTTTCCTCACCATAGGACTCACCTAGACCTGCTGTCTAGTTCTTCATTTCACCAACCCCCATACACAGGGTGCAAAAATTCTGAGTTAAACCTCTCCATCGCACTGTTTTGTGGTGAAGACATACCTCTATTTGCTCTGGGCCTAGTTTCCTAATGGTAAATTGGGTAAGCAAGATCATACTTTGAAAAAGAGAGAAAGCTAGGTAAGAAACTAATGTTCAGCTAAACACTGTGAGCAGCTAATTATATATCTTCCAGTGTATAGGCTCCTTTAATACCGCTAGTATTAACTTGGGAGAAATTTAAACTCTTGTTAGATTATCAAATTTAGGACTTGCCAGTATCTTAAAAATAGTCAGCATTCCACAAAGATAATGGTGAGCATTGCCAGAAGAATGGCTGTAGGACTGGACTAAATATTTTAATTCCTTTTGGAGAACAATTTAATTCCAGGAGAGAAGGTTTTTTGGTTTTGGCAAAAATCCAGTTACAAATGAAATAGATATTGGGGGGGAGAGAGGGGGTGGAACCATCTCTGTTCTCATTCAAATACCCTTAAGCAGCAAGAGTATGCTAACATGTTTGAATAAGGGGGATTGAGAGGGATGGAACAAACTTGTCAGGAATGCTAACAGCAAATTTTGCATTGTACAAAATCATTCAAAAAAGTTACCTCCAACTGACCCTGGATATTGAGCATCCTTACACATTTGTCGCTTGAAAGTTAATTTTCTTTAACTCTTTAACTGATGCTATAATGTGCATTTCTATGGCAGTGGTTTAGGCTGCAGAGGTAGAGGACAACTAAAAAATAAACCCAGAGCTAGCCAAAAATATTTGAATAACTGTTGGTATGCTATTCAGTGTATAAGTGATTTAAGGAAGGAGTGTCAAACGTACGGCCTGCAGGCCAGATCTGACCTGCAGAGGTGAGTCACTTAGCTCATGATGCTTACTATAGCTGCCAGCAGGAAAGGAGCGTAGCCTCTTTTGCCACAGCTGCTGGAGCTGATGTTTCAGTGCAGCAGCTTCAGCAGCTGCAGCAATAGGGATTGAGCAACTGTAGCATTAACTTTTTGGCTTGTGCTGGTGCCATCAGTGGGCATGGATACGTACAATACTGAAGGTGAAGTTATACATGACACTTAGGCCATACTAAATCTGTAGTATGTTAAGCAGTGTAAAACTTAGAACAAGCTGTGAGTACTAACATGTTAAGAGTTAATACCATTTCCTGCCTGCACAGCTTGGACTTGCCACTAGAGGGCTGATGAGCGGGGGTGTAGTAGGAGCCAGGATACCTGGGCTCTAATGCTGCTTTAGGTTGTGGGGGCTGGGAATGGTGTATCCTCAGATACTTAAGGAATGCAAATTGCTTGCTTTATCTCTGTGGAGCAGAAGGAAGTTACCTTAACACAAGGTAGGTAGCATGGCCCAGAGTTAACCCTAGCCTGAAGCAGCATAATGTTGAGATGCTCAGAGAGCACTTGGCATGAGTTAGCAAGCTTTAATGTGCAGACTCTCAGAATTTAAGTGCCTTTAGTATGGAACTTTACCCTTAGAACAGTTTAAATGTGGTTTAAGCTTGAAGTGGACAGAAATACAAGCCTGTTCATTGGTTTAAATCCACCTGGAATGGTTCAGAAGTGTACCTTGAAAATCAAGTGCTATTTTGAATCAGTTCACTGTGGACCAGTTCAGTGCTGTGCATGGACAAAAACCATTGTGTGACACCCATCTAATCAGTCCTCCAGGAATCCCACACTGCATCGAACCCTCTGTCCCCTTCAGCACACACAGAGCACATCTACACAAGACGTTTACTGCACAGTAGACTAATTAGCTGTGCAGTAAATGTTGTGTGTCTACATGCATGCCCCTATTAGGCTGAAGTATACTAATTTACTCCACATCAGGATAATACTTGTGAATGCTACAAGTACTACTTGTAAATACAAGTACTAACGTGATGCAGAGTTTTTTACCCCGCAGCAGTGCATGTGTAGATGCTGCCCCAGCTGGCTGGGGCACGAGGTTGCTTCAGTGTGGGGGCTGCCAGATAGCCCCCACACTGAAGCACCCTCATGCCCCAGCCAGCCCCTCTGAAGCATGTTGAGCCAGAGGAGCAGCCCTGGTGTGGCAGGCTTGCCCCCCGGGCTCCTGCCAGCCGCAGTTGCTATGACCTAGATCAGTGTCCTGGTTGCACATGCAAATGGCATGCTCAGAGCAATAAACTCTGGTGCTATAAGTGCAAGAGTTTATTCAGTCAAATTAATAGCACATATAGATACATCCACGCTGTTGCAACTTGTTGTTGTAGTGTAGGTGAAAACTCTAGGCTGCCTATATATGTACTTAGAGGTGTGTGTGTATGGGGGTGTTTTAACTAGACCAGCTCCTGGAGAGCTGTTATAATTAAAACAGTTCACTGTCACATGTATTAAGCCTTGACCACCTCCCACCACACACACATAAAATGGTCACGGGACATTTTAACTAAAGCTCAGTTGACAAGGTTTAGTTAAAGTGCCTGGGGGGGCGGGGGGGGTGTTAATACATGTGACACTGAGGCATCACTGGAATGTTCTAATTAAAATGCAGAGCAGGCTTGATCAATTGATTAATTGAGTCTGCTCCAGTGCATAATTAGAACACAAATCAGCATGCATATAAGCAGCCCTACTTCCCAATAATTTCCCTTCAGTTGGCACTTTAGATCAATGAGCCCCCCTGTACTGCTTGTTCAATAAAAGCTATCTTTCTAAGAACAAACTATGTCCTCACTCCATAGTCAACTACAGGCCTGCATGCTCCCCAGTCTGAATCTATCCTGCAGGGCCAAATGAATTTGACTGTCCTGATTTGGGGTATTTTGAGTTCCCTATATATGAAAGGGAAAAGTTGCAGGAAAAAAGTATTTGCATCACTGAATTGTAAAAATGCTTTGGGGCAACAAATTGTTATGTATGACAGTACCTACTGCTATGCCAAAGGGCCAGGTTAATAGGAAGTGAATGCTGTTTATCAGTTCTAGTTTAAAGAGTATTCATAATGCCTTAAAGAAGAATGAGTGACAGAAGAGGAATTTGGACTTTGGGAAACAAGGATAATATTTTCCCCCAAGCCATTCCTCTCAAATTCTAGATATGTTCCCCAGTTGAGATGTAAATCAAGGGTACTACATGATAATACAGTCTAAGGAGTTAAAAGATGTGGTGTTTTTCATTCCAAAATAATCATTCTCAAACATGCAATATATAACAGATGGGACCTATGACCTAACTGTTGGGATGCTGTAAATGAACTCTGTTAGACAGTTTCCACATGTCACCTGAAGGGGTGGCTGTATTTCAGCAATTTCTAAGAATTATAAGGTTCTTTGGAAGTTATGTGGTTTTAAAATATGTCACTATGGATGCATTTCCATATGAATTTGATGCAGCATCAGTTTACTCATGAGTAATCCACTCATGGATTACTCATGAGTAAATGGTGCTGGGCATGCACAGGGAAGTGGGAGCAGATTTGCTGGCAATCTGCTCCTGCTTCCCTGGCCCCTGAAATGGGCTGCTGCCACCACAGGGGGAGCTCTAGGCTCTTGCTTTAGCTGCCAGCAGCTGGCAGCCCTCTCCAAAAGGCACTTCTGCTCTCTGCTCTCTGGCCAGCCACTTCTCTGGGCAGGAGTAGCATGTGCAACACAGGGGCAGCACATGTGAACACTACCCTTGTTGTCTGTGCCTCCCTGCGCTATGGCTGAGCCAGCCCCTGGCCTTAGCAGTGATGTCTATTTCCCTGGGCTTCTGTTGGCCACCGCATTGATCCTATTGGCCCACTGTGCTGACCACTGCCTAGCCCAAGGCTGTCTGAGTCCTCCCTGCTCCTCTGTGCCCAGTGACTACCTGCCAGGCTGTTGTGTACTATCCCAGTGCCACTGCTGCACAACAGCCACCTGGACCTCATCCTCCTGGCTGGGCCACGGCAGGAACACTGACAATAAACACCAAGATGCCACCTCTGGGGCTGACATTGCCCTCCTGGGCACCTGAGACTATGAACGGTGTTTGGAGGCCTTCTGCATGATCCAGGCCACCTTCCAGGACCTCCTGGAGCAGTTTCGGTCCCACCTGGAGTGGCAGCACACCAGCATGCAGCCACCCCTCTGTCTCTCGCCCAGCTGGCCATGTCCACCAGCCTGGGGTAAGTCATCCACCTGTTTGGCATGGGCAAGACCACTGCTGGGAAGCTGTCCAGGAGGTGTGTGGCACCCTCCAGGATGTGCTGGAGGACACCATGCTCTGCATGCATGACCCCCTGGTGGAGGTGGTGGATTCCCCCAGTGCATGAGGGCCCTGGACAGGACCCACATCCCTGTCACCTGCCCATCCAATAGTGACCACCCCTACTACAGCTGGAGGAGCTTTCACTCTGTGGTGCTCCAGGTCATTGTGGACTACCACAGGGCCTTCACTCATGTGAGCAACGGCTGGGTGAGCTGTGCCCATGACACACATCTTCTGAAACTCTGGCCTGCTGGGCCTGGTAGAGAGTAGGCACTTCGTGCCAGGGATGCCAGATCTGCAGCTGGATGCCATTGTGGGCCCCCCCCCGACATAGAGGGCCCTGCCTACCAACTCCTGCCTCGCTCATGTGGCCCCACACTGGCCACCTGGACCCCTGCCAGGGCCACTTCAACCTCGTCCTGGGTTGTACCTGGCCCCTGGTGGAGTGTGCCTTTGGCTCCTTCAAGAGATGCTGGAGCATCCTCACCACCCACCTTGAGTTAACCAAAGACAAGCTCCCCCAGGTCATCATCACAGCCTGCATCCTGCATAACATCTGTGAGGCCTGGGGGGAGCTCTTCCACAAGGCCTTGGGGGAGGAGGCATGGTACGCAGAGGACACCGGGCAGTGGTAGCACCACCTGCAGTGGCAACCCCCACCCCCACCAAGGCCCCAGGAAAGCCATGCACCCACCAGTGGGGGCCAGGGCAACAAGTGCGGGAGGCGGTAGCAGACCACCTCCTCCAGCATTCCCCATCCTAGCCCACCTGGACTGATGCCCATGGACCACCACTCCAATCATGGGTCCTGCATTGGCTGCCAGGGCCTTTGCACAGCTGTCCCTCTGCTGCTGGGCCTGGACAGCTGTCTGCAGCACTCAGCACAGGGACCCAGCATGGGACTGGCAGCTGCATGGAAGAAGCAATGCCCCACAGCACCTACAGTCTCATGGCAGGCTGCTGTGGGTGTGCTGTGTGGCAGCCAGAAGCTACCTGCAGCTGGGCCTGATGGCTAGCAGGCCTGGCTGGAGCCTGCAGCAACCTGGAGCACTCTGCAGGCCTGAATGGTGCAGGCGTGGCAGGAATGAGGCAGTGTGGTGCTGGGCAGTATGCTGGGGTGCAGGCAGGCTGGGGCAGGTGTCCTGCAGCCTGCCTAGGGGGACACAGGGTCTAGAGTGGCCTTAGACTTCTTGCTGGGCTCGAGGTGCTGGCAGGCTCTTAAAAGCTTGAGGCAGGGGCTGCCACAGAGTTATTCCAGCCCTGAGGCAGGAGAGACTCCCAGCTCAGAGCCTCAGGGCACATCTACATGTGCATTAGTGTGCAGTAACTAATCACAAGTAAATTTGATGCAAATGCAGGTATTAAATTTACTCAAAATTAGGGAGGTTTACTGATCAGTAAGCACATGCACATGTAGACGTGCGCTTATTGCACAGCAAACTAAACTACTGAGCAGTTAAGTGTCTTGTGTAGATGCACCCTGTATACTGTAAATGTAAGTACTCATCATAGTATGGAGACTTTCAGGCTTCTGCTGAAAAGACACTGTTCTAGAATCTCACTCCTCCCATGGGTTAGGAACATTTTTTGAATTTCCCACCTACATTTTTTTCATGACTACCACTTGTTATTGTGCCAGTGTGAATGCAACCCAGAAGCTGAGAACTTCAAGGAGACCATTCAGCAGTTGGAAGGTCATCTAGTAAGACAAGATCACCAAATCAGAGAGCTAGCTGATTGCTAAAATAGAGACTCAGAGTAAAGTGTAACAGGGTGATAGTCAAACCTGTTCCTTGGTAGGGTTCATCTCCCGAGAAGATGGGGGGGAACTGTGTCACAGAAAGCACAAAGACACCGGCATGAGGCATGCCTCTTTACACACTGGGGAGTGAGACATGGCAGATGAGGGTTTAGGGGCTACAAAAGAGTGGACATTGGGGGTAGCAGATTGGCCCTGGGAGCACATAAAGAGATGAGAGGGAGTGAAGCCAGCACAACTAGAGATGGATCAGGACCAGGAGCCGAAGCTATGGAGCCTCAGGCGCCAGGTGAAGCAAACTGCAGTGAGATCCCCACGACAGAAAGGATACCAAACAGTGATTACTTACCTGGTGGATCCAATGGAGGAAGCTCCTTGAGAGACTGAGGTAGGCAATGGGGACCTACAAAGGGAGAAGAAGGAGAGGTTAGGACATAACCTCCCTGGAGGCAACAAAGAGGAAGGGGAAAATAAAACTGCAGTCCATGAGAGAAGCAGCCGTAAGCTGTTACTGTAACAAGAAAACCTAATAAAACCACTTTTTGTTTTGCTTAACAACTGGGTGATTGACTATATGGTCTCTCGGGGCTTAACAACTTTTTTCATTCTTCCAGCAACAAAGGTGTGGCAGGAAAATCCCTGAGGGAAGAAGCTGTTGATCAACCCTACCCCAGCCACATACAGAGTAGAGTTCAAATAGACTATTTGAAACCTAGAGGGCAAAATCACTGAAATGGAGGCACAGCAATGTCATGGCATTTCATAGAATCATAGAAAATTAGGGTTGGAAGGGTCATTTAGTCCAATCCTCTGCTCAAAGGAGGACCAACCATTCCCAACCAACCATTCCCAACCATATCATCCCAACCAAGGCTTTGTCTAGCCAGGTCTTAAAAACCTCCAAGGTTGTTCCTTTATCACCCACCTTCCTGATGTATTTATGGAGAACAATCACATCTGCTCAGCTTTCGTTTTGGTAGGCTCAAGAAGGCAATGCCACTCCACACCAAGTAGAATGTCCAGGCTTTGAGTGAGGTGGTTCCTCTCATGTCAGAAATGTATCTATGTGCATACTGTGACAATATACTGATTCTTGCACTAAGTCTTCTGTCCTGGACCTCTTTTTTTCTCCCTTTATTTTCCTTTTTTTTCTCTGCATGAATTTTAAGAATAAAACCTGGCATATAAATCAGTTTTATTGAATTCATCAGAGCCAAAATGTTGCATTTCATCTCCAAGGCCTATCACCAACTTTATTTTTAGCAGACTATCTGAAAATGAGATTGAATAGGATAACTGATGAGGTTTAGGTTCTTTTACTGGACTTCAACCATTATAGATCATGGCTATTTTTTAGTGTGAGTCACTCTCATTTCTGTTGAACAGTGTTTACTGCAGTGATCTCAGTGAACTTGCTTGTAGCTGCAAGTCACTACCCAAAATAAGCAAGACTCACAAGATTAGCCCCAAAACACATAAAAGGATTTATTAATTGTGACCCTATACTGGATTAGTGAAACCCTGCTTTGTTGGAAGCCAGTGGGAGCTCTGCCATTGCCCAGGGTTTTACCGTAGGAGTTTATCTAGTACAAAAGTGGAACATTCCTAGGTTAAGAATAACAAGCGTATATGTGACCTCCTAGAAAATGCATGCTGCAGCTTCAGAACAGCATGTTCCTGCTCCTTTCTACTTGGCAAATTCTGTTTTTCCTTTTTCTATCTTGATATTTCTTCCTACAGCTTGGTCAGTTTTTAATTTACTGAATATTATAGTTTCTTTGATTACTTTCTTGCCCCACTTTATCCCTGACACTCCAATTAACCTTTGGCATTTTTTTCTGCCTTGCTAACCTTGTACTAGCTGTGTGCATAGCCATTTAGCAATGTTTAACATGAAAGAGCTGGCCAACCTCTCAGACCTATAACTTTGACAGAAACTTTAAATGTTATTTACTGTTTTGTGAGAATAAATGTTTTTTGGGTATTGGGCAATTATGAATGCTTAATTGGGTTTATATTTATTTAAGTAACCAATGTATACATGCATGCATATATTTCTTACCACCTTCCCCCTGCCAAAAACCCCCACAACTAATCACAAACACTTTTTAACTCTATTTTGCACAGCTCTTCACAGATACCCAGGACAAAATACGTTTTGGCTTATTACTGAATCAGTGTCCTGGCACAGTACTAGGGTGCACAGTTGTGAGCTTTTGGAGTGCCACAGATGTGAGTTTCTGGAGTGTAAGGCTGGATCCTGATGATTAAAGATCTCATGACATTCTTGCAATTGCAGGTGGTTTAATCCCAGAAGCCTAGTTAACTCTCATAATTGGAAATTGTGTTCTTGTTGAACAGTTTCAGTTGGGTTCTTCATTTCCTGTCTTAAAATGCGGGAAATTGCTGCGTGCTTTCATACAGCTACCCCTTTGTGAGACAGGAAATTCTTTACTCATGTTTTATTCTACAAGATTGCTCTGAAGTTTAATTAGTTAATGGTTTTGTTTAGCTCTTTGAGCTCTTTAAAGGAAAGGTGCTCTTGTATAAATACTATATAGCAAAGTGCTATAATCCAATTCAGGATGATCTAACAGGATTTGGTAGCAAGCCCTTCTTAGTCTATTACTATTCAATACCTTTAAGGTTCTCGAAGAAAAGAATATTTGGAAGCAAACATAAAATCATTACTGGAAAATTTTGCAAGTAACCCAAGGTGTTGGAATGATGGTGACAAAATTATGCAGATTAAACCACATCATTTAGTAAATTGGATTAATTTGAATAACATGCATTTTTGATACAGTCAGATGCAGAATCGTGCATTTAGGCACAAAGTTGCAATGCAGCTGAGACGGACTTAGGGGTTATTAGTGTAGCCCAGGTTACACCCAGGGGGTGTGCCCTGTCCTCCGATGACAGTGGTGGTGGTCAGACAGGGTACTGAGGATAGAATCAGCTGCTAGAGCAGCTTCCCCACAACTCTATACAGCTAGGCTGAAACCAAGTACTTAACTATGTACAATTTATTACAAGAATAAATACAGACACATAATATAAAACATAGAATATTTACAAGGCTTAACATATAATACTATATATAATATTCTACAAATCACATAGAATACCAAATATGAACCAAATAACTAACAACCTGTACAACACAATTAACACACAGGGATATTAACCTATATAACCCAAATAAATTAACAATAATATTCCTTTAAACCTTAACAAACAACAATACCAATATACACATTGACCTATTACAACACATAAACCATATAAACCCCCTTAAAGAATACCCCTAGCTATATAGCCCTTAACATAATGACAACCTCAAAATAGGGAGTGCACCCAGCACTTCCCCGAGGGGGTTCCCTGAAGCCCCTCCCCTTTAGGGCCCTGGGTTGTAGACATGCCCCTCCCGCAATGGAGGGTGGAGGCTGCAGACCCTCCTCACCCGTGTCAGCCTCCCCTGCGGGGCCCGCTTCCTCAGTAACTCACGCTTCCTCTCTGGAAAAGTCAAGGCTTGTCCCTGGTGGCTGATCCCACAAGGGCCTCTCCCCAGCGGTGCCTTTGGCTCTCCTTGATGGCCTGAACTGAGCAGCCCAGGGCTCTCTCTCTCTCATGGAAGCCAAGCCCTTGCAGGCTCCAACACCCTGGTCTCACACTGGGGGTTCTCCCCTTTCCCCGGCCCTGCTCTGGGCACCAGGGCTCTTTTAGTTAAAGGTGGAGCTGCACTGCGAGCCTCCAGTCATTCGGCCTAGGGCTGGGGCTAATGTGAGCAGCTGCGAGCTGCTTTCAAGTCGGTTTCTTTGTGCATTGACCTGTGCACCGGGTGAGGCTTGAGAAGCCATGAGCTGCTCCCAGGGCAGATTCTCCATGTGCCAACCTGTGCACCGGGTGAGGCCTGATCACCTGCAAGCTGCTCCCAGAGTGGACTCTCTGTGAGCCAAGCTGCACACCATGTGGAGCCTGAGCAGCTTCAAGCTGCTTCCAGGGCCAGCTCCCTGTGTGCCGACCCATGCACCACTGAAGCTCAGGCGGGGTCCTGAGGACAGCTGTCTCTGGAGCTGTCCCTCATCATCTCTCTCTAGCCTGCCAAGCACACTCCCCTTTTATACTCTTCAAGGGCTCCACCCCCGAAGTTCTCCAGACCTGGCTGGCGCAGTTCTGATTCAGGTCCAGCTATTCCTTGTCCCCTCTCTTCGAAAAAGGGCATGGTATTGCTTCTCTTTGCTGTCTCCAGATTGGTGGACAAGCTGTACCAATCAAGCAGCAGACCCTTGAGCCTGGGACTCTGCCCAAGCCCTGAAAAAGGTAAGCCTGCTACATTAGCAATTGAAAATGAGCTTCCAAGGTAATGCTTACAGATAAGATGGCAAACCTTATAATAGAGGATCTACCTTATAAGCAAAGGAATACCAAGCAGAAGCAAGAAGGTGATATTTCATTAGCATATGCCATTAGTGAGACCCTTGCTGAAACGCTGTGTCCAGATTTGGTGTCTGCACTTCGAAAGGAAGTTGAAAACTTGGGAAGGGTTCGGAAAAGATCTGCAAGAATAATTTATGGTCTGGCAAACCTGTCAGATATCAAGAAACTTAAAGAAAGTCTATGTTTAATCTATTTGAATAACCTTTGCAGAAGTTAGGATGTTGGGCACAGTGGCCCCCTGCTCTACCTGTGGCAGGTTAGGGCATTATGTCTTGTGTTGAAGTTGACTGCATAGTTTCGCTAGTAAGTTAGAAAATGAATAGAGGAGGCTAAGAAATGACTTGATCATGGTCAGCAGGAAAGAGATTTCTGACAATAGACACTCCTTATACCTTTTGCTGTTACATCAATGAGGAAAAGAAGGCTGAGAGGGGACCTGGTAGCAGCTTACCACTACACTAAGGGAGTACATCAAGGGCTCGGTGAGCAATTTTTCACCAGGGCATCTGAGTGGAAAACCAGGAATAATGGCCACAAACTCCTGGAAGATCGATTCAGGCTCAACATTAGAAAAAACTTCTTTACAGTCAAGGTATCCAGACTGTGGAATAAGCTCCCTCCAGAGGTGGTGCAATCATTTACCTTGGAAATTTTCAAAAGGAGACTAGACAGTCACCTTGCTGGGGTCACCTGACCCCCAGTTATCTTTCCTGTTGGACCCAAAGATCTTCCAAGGTCTCTTCCAGCCTTACAATCTATGAATCTATGAATGAGATCCAATGCTAAGACAGTACTGCTATACCAACTCAGGCTAGAAATAACTTAAAAAAATAAGTATAATTTGCCGTAGAAAACTTACCTAAATCAGTTGTGGATTTTCCATGGCTGGTTACTTTTTAAATGAAGACTAGCTACCTAAAACGTATGCTACAGCTTGAACAGAAGTTATTGGATCAATGTAGAAATAACTGGAAGAGGTTTTCTAGTCTGCATTGTACAGGAAGTCAAATTAGATGGTAACCGTCCCTTCTGCTTTAAAATATCTTCATTATGTTATTGTATAACAGTAGAATTCAGTCATGCCTTTTATCTCCTGCCCCAACTTCCAGGCCCTACTTACTTTAGAATCTATCGAAAGACTCACTGAATTCGTTTGAAGTTGAACTGAACCTTAACCCTTTAAAGGACTGCAAGATATTGCATCTTAACTTTCGCTCAGTGTGTGGGCCATTTCTGTAGGAAACATACAAGCCCAAAGGAAGGCTTATAAACAGTGGGACAAATGAATGCAAGTTAATACTTCCCCAAAATCTGTCACAGGCTATGCTGCAGCTGTATTTTATTTTACACGCTTTCCTCACGTTAGTTATTTACATTCCAGTGCATCGAACAATTAAAGGCTGTGCACTGGAGTGGCTCTTTTGTCTTCTCTTGTTTAAGTTAGGAATGCATGGGAGGTTATTTGAGGACAAAACGACCCATGACCTCATGTTATATTTTGGAATACTTGTA
>NW_017729032.1:16085046-16092884 GCF_001723915.1 Gavialis gangeticus | reverse complement strand
CACGTTATTTATTTACATTCCAGTGCATTGAACAATTAAAGGCTGTGCACTGGAGTGGCTCTTTTGTCTTCTCTTGTTTAAGTTAGGAATGCATGGGAGGTTATTTGAGGACAAAACGACCCATGACCTCATGTTATATTTTGGAATACTTGTAGCAAGGAATGAAATAGGGAAAATTGGGATGAATGGGTTGGCAGAGGGACTGTGATAAGAAGCAAGGCTTGCAGTGCTACGTAGGTATATTTAACAAAGTGTTTTTCTAATAGTTTGTTGCTGGATTTGCTATTCCTTTAAGAATCAAGAATCCAAACCTCATCTGCTGTCTTTTATCTTATGTCTAGATTGTAAGATCTTTGGGGCAAGACTATCTTTTTGGTCTGTGCCTACCATAACAGGCCTGGTCCAGGACTAGAGCTGGTAAGTGTTACCTTTCGGCTGGGCACTGGTTGGCAGCAACAGGGGCCGGGTTCAAATTTCAGGGTACCCAATACATTTTGCTATAGCTTGAGCCCCCATCCAAAAATCTGGGATCACTGAATTTGGCTGGGGTGTCCCACATAGACAAAACTCCCTCTTCACAAGCAGTGTAAACACAAAAGGATAGGTTTTTTGCAGTAAACAAAGGCAAAGAAAGCGAAGGAAACACGAAATGCAATTCAAACACTCTTAATTACCAAGCATAGTCTCTAGTCTCTGCACCCCTTTTGGAGAGACTCTACCCTTGACCAGGCAGTCGGAGATGTAGGGGCTCACCCAAAGAGTTATTTCCATGGGCCTGTGCCCCTATACCTGCTACTCAGCAGGCAAGTCCTATGAGCTGCTTCTTGGGGTTTGCTGTGTCGCAAGTCTCCCCTGCTAATTGGGAGCAGCTAATGAGCAAAGATCCTTCTGCAGTGCAAGGGGCCTCTTGTTGCTCCCTGCGAAGCTGTAGGGTGCTAATCTCCATGTCCACAGTGGCTTTGAGGGGGTGACTTGTTGCTTCAGTCAGCATACTGCATACCCCCCAAATTCCTAGTCCTAACCCCCAGCTCTGTGGGAGCGGAAAACTGCAAAAGAACTCAAAAGAGGAGCACCAAGCCTATCCTGGCTGGGCCTGAACTGCAGATGGGCTCAGCTACCCAGCTAGGTTGAAACAAAAAAACAGTAAGAACAACAAAAGGACCAGGTCTACCCTGACTCAGAGCTTCACCAGGCTCTAATCCTGGTGGTTTGCTCCAGGGATCATTGCCCCGCCCCCCCTTTCACATTGGCTTCTCCAGCTGGGGCCCTCTCTGGGGTCCCCTCCCTTAGCATAAATGCTCCTTTTCCTGTGTACCTGGCATGACATCAGGGGTTGCCTGGTCTTTCAGTTTTTTCCTCTTAACCAATTAATTTTAAAGAAAGAACACTGCTCAGTAAGTCAGTTAGGCTAGGGGTCTGATTTCCCCTGTTTACATGACAAGAAGCCAGGTTTCTTGTTTACAGTAAACAGCAGGGGGTCTCTACAAAAGGTTTAGGCAAAGGAGCTTTCCTGCCTACATGCTGGTTTGTTTCTTTTCAGATTAAGACACAGACAAGATACGGCAGAACTAACGCATATTAAACTTGGTTATATTTAAACTAAAACAATATTTTACAATAATGAAAAACTAGAACACTGCAGTACAAAATACTTAGACGTAATATAAATGAATAATTATTGTAAACTGGTACAACTCCTGAAAAGCTACATAAATTCATTACTTTATAGCAGCAGTAGCTCTCATCTCAAGACTTAAACAGCTACCGCAATACACACTGGGGAGATCTTAGATTCATTTGGGACTTTAAGATAGAGTGAAAACAGACTTTGTCCTGTGGTATGAAACAAATGTAAAGATCCTGTTTCAAAAGAAAACAACACCAAATGTCACACCTTAAAGGGTACTGTAACAAGCTGCAGGCTTCCAGCCTGGAACAATTAGCCAGCTGGTTAGCAGGCTGCCTACCTAAGGGGCTGCAGCTGGCTCAGTCAATTAGTAAATGAGGGGAAGTTGACTGGCTGACTCAGAAATAAAAGCAAACAGGAAGAGGAAGTGAGAGAGGACCTGGAGGGGGAATTGCCTGTGTAAAGGGCAGGTCTCTCCAAGGAGGAAAAGAGAGTACAGGGTATGAGCTAACCCAGGCTGCTGTATGTTCATGGTGGACTGTTAGCACTTCATGTTGCGCTCTGTGGTGCTGTTTAACCCAGGGCTTGAACTTGTTTTGGACCTTATGTTTTCTGTTGTGCTCTGTGGTGTGGAAGAACCCAGGACATTATTGTTTTTGTTGTGAAGCCCAAAGACAGACGGCAGCGGGGGGCAGATAATCTGGCCCTGGGAGTTAGCTCAAGGCTTCAAGGACTTATTTGAGCCTGGCAGAGCCAGGATAGCTAGGTGGTAAGCTGCAGCTGGTGGAGAACGTGGGCAGTCTGAACCTCTCTCCCAAGGTGGAAAAGGAGGCTCTCTTGTAGGAGCTCCAGCTGCAACAGCAGCAACTTAACTATCTCCAGCAGCAGCAATTCAAAGAGACCTGAAGCTGCAACAGCAGGATTTCCTACAGCAGCAAATGGTATGGTGGAGGAACCTTGGCCAAGGGGGTGGGGACCCTGTGCATCTCAGGAGTGAGCCTAGTTTTTGAGGGGGCTGGCTGATGACCTAGAAGCCTTCTTGGTCATGCTTGAACATGTGGTGGAGGTGTACCAGTAGGCTCAGGACACTAACACCATGTGGGTGGCCCCACTTCTTATGGGGGAAGCCCAAGGTGTTTATCCTGCCTTGGGGTCAGAAGTGGTTCAGGACTATAAGATGCTTAAAGCAGAAATTCTCAATTGCCTGGGCCTCACTGAAGATACCTATTGGTGGTGGTTTAGAACCAAGGCCTAGAACCTCCACACCCATCCCCAAGCAATGGCTAAGACTAAAGGATTTATGTACCCAGTGGCTCCACCCAGATACCCAATTAGCAGGGGAGACTTTGGAACTGGTGTCACTGGAGCTATTTTGTGCTGTCCTCCTGGTGGAGATGCACAAGTAGGTGTACCGCCTCCACATAGCCATGCTAGAGGAAGCCATTAGGCGGGTAGAGGACTTTCTGGGTGTGGAACTTGAGTGTTGGGATCTCTGGGGGAGTTGGCCACTAAGTGGTAGGGGAAAGCTTAGTGGGTGCAAGGTGTCTGTAGGGATGACATGGAGGGTGATTTACTAAGTGGCAGCCTGTCACCTCCCCGACCCCAGCTCGGGGAGGGGTCTGCAACTTACCCTGTCAGGACCCTGTTACCCCTAGGGAAACACCACAGTCTGTGCAGAAGGCCAGAAACCCAACTAACCTGCTTCCAGTATGGGGAAAAGGGGCATCAGGCTTGAGACTGCTCCCAGATAGACTGTGGGCATTCACTGGGTTACCTCATTTAACAAGGGGGTGGAAAACCCTGATGTGAGGAGTTATGTGGTCCCTATAAAGATTTGAGAGGCCTGGGTCGATGGGCTCGTAGACTCTGACTCAGGCCAAACATGTGTCCAGTCATAATATGTGAAGGTCAAAGACATCCCAGTAGGAGAATATACTTGTCAGACCTGTATTAGCCTGACCTCTATCCCAGGGAAGGTCTTAGAAAAGTTTATTAAAGAGGCCATCCTTAATGGACTGGCTGACACCAACATCCTGAGGGATAGCCAGCACAGGTTTGTTGTGGGTAGGTCTTGCCTGACCAATCTCGCTTCCTTTTATGACCTAGTGACCTATCACCTGGACAAGGAAGAAGAGATTGATGTCATATATCTTGACTTCAAAAAAGCCTTCGATCTGGTATCCCATAATCACCTCTTGGCAAAACTGGCCAATTGTGGCCTTGGGTCCACCATGATCCACTGGCTGGGAAACTGGCTTCGTGGTTGGACCCAGAGGGTGGTAGTTGATGGAAATCAATTGTCATGGTGCCCTGTGATCACTGGGGTCCCCCAAGGCTCTGTCTTTGGACCCATATTGTTCAACATTTTCATTAATGATGTGGACATTGGAGTCAGAAGCAGACTGGCCAAGTTTGCTGATGACATCAAACTTTGGGGCAAAGCATCCCCACCTGAAGACAGCAAGGCGATCCAGGCTGACCTGGACAGGCTCAGTGAATGGGTGGACGAGAACCTGATGGTGTTTAACATTGAAAAATGCAAGGTTCTCCACCTCGGGAAGAAAAACCTGCAGCATCCTTATAGGCTCGGCAGTGCTATGCTGGCTAGCACTATGGAAGAAAGAGACTTGGGGGTCATCATTGACCACAAGATGAACATGAGCCTGCAATGCGATGCTGCAGCTAGTAAAGCGACGAAAATGCTGGCTTGCATCCATAGATGCTTCTCAAGCAAATCCTGGGACAACATTCTCCTCTAGTACTGGGCCTTGGTGAGGCCGCAGCTGGAGTACTGAGTCCAGTTTTGGGCTCCACAATTCAAAAATCATGTGGAGAAGCTTGAGAGAGTCCAGAGAAGAGCCATGCACATGATCAGAGGTGGGAAAACAGACCTTACAACGACAGGCTGAGAGCCATGGGGCTTTTTAGCCTGGAAAAGCACAGGCTCAGGGGTGATCTGATGGCCACCTAGAAGTTTATCAGGGGTTACCACCAGGATCTGGGGGAACGTTTGTTCACCAGAGTGCCCCAAGGGATGACGTGGTCAAACAGTTATAAACTACTGCAAGACCATTTCAGGCTGGACATAAGGAAGAATTTCTTTACTGTCCGAGCCCCCAAGGTCTGGAACAGCCTGCCATCGGAGGTGGTTCAAGCATTTACATTGGACACCTTCAAGAAAACATTGGATGCTTATCTTGCTGGGATCCTATGACCACAGCTGACTTCCTGCCTTTGGGTGGGGGGCTGGACTCAATGATCCTCCAAGGTCCCTTCCAGCCCTAATATCTATGAAAATACGCAGCTGTCTACTTAGATGACATCATAATATTCACTGATATGTTGTCAAACCACATTCAAAGAATAAGAGCAGTCCTACAGTCAATCCATGGTGTGGGATTTACAGTCAACCTAACCAAGTGTAACTAGGACAAGACCATGAACGACTGGTGCCTCCCATGACTGGGGGGCACCATGGCAGTGAGCCGGGACCTCCTGCAGCTGCTGCTGGTGGTGCTGGCGGTGGGGAGGGAGTGGCGAACGGGGTCTGCCCCCAGTTGCCTTCAGTAGTGCTGGTGGTGGGGGAGGGTGGCATGCGGCACGTGGTGAGTGGGGGCTGCCCACAGCTGCCATCCATGCTGTCAGTGGTGGTGAGTGGGAACCACCCACAGCTGGTGTCAGCAGCAGTGTCAGGGGGGTGGCGAGTTGTGGGCAGTGAGCAGGGATTGCCCACAACCGCCACCTGTGCTTTTGGTGGCAGTGAGCAGAGGCCACCCACAGCCATGACAATGACAAAGGTGGGGTGGCGACTGCCTGCAGAAGCTGACGGCAGCTTCGGCGGTGGCCGAGCTCCTTCCCCAAGAACAGAAAAATACACAAAGATTGAAAAGTAGTGTCTGGTGATTTAAATGGGCCATAGAGACCCTTCGCTACTATCTCTTGGGGACTCAGTTCTGATTAGTCACTGATCATGCTTTATTAAAATGGCTACATGCCATGAAGGAGGCCAATTTTTGACTACAGCCATTCATTTTTGAAATATGCCACCATCCAGGAATTGCCCATAAAAATGCAGACTTCTCCAGAGAAGGGGCTTGAGAGGTAGAAGAAATGGAAGAGTGTACTTTGGGCTCCACTCTTAGAGGGGAGAGTATATAACAGGCTGCAGGCTTGCAGCCTGGAGCATTTAGCCAGCCTGTTAGCAGGATGCCTACCTAAGGGGCTACAGCTAGCTCAGCCAATTAGTAAATGAGGGAAAGTTGACTGGCTGACTTGGAAACAAAAGCAAATAGGAAGAAGAGCGAGAGGACATGCTCGGATGGGATGGGCTTCACCTTTCTCCTAAAGGTAAGCATGTGTTCTCTCCTAGGTTGGCGGATCTTCTCCAGTGGGCTTTAAACTAGGCTCACTGGGGGAAGGGGAAGAGGAGGGCGGAGGAAGCCTTGGACCAATGAACCAAGTGTCACCTGCAGGAGAAGCCCATCCTAAACCAATGAAGACTGGAGCAGAAAACCAAGTAAGTAAAAGGGGCCTGCGTACTACTGGGAGTAAGGGGGCAGTGCATTCATTCTCTGGAGGCCTCAAATGCCTCTACACTAATGCTCGCAGTATGGGGAACAAGTAGGAGGAACTTGTCCTCCTGCTAGCTAGCACCAACCCAGACATAGTGGGGCTCCCTGAAACGCGGTGGGACCCAACACGATTGGGTGGTGAACATCAAGGGCTATAGGCTGTACAGGAGAGAGAGGACAGGGAGGAAAGGTGGGGGTGTGGTGCTCTATGTCAAGGAGCAACACACATCCTCATTGAGTAGACTGAAGTACTCTGGGTTAGAATATAAAGTGGTTGGGGAGAAAGGGACTTAATGGTGGGGGTCTAATACAGACCACCCAACCAGGGAGAAGAGTTAGACAAGGAATTCTTAGGTTACAGTTAGGTCCAAGGATGTTGTCGTCATGGGCAACCTAAACTTCCCAGACATCTGCTGGGAGGAGCAGACAGCCAGGTCTGACCGCTCATGCAGGTTCTTAGCTGACATACAGGACCTCCATCTAACCCAGGAGGTGCACAGCCCCACCAGGGGAGACGCCTTGTTGGATCTGGACCTGGCCACGGGCGATGACCTGGTGGGGGGACTGCAGGTGCTCAACCACCTGGGCGACAGCATTCATCGCCTGCTGGAGTTCACCATCCAGCGCAAAGTGGTGAAGGCCTGCAGCAAGGTAGCAGCCCTGGACTTCAGGAGGGCGGACTTTAACAAGGTGAGGAGACTAGTGGGGGAGGCACTGAGGTCCCCAAGCAGGGGGGACCTGGGTGTCCAGGAAGAGTGGTTGTTCCTTTAGGAGACGATCCTCCAAGCCCAAAGGGAAGTAATCCCTACATGGATCAAAGGGGGCAAGAGGGCACAAAGGCCCCCATGGCTCACCAAAAGTATCCAGGAACATCTCCAAGCTAAAAAGGAGGCATACACCCATTGGAAGGAAGGGGCCATCACCAGAGAGGACTATACTGCGGTTGCTTGGGATTGTAGGGGGGCAGTCAGGAAGGCCAAGGCAGAGATGGAACTGGGACTAGCAACCCGGATCAAGGACAACAAGAAGTCGTTTTTTAAATACATAGGGGGTAAAAAGAAGGTACCAGGTAACATGGGGCCTCTGCAGGACACATTAGGAAATCTGGGCGTTGCACCAGACAGCAACGCTGACTTATTTAACAATTTCTTTGCCTCCATTTTCCTGAGGAGGGACCTGGTCATCTTCCCCACTGGGACCCCCGCAGGCTCTGTGGGTAGCACACCCAAGCCTAGGGTCAGTGAGAACCTAGTCTGGGAACTTTTGGAGGGACTGGACATATTTAAATCAGCAGGTCCTGACGATCTCCACCCCAGAGTGCCGAGGGAACTAGCGGAGGTTATTATGGGACCTCTGGCATGGCTTTACGAGCACTTGTGGTGCTCGGGTGATGTGCCAGATGACTGGAAAAGGGCCAACGTGGTCCCCATCTTCAAAAAAGGGAGGAAAGAGGACCCAGGTAACTATAGGCCCAAGAGCCTTACCTCGGTCCTGGGGAAGCTTTTTGAGAGAATTATCCTGGTGCATGTCCACGAGGGGCCAGCAAGGGAGACTATGCTCAGGGGCAACCAACATGGCTTCATTAGGGGCAGGTCTTGTCAGACCAACCTGGTGACCTTTTATGACCAGGTCACCAAATC
>NW_017729032.1:16080416-16084114 GCF_001723915.1 Gavialis gangeticus | reverse complement strand
CATCGAGAGGGTCCAGAGGAGGGCCACTCGCATGATCAAGGGACAGCAGGGCAGGCCCTATGAGGAGAGGCTACGGGACCTGAACCTGTTCAGCCTCCAAAAGAGAAGGCTGAGGGGGGATCTTGTGGCCTGTTATAAACTAGTCAGGGGGGACCAGCAGGCATTGGGGGAGTCCCTGTTCCCCTGAGCACTCCCAGGAGTGACTAGAAGCAATGGACACAAGCTAGCGGAGGGTAGATTCAGACTAGACATCAGGAGGCGCTACTTCACGGTCAGGGCGGCTAGGATCTGGAACCAACTTCCAAGAGAAGTGGTGCTGGCTCCTACCCTGGGGGTCTTTAAAAGAAGGCTAGATGAACACCTGGCCAGGGTCATTTGACCCAGCACTCTTTCCTGCCATGGCAGGGTGTCACACTTGATGATCTGCTCAGGTCCCTTCCAACCTGACCAACTATGAAACTATGACATGGCGGAGGGATTGCCCGTGTGAAAAGGCAGGTCTCTCCAAGGAGAGTAAAGAGAGTACAGGCTGCAAACTAACGCAGGCTTCTGACTGTTCATGGCAGGCTGTTGGCACTTTGTTGCGCTCTGTGGTGCGGTTTAGTGCAGGGTTTGAACTTGTTCCTGTTTTCTGTTGTGTTCTGTGGTGTGGAAGAACCCAGGACATATTGTCTGTGTTGTGAAGCCCAAAGGAAGACTGTGGGGGGGCCCAGGTAATCCAGACCTGGGAGTTAGTTCAAGGGTTTAAGGACTGATTTGAGCCTGGCAGAGCCAGGTGGTCCGCTACGGGTACACACTCATTGCCCTTAATATTGTGGCTACTTAGCACTCGTCTAAATAGTGTTATAAGCACAGGACACTGTTGGCGTTTGCCTTTATAGCTACGAGAAAAAAAATAAGGTGAATAACATAGCTCAAATTTCATAGATTTCTTTGGGTTTTTTTTAAATTGTAAAGGTAGCAAATACAGGAGATCTGTAGATGGACCAACCTCTTCATTTGTTTTTAAATTTTCTTTGCTCATTATACAGCTTCTAATTGATTCTACTAATTTCCCCCCACCCTCCCCCCTCAGTGGAGAACAGAGATAGATAGCCTGTAAGGAAACCAAAGAGGGATGGGTGAGGAAGGGAACCTTTTGTTTCATACAAAGCTGTTCTGTTTAAACAGTAATATTAGCTGCTTATAACAAAAGGTTGGAAGAGTGGCTGTGTAGTCCAGTTGGTTTGTGTGGTGCTATTAACACCAAGTTTGATTCCTGGTTGGGCTAGATGAGTAGTTTTTGTACCAGGACCCATTTGTAAACATCGATGGCCAGTCCCAACCCAATGCCCCTCAGTCCCAACCCATCGCCCCCAGCCCCCAGGATGTCGGGAAGGGGGATGTGTGTGCAGCAGGGGGGACTCCAAGCAGCCCCTCGCATGGGCAAAGGCACAGTTTTCTACGCCTTTCTCTTTTAAAGGAGAATCCATTTATGAAGTTTGTTGATCTGTTTTTAAAGTTTATTGCTACCCCTTCATATAATCTCGTGACCCACTTTTGGGTCGTGACCCACAGGTTGAGAAATGCCGAGCTAAATGATCTCTTGAGATCCCTTCCAGCCTCTCTGAGAATTAGGCTGATCTACTCTGGAAAAGAGAAGACTAAAGGGGGATTTAATAAGTCTTCTAATGCTTAAAGGGCAGTTACAGAGAAGATGGAAGTAGAGTTTTTCTCTGTGGCGGTAGGGGACAGGACTAAGAACAATGGGCTCAAATTACAGCAGAGGAAATGTTGTTTGGATATGCGGAGGAACTGTCTATGAGGGTGGTCAAGCATTGGAACAGCTACCTAGAGAAGTTACAGAATCTCATTCCCTGGAGGTCTAGCTCTTTCAGCCTTTCCTCGTAAGTCATGTTTTCCCCTAATCATTTTTTGTCATTTTCCACTGGATTCTTTCCAACGTGTCTACATTTTTTTTTCCTTTAAAGCTGGTTGTGATCAGAGGCCTGAACCAAGCAAGAGCTGCTTTGTGCGAGGCACTGTACATCTTTCAAGCCTCAGAACCATCTCCAGACAATGGGTCTGAAGTAACCGTCCAGAGAGGCTTTATCAATTGTTGCAATATTTTATTTTTCTATGCCTCAGATTTCCAACTGAGATGGCGCATAGGGAGGCAGAAAGAGAGAACAAGTTTTTTGAAGTGTAGTAATTGGTGGTCCTCTTTTTCCCCCTGAGATCATTGCTACTTTTGCATCAACCAATCGTTCTAATCGCTTCAAATTCAAGCCATAGTTTTTCACTTGCTTCCAGTATACCTACCAAATAGCATTACTCTGTGACAGAGAACAGCTTTCTTTTTCTTTGCTCTGCTGCTCCGGGACCTTAATTTTTGTGTTAAGCAGCTGCCAAAATCACTCACCGTTCTGAGGCTGGGCTAACACCACAGCCAAATAGCAGCAGCTGCCTCAGCATTTATTGTAATGGGAACATCACTGAGGTGCCAAAGCAGCTTTTCTGGACAGGGGTGAGATGGGCTTCCCTACCCCATTATGTGCCCGTACTTGCACCAGTTGGGGCAGTACCTTCCAAATGCGGAGTAAGGAAGATGGTGGAGGTTCTACCTGCCATCTTCCTAGGACCCAACACATGGCTTCAACAGCTAATTTCTCCCCTTCAAAGGGATCCTATAATGTACCAGCTCCTGCAGTCATAGATGACATGTATAGAGAGTGGTGCGGGGTAGAACTCTGCACCGCTGGTCCCGGCTGAGCTGCAGCCCCATCGCTGGTGAAGGAATCATGCCGCCACTGTCACCCCTGCTGCTGCCCAGCACTGGCTCCAGCTGCGCTGCATCCCCACCATTGGCATAGAAATCTGGGGGGCATGTGCCCCCTGTGCCTCCTTCCTACTCATCCCCCAATGCCTGCAGTACTGAAAGCAGGGATGACAACCAGGCTCCCAGTCATCTCCTGGGGAAACAACCTTGTCCCGCTGTCACTGGCCCTTGGAGCCCTAGCGCATGTGGTACCACCAACTTCTCCCCATACAGGCTGCGCTAGTGATTGAAGGGGCTATGGTGTTACCTCTGCGCACAACTGAGATGTTAAACATTTAACCTAGGACGTGCTTACGCAGCAGAGCATGTTCAAAGAGGGGTGTTCGGGTGGCAAAGTCAAGAATGTGGAAGTCTGGGGATCTGGGTTTACAGCTGCTCACCCAGCTTTACCTTAGCCCTTGTGGGTAGGCCCTGTGGTACGGTTTTCAATGACATGATTGCACACTGTGGACGTGGCATGATTGCTGTATTTTCCTCCCACAGGTGCCCTGCCTGCCAGGGCTGGAAGCAGAAGGGAAGTGGTGCCCCTACATCTGCCCTCTGGTAACTTCCAAGGGCCAGACCTGAAAATCTTGAATGTTGAAAGAAAGGATCGGTCTGCAAAGCACTTTCTTGTTGGCTGCCGCACAGCATGGAAGTGCCACCCACACCCTGCATCGCATCAGTGTCTGCCACCCATGCCCTGTATCCCTTTAGTGTGTGTACGCACCACCCACCCCTCCTGGCAAATTGGTGTATGTGTGCGCCACCCACACCCTGTATCACAGTAGAGTGTGCATGTGCCACCCACACCTTAAATTGCATGACTGTGCCAACCCACACCCTGTATCACGTTAGTGTGTATAAGTGCCAACCCACACCCTGTATCACACTGGCGTGT
>NW_017729032.1:16074373-16075416 GCF_001723915.1 Gavialis gangeticus | reverse complement strand
CCGCACCCTGCATCGCATCAGTGTCTGCCACCCATGCCCTGTATCCCTTTAGTGTGTGTACGCACCACCCACCCCTCCTGGCAAATTGGTGTATGTGTGCGCCACCCACACCCTGTATCACAGTAGAGTGTGCATGTGCCACCCACACCTTAAATTGCATGACTGTGCCAACCCACACCCTGTATCACATTAGTGTGTATGAGTGCCAACCCACACCCTGTATCACACTGGCGTGTGCGTCACCCACACCCTGCATCACATCAGTGTGTGTGTGTACCAACCCACACTGTGTATGTGCACCACCCACACCCTGCATCGCATGTGTGTGTGTGTATGCATACCCACCCACAGCCTGTATCATGTTAATGTGTGCCAACCCGCACCCTATATCCCTTTAGTGTGTGTGCGCATGTCACCCACACCCTGTATCACAGTAGTGTGTGAGCCACTTACACTCTGCATTGCATTAGTGTGTGCATGTGGGTGGGTGTGCACACACTCTGTATCACATTAGTGTATGTGCATGCAACCCACACCATGTATCACAGGTGTGTCCACCACCCACACCCTGCATTGCTATAGTGTGTATGTGTGTGTGCATGTCACCTGCACCTGCTGTCTAGGTAGAGAGTGTGTGCATGCTTGTGTACCACCCATCCTCAGGATTGTGTGTGTGTGGGGGGAAGGCGCATGTACACTTGTGTGTACCACTCATCCCCAGGATCATGCGTGTGTGTATATATCAATGTGTGCCACCCACCCCCAGGTTTGTGAGTGGGTGGGGAATGTACGTACACCCGTGTGTGCCACCCCTCCCTGGGATTGTGCGTGCATGTATACACTGGCGTGCAGCACCCATTCCCAGGATTGTGTGCGTGTGTGTGGGGGGGGTATGTAAACTTGTGTGTACCACTCATCCCCAGGATCAACCCACGTGTGCGCGTGTGTATACAGCAATGCCTGCCACCCATCCCCAGGATCGTGTGCGTGTACACCCATCCTGCACACACACGCGCGCGCACACGCACGTTGCCCGGCTTCCC
>NW_017729032.1:16070088-16073771 GCF_001723915.1 Gavialis gangeticus | reverse complement strand
GCGCTGCATCGCGCAGGGCAGGCTGTATCGCACTAGTCTGAAGCGCACCAGCCTCCCTCGCACCCTGGTGGCTGGATGGCGCTATACTGCACTGTATCAGGCTGCTAGCCCCTCTCTGGTCGGGCTGAATCGCACTAAACTCCATCGGGCTGTATTGCACGGGTCTCTTTTGTTCTGTATTGGGCTGTATTGCACTAGCTGCTGTCACCTGGATGGGGCTGCGTGGCGCTAGCTTCTTTCACAGCATGGCACTAAGCACTATTACACCTAAGGGGATGTATCATGTTATCACACCATATCAGGCTGTATTGCACTAGCCTCTTTTGCACCATATCAGGGTGTATTGCACTAGCTGCTGTCACACTGGATAGGGCTGCATGGCGCTAGCCTCTTCCACAGCATATCGAGCTGCATGGCACTAAGCTCTCTTACAGTGTAAGGGGATGTATCATGTTATCACACCGTATCGGGCTGTATCACACTAGTCTCTTCTGCACCATATCGGGCTGTACTGCACTAGCCAGTGTCACACTATATGGCGCTGCTTCATGCTAGCTTCTCCCACGCCCTATCGAGCTGCATGACACTAAGCTCTCTCAAAGCACAACGGGTTGTATCACGTTAGCCTTCATCACACCTTAGGCTGTATTGCGCCAGCCTCGACCACGCTGTGCTTGCATTAGCCTCTCCCACACCATATAGATGGATCTGTATCACACTAGCTTCTGTCACACTGTATTGGGCTGTATCACTTTAGCCATGGAGAGGCTCCCTTCCCAAGGTCTTCACCCAGTCAGGCCACCTCTACGTATCACTGAGTTCAACCTCCTGCCTGAGGCAGGACCAGCTCTATCCAAATCATCCTGTACAATTCAGAATCTCAGCTCTCCATAAGACGACTGTCAGCAATATGGCTTTCACTTACCTTATCTCCTTTCTTCTTGTCTTGCCGGTTTCAGCTTGCCTGGTTTGCCCTCAACATGTGGCTCTTCTTGAGAACCTTCTTGCTGTATTTCCATGGGCCACAGTATTACTACTTGCATCGGATGCTAGGGGTGAGTGACCCAGATGCTGCTTTTTGTCTGGAAAATGGGAGTGCTGGTCTGAGGTGGGGGATTACAGCATATTTTTACTAATAAGGGAAAAATCAGGTGTTTAGTTTCCCTGAAAAGTGGGGATCAGGATAGAAGCTGTTGGCATGTTGTGGACATTCAGTTGAAAGTCAAAACTTGCTAGGGCTGAGAATGAGAAGTGCTATCTCTGTTGCATGAATAAATGTTAAGAGCTAGGCAAGTGTCTGGGAAAACCACCCCCGATTCCCAGCTGTAGGGATGGTGGTAGGATCTGGCTTATAAACATGAGCATCAGTTCAGTGAGCCTCTCATTTTTAGTCTTCATAACTGTAGCCAAGTTTGTGGGTCTGTTTCAATGAGCTCGTTTATGCTGGTTCTCATGATGTATGCTTCTTGAGGGAGTTATTTTATTAGCAGTCTCACTTATTCTTCCTTTCCTGGTTCTTGTGAACTGGGTTAATTCATTGCAGGCCATATAATTTCTGCTTTAATTTCTGGCAGGCTTTTTAAAATTTAGTTAAGATAAAAAGAGTGGCAGTCATGGCAACGGCCAGTTGATTGCAAACTTCACCACTTTGCCCTGGCAATGACCACTAACATAACCTGTAAGATATATATGTATAGTTCCCTTCACAAACTTCCTAACTAGTTGCAGTTATTCTGAATTGTTAACCCTACAGCAGTGATTCTCAGCCAGATGCCATGGCACTCTGAGGCATTGTGGTAATGCTTTTAAGGGTGCTGCATAATATTAACACTGTTAGGTATGCAAATACCTACACATGAGTCACAAAATTAATCCAGACATTTCAAATAGAAATCCATAGTGTCGGAAACAATCTGGCCTGTTTCTGAGGTCTTTGCAACAGAAGAATTGCTCTAGTAGTTTTCTATAGTCAAAAAAGAAAAGGTACGACCTGGCATTTTCTGAGCGGTGCCTTGAGTCTAAAAAAGAGTGCCTAGAGTCCAAAAGGTTGAGAACCATTGGTCTACAGCAGGGGGTAGGCAACCTTTTACAGCTGTAGGCTGGAATGACCCGCCCCAGGCCAGAGGTGGGTGGGGGCACGGACGCTGGGATCTGACTTCTGTTGCCGGCCCTGCTTGCCTTCCTGGCAGTACGGGGAAAGTGTCTGCAACTGGCGCTATTTCTCACGGGGAGGTAGGGAGAGTACCCATAGAAGGCACCTCATGCTACCGAAGCCCCACATCTGTAGGCCAGATCTAGCTTTTGGGTGGTAGGTTGCCAACCTCTGGTCTGGAGGGAATGTTTAAAAGAATAAAATGTTAGGAATTACTCAAAGTTGTTTTGTTAAATTTGAGGAAAGAGGCTGGATGAACTGTGTCAGGAATACTAGTTAGCAACTACTCACTGAATCAGGAAAACAAAAAGTATACATAGGCTAAAGCCCCAGACACTACGGTGAAACCCAACCCTTTGCAGATATTAACTGGTGATGTGTGTGGGATGGACCCAGTGTTTCTCCTTTATTCATGTATCTGTTTTAATACCTTTTGCATAGCTTGTTAGTCCCATAATATTTTTTTTGAACTGAGTTGGAAGTGAGTTGACCTAACACAATTGCTTCACTTGCATTGACATTGTAGGTTTGGAGTGTTGTTGTTGTTGTGATGATCCAGGAAATATGGGAGGCAATGATTTTCTCTGATATCTTTTATTGAACTGACTGTATTTGTTGGGAGACCTGTTGGACAAGCTTTTGGGCATCAGGTGTTCTTCCGCAGGTCTAAAAAAGAGGTAGATTCAGGCTGAGCACATGTTGTCACATCAGGCTCAGAGACAGGCAAGCGTATGTGTGTCTGTCTGTCTGTCTGTCTGTCTGTCTGTCTATCTATCTATTAGAATATATATATTTTGAAGAAAAAAGTGACAATATTACCCCAAACTCTAACAGTTTTGCAGTCTGGTGTATCCTTTTACACAGTTTTCTGTTCTTGAGATGTTCTGTCTCAGTGAGCTTCTCATTAGGATTTGGTCTTTATTGGGATAGCATTCTGGCCAGATTTTTTTGACTTAGTGAACATGTCTACACATGCAATTAACACGCAGGAAGCTTACTGTATAATACAATACTGTGCAGTAAGCTTTCCCTGAGAGCACGTCTACACATGTCTATCAGGAGCAAATTTGTGCCCAATGGGAACAGTTCAGGGCAAGGCTACTCCTATGCTGCTTTGCTTCCATATGGCAGTGAGGGGGAGCTCCAGGCTCCCCTGGATGCCAGCATCAGGCAGGCAAGGGGCACCAGGGTCAGGCCTGGGGTCCAGGGTCAAGGGAGAGCTGTCCTACCTCCGGGGCAGCTGCCTTCCACCCCTCACCCCTGCCCCAGGCAGCTTCCTGCTGCCCAATCCCTGCTCCAAAATTGGAGCCAGGGCTCGGACATTGTTCTCTGCCGCAGGCGGCTGCCTGCTGCTGGGGCTGGCTCCAGTCTCAGAGCTCTGTTCTCAGAGCTGGCCCTGGCAGCAGGCAGCTGCCCGGGTCAGAGGACAATGTCCTAGTCCCAGCTCCGATCTTGGAGCTGGAGCCCAGCAAGCTGTCTGCTGCAGGGGCATGGGATGTTGTCCCAGCCCCCTCTTTGATCAGCTGAGGGG
>NW_017729032.1:16056967-16065088 GCF_001723915.1 Gavialis gangeticus | reverse complement strand
TTGTTCTCTGCCGCGGGCGGCTGCCTGCTGCTGGGGCTGGCTCCAGTCTCAGAGCTCTGTTCTCAGAGCTGGCCCTGGCAGCAGGCAGCTGCCCGGGTCAGAGGACAATGTCCTAGTCCCAGCTCCGATCTTGGAGCTGGAGCCCAGCAAGCTGTCTGCTGCAGGGGCATGGGATGTTGTCCCAGCCCCCTCTTTGATCAGCTGAGGGGATTGGAGGAGCTTCCCAGGGGAGGGGACAGTTCTCCCACCCTCTGCTGCCTGGGCTGACCTTGAGCAATTTGCTCCCAGTCAGCTATGTAACCATGCACTTACTGTGCATTAGCTAATGCACATTAAATCTACTACCTGTATTTACATGCAGTAGAAAACCACGCATTAACCTATTTTAATGCACAGTAGCTGCTGCGCATGTTTACATAATGATGCTTTACTGTGCAGTAGGTTTGTCTACTGTGCAGTAAAGTGTCTCATGTAGACACATCCAATGTCTATCAGTAAACTTCTACTGAAGTCAGTGATCAATTAGTTCAATTCCAATTAAAGATTGGGATCTTTCATTTTAGTTTTTACACACCCATTTTTTGTAAAGGAGGGAAACATCCAAATGATATGCTGATACAATTAAAGTAATTTGATGTAATATTAGAACCTATAGAACTGATTCCAGTGTTTTCATTTGGAGAGTCACCTGCATTATCAATAAAGATTTGGGCTCAACGGTGGCAGACCCTGAAACTAAGTCCATCTGAATTAAAGTTTAAAACAGTGGAAAGGAAAGAACTGAAACATCATTAAGAGGAGACAGAGCCTGAAGAACTAACTTCAGGGTTTGAGACAAGGCTGTAAACATACATTGCACAAAAATCTTTTCAGGGGTTTGGAGAGTAGAGCAATTTCCCAGTCTTCCAGGAAACAGGACACCTGCGATTCCACAGCTGCTCTTACATTCCTCGAGTATGTTGGCTTCCGTTCTTCAATGCATTTGTTTAGATGAAGCCCATGTAGCCCATGGGCCTTAGCTGATGCTCATATCCAGGCATCATACCATGCTACCAAGCAGAGGGCATGGAATCTCCCAGTTTTTTGGTGGCTAGAACTTGATGGTCAGGATTTTTAAGAACTTGAACATTTTTTATGAAATTGTCAGACAGAATCTAGAAGTGTGATTTTTAATTAATTGGATGAATTTTTGGTAACACTCCCCACAAAAAAAACATTTATCCCATTTTTCAGCTGGTCATGATTCTCCAGGTAAAAAAGTGACACAATTTTGCAATATTTTCACGAGAAAAAATCCTCATTTTTTTTCCCAATGAGCTTTGCAAGTAGCCTTTTCTCTCCTTTTCTCTGGTGTAAGGAAATAACATTTTTAAGGGCCTTCTGCATCTCCTTAAGGGGATGGGGTGAGAGTTAGGATTTACCTCAAATAACTATATTTGTTTTCAGAATAGTTGCAGAATGGAATCAGTGCTGAAAGTAAATTGGCTATTGGGGCAAAGATTACTACATATATAGCAGAACCATGGATTGAATATCTTAAACCATAGAATACCCTAGAAACTCATCATGCAAACTTGAAGTAATGTTCAATTTTTCATATCATTTTATGCCAGTTCCCTGTTAGAGGCTCTTGCATGGTGAAGAAGGGAGAGAGAGTAAAGCATTCCTTCTTTTCAAGACTCTTTGAAGGGAGGGTATCTGGAGAACAATAATGGGCCATTGGGTAGGGCTCAAGTCACTACTCTGTCCCACGCTTCTTGGACAAGTTGCTAACTATCAGTTTTAAAAAGATATTTTAGATGCCGAACTGCTGTTAAAAATGTTTCTTAGTCTCACTGTGCCTAAGTTCCCCCTCCCTTAAAAGGGGGGTAATGGCACTTCCTTACCTCACCAGGCGAGGAGAATACATTGAAGACTGAAGTGTTGAGACAGATGGGAATGCAATAGAAGGGAAGCCTGGTCTGCATATACTTTGAAGTTTTATTGGTAAGACTTGCCTTCCATCAGTGCAGCCTTGCGTGGGCCCACGCTCCATTTCAAGTTCAACTGACAGTTAAAACCCTGAGCTGAAGCTGGTGACATAAAACCAGAGTGCCAAAAAGTCTTGTCTAGGACACTTCCACTAGAATGATGCATCTGTGGATGTTGAATTGTCAGTAGAAGTCATAGGCTGCTATGAAGAATGCAGTCCCTGGGTCTGATTTAAGAGCATTACTCTGATAAGAATCTCAGCATTTTCTCCTTGCTCTGGACACTTTCAGTGGAGTTATGCTTTGCTTCAAGGTTATTTGTTTCTGACTCGTTCTTGGTCTAACATAGAGGTTGGCAACATATGGCCCACAGAGCTACTGGATCTGACCTGGGGAGGCTTTGCTTGTACCTGTGCCAGTGCCAGTGCCAGACAGCTGGAAGCTACACTAGGGCTGAGCAACTGAAAGCTGTGCCCATGCTGCTACCATCTCCTGCTCCATCACTGTTGTGTGGGCACAATTTCCACCTGGCAGGGCGGTGTGCTGTATCTGGGAAGCTAAGAGGGGAAGGAGTGGTAAGACATGACTGCGGCTAGGACACGGCTTCCAGCTACCTGGCTCTGGTACAGTTCCCCGCTGCCTGGATGCTGTGCCTATGCTGCAGTCAGGGAGTTGGAGGAAGTGGCAGCAAGGGCACAGCTCTTTGCTGCCTGGTCCCACTGTAGGCATATGCAAAGCCTTTCACTCCCACCAAAGCCACCCGGCCCACCCCGAACAGGAGCTGGGTTGTTTCAGCTCGCCACTTGTTAAAGGGTGCTGGCTGCTGGTCTAGCAGGTACCCTATACCAGGGGTTGTCAACTGGGGGTATGTGTACCCCTGGGGGTACTTGACAAGACCCTAGGGGGTATGGTCAGGCAAATGGGGATGGGGTGCCACCGTACATGCTGCGCAGGCACTGCCCACCTAACTGGACATGGGGAACAGGGGAAGCTTGCATGTGGCGGCTGCCGCCACTCCATATGTGGCTGGGTGCCACCGCCCACCTCTCCCTGCTTGGCATCCAGGGGTACACTGCCCCGCCTCTGGCTACTGGGGGTTACAATGATCCAAAAAGGTTGAGAACCCCTGCCTTCTACAGTACTTTTTAATGCTTTCTCAAGAAGATGGCTTCAGAAAGCTAAGTGTCTACAACTACATTCAACTTAAGTTAATATAACCTAAGTTCTAAGTGATTCAAGTGGAGGAAAACCCCTGAGAATAGTGTTTAAATAGTGAAAATACCAGTTTTTTTGTATGTACACTGTCAGATAATTCTGAAATAGTGAAGTAGACATAAAATGAGCTTCTGAATTTGGCACTCTGGTGCACTGTATTCCCCAAAAAGAATTCTGTGGGAAAGAATTGAAGAACTGAAAATGTGAGTGAAAAGGAAAATACCATCTCATCCTTTAGCTATACTCTTACTATGGGGAATAGTACTTTTACTAGATGTTACGTTGATGTCTTCTTTGTTTTTTGCTTTGGAGTATGTTCTGGATGTTGCAATGGCTTGAGTTCTCATCTACTGCTGTTTTATCATGATAAAAATGCTGTTGTTTGAAGCTAAATTCTCTTTCCTACCCAGGTGCAACTCAGTGGAAGTCTGTTTTTCCCAAGTACTAGAGGGAATTAGGCATCTTAAAGCTTAATTTTTGTTAATGCACTGTCTTTTGTTATTTAATTGCATTGTAACCAAAGGATTCCAGTTTGCTTTATAGAGTAAATGTAAAATTTAGCAAAACTTGATACTATTGGATAAGAGGGTTTTTTAATTTTATTTTGTTTAAATTTTTCTTGTTGTATTGTCATGTCACGGTAACACAGGCAGATGCAGGATTTAAAGAAGGGGGGGGTGCAGGTGTGGGAGTAGCTACTGGCTGTGCAGAGGTGGCCACAACACTACTTTTAGCTTTTCCCTCCCTGCAACTGCAGCAGCATAAGCTGCAGAAGCATCAGCCAGGGGCTTTTTTACAGTCTTCGAATTGGGTAAGAATTCGTCCCCTGCTCTCAACTCCCCCTTCCTTCCCCTCCATGCTCAGTGGTACCTCCCCTCCTATCCCCTCTCCTGCTCCACTATAGCTGCTCCTGCTGCTGCAGGGAGTGACTACATAGTGAGCTGGGCTTGGCTGGGGACAGCTGTGGCAGCGAGAGGGTTCCCCTTTCCTGGGCCTACCCTGGGGCTGGCAGGGACACCCCGGGGGACTGGCCAGGGAGGAAAAATCTGTTTGCCACCACCACCACGACTGCTTGGTTGCCTGCCCAGTCTAACTGGAGCAAGGCAGGAGCATTTCTGGAACGCCCCCTGCCCCTGAGTCAGCTGGGGGCAGTGGCGGTGGGACGTGGGAGAAGGGGTGATTGGGAGGATAGAAGAGGCGCCCTTAATCATGGAGGAGAAGGGAGGGGTGCTGAGAGTGGCTATAGGGGTTGGGGGTGGGATTCTTAACTTGCTTCAAAGACTTTAAAATGTCTCCAGCTGCTCTTTCCACATTATGGCCCGAAAGAGAGTACGACTGCACCATTGCACCCCCCTAGATCTGCCCCTACACAGCAATGCTTAAGGTTTTAATTTCTGAGTCCACTTGCCATCATAGTCCACTTCAGATACTCTGTTTGCTGCCTCATTTAATGTTCATCTTAACATTTAATGAACCTTTCCCCCCCAGTTGAGAGTTTAGCAAAGTTTTCTCTAATGCTTTCCTCACGTCCCAGTTTCTTTTGGACTATCCACAGTTCAGTGACCCAGATAATAAACCACAGGAACTTAGCAGAGTTCAGAGAACCACTCTTCTACCTGGAGGAGGAAACAAAATACAGCACAATCCCTGTTATCTGGCATTGTACAAGCTGGAATACTCTATTAACCAGAATTTCGGTCCGGGCAGCCGGATGCAGGGGGTGAGGAAGTGGTGGGGAAAACTTGCACGCCGCGGCCGCTGCCGTCACCCACCACTCTGTGCTGTCGCTGCTTTGTGTGCTGTCACCCCCCTGCTCCACGGTATCTACCTCAGATAACCAGAATTTTTACAAAACCTGCACCTGGCATTCCCCACTCATGCCAGATAACAGGGATTTTACTGTGTGCTGTATGTCTCTGGCATTTGCCCCCTTCTCTTCCTTCTCAGTCTTATCAAGGCTGTCTTCTGATCCCATCATGCTGGTGCAAGTCCACAGCATGATGGGATCATGATTTTTGTGGAGCTATTCTAGATTTAGATCAGGGTAACTGAGATCAGAATGGGGCCTGCATTATGTAACATATAGGACTATATGTCACGTGTATTTTAAAATGACATGGCTCCCGTTAAAATAACTTCCAACGGACTGCAGATATCTGTGGATGGGATTACATAGTGTTCTGCTTGTGAAGCTTCCCTTTTTGGAAATAAATACAAACTAAACCTTTACTGAGGTAAGCAAATGTTCTGGGAACTGCATTTCCATCTTCCATTTTCTGGGTGTAAACGAGCTAATCTGGAAAGACCGTTTTTGCCAAACAAATTCATCGGACTCAGTGGGAACAAGTGTTTCCTATAAGCATCTAATCTTACCCGAACTCAGATTCCAAACCTTGCCCTCATCCCAGGCTGTGACATTTGCCTGTGCTTTGTGCTCTGGGATAATGAAAGAAAACAATTTTTAAACAAAAAGCAAGCAAGGGTAGAGAGAGAGAAAAAACAAACAATTACAAGGTGAAATGGGTGGGAACTTGCCATTTATCAGTTGCTCTGCAGTTACTGTCCATGTGCCTGTTCTTACCTTACATTAAATACAAGCTAAATCATGGCAACTTCCTTGGGTTTCATTAAATGGTAAACTATTATAGTTTAGTGTTTGCTTACTGCAGGGTAAGAGCAGACACCCAAATGCATGGCCATTTCCCTCAGGCACCCTTTTTTAACATGCGGTAATTTCTTTGTTTGTCTATAACCTAAATCAGTGGAGAACTTAGCTTTCTTTATCTGCAGGGATCCTGCGTACAGCTCATCCTGATTTGCACCAGCTGACGGGGGTCACCACAGGACCATCTATTAGCTTGGGAATAGCTGGATGCAGCGCAGAGGTGGGGAAGGGCTCAGGTGCATAGTTGCAGGGGGTTGTAGGCGCACGATGTAGCAGAGAGCAGCTACACAGTGCAGCAGGAGTAGGGGCTGTCTCACCCAGGGGTCTGTGGCTTATCCTGGTGTGGCCGGCAGGTGTGCAGCTCCTGGTGGTGCGGCCTGTGGGGCATTCAGCCTCCAGCTACTTTGAAGGCCTAGCCTAGAGTATTGCTAGTTTGGACGGTAATCTAGGAAGTTGAAGGCTTGCGTTCAGACTTCCTCTGCAAATATGAGTGGTCATTTGGTTTTCTCTTTCACTCTGTTCCATATCCATGTAATGGGGATATTAGTACTTAAAGTTGTGTTGTGCTGTGACGATAACTGTGACGTGATAGCAAAGTTCTCAGAAATAACAGTAATAGGGGCAGATAATATTTTAGAGGACTCTCTGTTGGAGGATCTCGAGCAGGAAGACTGGTGGTTGGTTTTTTCTCTTTCTGAAACAATTTAAGGTGTTACTCATATGCAATCTTCTCTTTCTAGACAAGTCCAGCCAACCAGGCGAGCAGACAGCAGTGCATGCCTGCTATTTTATAGCTGGGTAATAGGGTTATGTTCTCTAAAACAAGCTATTTGTCTTGAAGCAAAATCTTCATTTTTAAGCATTGTTTAAACATCTAGCAGTCTATTTCTGTTGAGCCAGTTGTTACTACATGCGAGTTTTAAAGTCACCCAGGCAATGCGAAGGAAGTTGAATAAAACCACTTAGGAACCATTTGGAAGGCATTAGTGTCATGGTCAGACAAGATCCTGTGGGTAAATTTGATATCTTTTATTAGCCCAACTAAATACAGGCAACCCCTGCTTAACGCTGTTTTGCGTAGCACTATTTTGCTATAACGCTTGTTTTACATTGATACCTGATTCCACTTATCACGCAGTGAGTTTGATTATACCATTCACAGGCATCGTACAGCTGGCAGCAGAGAGCACTTGTTTCACCATCTTGGTTTGTCAAAAAAATTTGGTTTTACTTAACGCTGTTTCATTTAGCGCTCAGTTTTTCAGAAACCAGTTAAAAGCGCTAAGCAGGGGTTGCCTGTAGTTGGAAAAAAATGTACCTTGCAAACTTTTGAGAACAAGCACCCTTTTTCAGGCATACCTGAAAGTTTGCAAAGAACACTTTTTCCAGCTATTTAGTTGGTTTAGTAAACAGTATCATATTTAACCAAAGACCCTTAGTGTCATGGTGATAGTCTTGAGTTTTTGGAAGTTTGTCAAAAGTGACGTTAACATTCCATTTTATTTTTGGATTTTGCATAAACTGTGCTTCAAGACATTACTAATTGCATTTCCTTACTCATTGACTACTAACAACTAGGGGTACACAGATAGAGATTTTTGGGGCTGATATCGATAGCCAATTTTTAAGGAGGCATATCAGCTGATACTGATCCGATTTCCAATATACAGCTCTTCAGGAATGGGTGTGCGGGGGGTGGATCAAGAACCTTGCGGTGAGGGAGGGAATGGGGCTGGGTCAGGGGCAGGCGCTGACCAGCCAGGGCAGGGAGGGATGTGGGACAGAGTCGCAAGTGGGTCATTTGTGGGGTGGGGGAGGTGTGTGCCCCCCAGATCTGTGCGGTGTGAGGCTGGCTGCAGCTGTGGGCTGGGGCCAGGGCTGGAGTCAGGGCAGGTGTGGGATGGCTTGTCAGGGGGGCGCGGGAAGCAGGGGCAGCTCCTGCCGCTGCGCACAGCTCATCCGGTCCTTGTCTGATGGCTCCTGCCACTGCTCCCACCATTTGTCCCGGAGGGCATGGTGGGGGCAGGCTGTGTGCCCCTGGACCTGTCCGGCGAGAAGAGCCCAGGCCCAGCCCACATTGCCCTGCCCTGCCCCTCAGATCCGGGGGCACACACCCTCCTATGACCTCCCAGACGAGTGGCGGGAGCAGTGGCAGGAGTCGCCAGGTGAGCACTGGATGAGCCACGTGCATGCCTCCCCGACACGCCATGCCTCCATCCCATGCCTTCCCCGGCCCCGGCTGGGCAGCCCCAGCCCCAGCCCCAGCCCCAG
>NW_017729032.1:16048967-16051967 GCF_001723915.1 Gavialis gangeticus | reverse complement strand
CACGCCCCTCCCCTGCTTCTCCTCCCCTGCCACCACACCAGACTTACCAGCTGCTTGCAGCTCTCTGCACTGCCAGCTCTGCTCCTCACTGCATACATGCTGTGCTGCGGCTGTGCATACGCACAGGCATTTATTGGACAAATTATGGGTCGCATTGGGCCGATTTCTGATACAGAAAATTTTCTTTATGTTGGTGCCGATCCGATATTGGACTGATGTATTGGTGCACCTCTACTAACCACACCAGCACAATTTTATTTTTGCTCAGTAAAAGCTTAAACAAACCATTAGTGAATCCATGTGACAATTTGCATCAAAATATTTGTCTTGTATTTCATTGGAAATTGTCCTGCGTTTCTTGAGAGTGCTTTTTGTAATGTCACTGATTGTTTTGAATCTGAATTGAATCTCCCACAGGAATAGCATTATGAATGAGTACTGGCATTTGACAATGCAAAATGCAGATTATATTGAGGAATATTAAGTTATACAGCCACTAAACTAGCAACCTGGGTTCAGCACAGAGCAGTAATTTTCCATTGAATGGTGAGCAGCTTACCCTACCTTGTTTCTTGTCCTCTACCTATATTGAATTGTTCAGCACATGAACAAAATTGGTTTTATTCTTATTTCATTTTTCACATTTCAGGTCATTTGCTTTCAGTGTCACCCTTTGCATTTACATGGGACTGAGGGGAGAATATAAGTGTCTGATGGAGGGGAGGAAGTCATACAGGGAAGCATTTGAAGGGAATGATTATTGTAGACTTGTGTTTGTGTACTGGTGAATGTGAGGGTGCTTTTGCCCTATTGTGAGGAACCCATGAGGGCAGCAGTTAGAAATGCAATCTCAGTAAGAGAGCTTATGAAATACGAGGGCCTCCAAAGTGCCAGCTTACTATCTCTGGAAAAGAAACCAGCAGCCTTCTCCTCAGGTACCCACTGTTCCACAGGTGTGTATGGGTTATATCAATACACAAATGGATGGTTATCAATTCACAGATGGATGGCTGAGCTTCTTCTCTGTGTTCAGGGCAGTTCAGACTGTTGGGTAACAAAGGCTATTGCGTGATTTGCCAAAACGTGAAAAATTGGTGGCATTTCTGATGGACCATTTATCTGCCAGTTTAACACATAATTAAGCCATCACTAGGGCCTGGGGGGCTCTGCTATTACTTTGCTCTACTTCAGCACGCAGAGGGCTCAGTGTTGCCATAATTCATGCCGCTGTAAACGAAGTATAACTCAGCTGAACACAATGGAGCAGTGATTCTCAGCCAAGCTGCTGTGGCACCTTTCGAGGGTGCTGCTTGATACCATGCAACATTAGCACTGTTAAGCGTGCAAGCATAATTTACAAGATAAACCCAGAGATTTCAAATAGGAATCTAGCATTAAAAACGCCCCGACCTCTTGTGATCTGAGTGTTTCTTTTTTCAACAGAATTGCTCTATTATTTTTCTGGAGTCAAAAAAGGAGTGAAAACTAGGAGCTGGCATTTTCCTAGGGGTGCATTCAGATACAGTCATACCGACATGCAACAAATGTAAGCACATTCTGAATTGGAGCCCAGTAATGTCTAATGATAGCTATTTCTGGGAAGAATGGGTTGCATGAAAATACTTTAGGCAAGCTAGCATTGGAGTAACTAACCAGTTTTGCCATATTCATGATAGTAAAGCTGAAGTGAAGGTTAGGGGAAAAGAGCTCTCATGATCTTTCCAGTCATAATCTTGCCTTGATGAAGGAAGTGGAAATGCTGAAGTGCTGCATACAGGGTTTGTTTAAAGTTATTTCCTGCCACCTTGGCATAGAGATGACTTAGATGTTATTTAATGATGCATGCGGTAGAAATAATACTAAGTCTAGTTAATGCTGGGTCTGGAGTTCCGTTGCAATTTTATATGAGGGAACAGTCATCTTTGCTAAAATTTCTTTTCGAAAGCTGCTGTCTGCATGCTGTACACTTCAACTGAGAAATATGCTTGTCAAAAACTTTTGATGTGTTGTGTGCAGTAAAATGCAACTTGTTAATTTTTTTCCAGTTGCTTCTTTTATTAGCTTCATGGTGATATTCTTGGATTGTTTGGCTGTTCATCAAGAGCAACATGAACACTGGTTTATTTCTGGGATTTGCATAAGCTATTGTTCTAATAATTACCATGTTTCATACTCATTTAATCACTGGAATTCTCTCACCCACTCTCTAACCCATCAAAAGCTCTAATGAAAATATTTAAGCACTTTTCGTATCGGTTATAAAAGCAATAACTTTCAAAATGATGTACACAGCTTATTTTTAGCCTCGTCATACAGGGGAAATGATTAATAAAAATAGAAGCTCGCATAGTTGACATTACACAAACACTTTTGTTGGAATTGGGTAGAAGCGTTTCAGGGCCAGACTGACTTTTTAGATACAAACATCTTTATGATGTTTTAAAGCAATTCACATGTCACAGAAGTGGCATCTTGGTAAGTTTAGTCTCAGACAGAGATGTGGTAATAATGTATTTATTATTGAATGGCATAATAGACATGATTTATTTTACTGAAATTTGAAGTCTCTGCTGTCTGAAGCCCCACTCACCCTTAGCCAGGTGAGATGCTCAGCAAATGCTCTAGAGAGGTCGGCTCAAAGGGGTGGCAGAGAGCAGGGCCATATGCAGCAGGGTGATCATTACTACTGTTTCACAACGCAAATCCACACCAGTTCAGCTCTAACTACGCAAATGCAAGTAGCCAAAGGCAGGCAAGAGCTAATGTGGAGGCACAGGTATCCACAAAATTCTTTTTAGTGAAGGTCTCATAACGGCTAGTTTTGTGGCCAAGTGAGGTGGATGGGGGAAGAGTCAAACCCATGGGAAAGTGAGTTCATGCAGCCTTTGCGGTTTCTTTTTCTGTATTAAGAATAAAGATCCGTTGTGAGCATTGGTTAGAAATCTCCCCAGATGGGGGTGTAAGAATAAAGGATCACTGCAGTCTGAACCTCAGACCCCT
>NW_017729032.1:16034860-16043967 GCF_001723915.1 Gavialis gangeticus | reverse complement strand
TTTGAGGTTTCTTTTTCTGTATTAAGAATAAAGATCCGTTGTGAGCATTGGTTAGAAATCTCCCCAGATGGGGGTGTAAGAATAAAGGATCACTGCAGTCTGAACCTCAGACCCCTGCCAGACATGCAGGTAAAGGTGTGATAGGATCTGATGCACAATCCAAACACTCCTGTCACATATGTATGGGATCAAGTATTAGATCCCATCACACCTTATTGCTAATGCAGGAGGAGCCTAGGATCATGATCCCAGGCTCCCCCTGTACTGGCAAGTAGCAAGCTCCTGCATCTGGGAGCCCCCTCAGCTGAAGGGCCTTCCAGTGGCAGGGGTGCAACATGAGCTCCTGTCAGCTGGTCTGGGCTCCCAGGTTTGGGGGCACACCATGTGCTCCTGCAGCTGGGAGCCATGCCATTAATTGCTTTAAGTACAGCTGTGTTACAGCTTAAGATGTGATTAGCTAGTTAATGACATTTAAATGTAATGTGTGGCAGGGGCCCCAGGGTGTTTTTGTGATGCTCTGGGTCTCAGGAATCCAGTTTTTTTCTCCCCTGTATCCTTCATAGGTATTGCTTCCTCCATGTTGGGGGAGTGAAACACAGCATTCCTTAAATAATGTACAGCAGCTCCTATAGCATGTCAGGCAGGAAGTGGAGAATACTGTTTAACAGAGGAGGAGATTGGATAGCATACAGTAAATCTAATCCCCCATGAAGAATTTGGGCAAGAAAACAGATTTGTGACCTCTGCTCTTCAGAGGTGTTGTGAGATCTTTAATAAGCATATGGGGTTTAGATTTTAGTTTACCTCTAATCAGGGTTTGAATATCTTCTTTCATCTTACAGTGGACATAATCTTGGTAGACATTGCCTGTGTCGCTTCTAAAATAGTAGAGATGTTAATTTACTTTTTCATTTTGCATGTGTGTGTAATTTGTATCTGTTTTTATAACTAATTCTATACAGATGCACCTAATATATAATGCATATATATATATAATATGAGCTGGAGGTACACTTGTAAGTACTTGCCACAAACAGTTAGAAAGAAGGACAAAATATTTTTTTTCAATTTTTTTGGCATATTTTTTGGGATTTTTTTTTTACTAAACACAAAACAGTCCCCCCTCCCAACATTTAAATATTCTTTTCCTTTCTCCCCTTAAAGAAAGGGAGAAATTGCTGGAAATGTTTTGGCTTTGATTTGTGCTGAAACCCTTTTTTTTTGGCAAAATGTTTCACTGAGTAGAAAAAATAATTTGCATAAAAAGACAAAAATAGCAGTCATCTTTAACATAACATTCATATTATATATTTCAAATACATGCACGTATAACAGCTAAACCAAATTGAATTGTTTTAAGTTGAATTTATTGGGGAGAGAAATTGCATTTTTACAAAGATCTTTATAAGTGTTCTTATGTACTGACAAGCTAATGGCACCTTTGGGGAAAAAAGTAGTAGTAAAATACTAATTCAAACTAATAACTTGGAGAACAACTGCAAATTACTACATTTTTTGAATTAGTAAATGCATGAGCAGACACATGAGCATGATAAGATAATCAAATGTAGGGGCATGGCATTGCAACGTGTATATTCCTCATTTATTTTTCAACAAGTGTAGCTTACTTATAAAATAAATAGGTTCCATGCATGTCAGTGAATTTTATGTAGCATATTTTGTAGATGCTTTAGTAAATTGAGGCTCTCACCTGATTTCCCAGCTATCAAATACCTAAAGATTTAGGAGAGACTACTTACTTTGGGTCCAGAGTTCAGAGTGTGTATATTAGCACTGTGTAAATTGGGGAGGAATGACTGTAAATCTACCCAGCAATCTCTGAATCAGTCCAAATGTTTCAATTTAGTTGAATTAATTTCTGACATTGTTTTCTGGCTTATTTGCCACAAAGTCATTATATTTTTGTTAGGCGACTAATGAAGGTCTTCATGCTGTTTATCCCTTTCTCTGCTTAATTATCTGTCCAACTTTTCAGGTGATTTCTCAATGGGACATAGCATTGCTTCTGATTTGTTCTTTTCTTTGGGCTCACAAACACAGTTTAGGGTGGCAGTTTCTTTTTTGTACAAAGGGATAAATTGTTGACATACAAATGATCCTGATTATTTTAGGCTGGGTCCAGCTCCCATTGGGGCATCTACATGTGCGGTTTACTGTGGAGTTGACTAATACCTGCACAGTAAAGCATCACCATCTACACGTGCAGCACTATTAGGCTGGTGTAAATTAATTAACTCCACCTCAGGATAGTACTACCTGACACAAGTACTATTTTACAATGGATTTATTTACTCGGCCACAATACACATGTAGATAGTGACCCAAGCTGGCTGGGGCATGAAGGTGCAATAGTACGGGGGCTGCCTGCACTTGTGCCCTAGCCAGCCCCTCTGCAGCACGTTGAGCCAGGGTGGAGCAGTGAACTATGCTGGTGTTTCTTCAGGTGCACTGATTTCACATGTAGGTAAGAGATGGATAAGAGAGAATGGGAGATTGAAGGCCTGGCTTTCAAAAAAACCTTAAAATTTTTTTTTGCTTCTAGAGAGAGGCAATTCTTGGACTTCTTCAAATTCCTGTAGGGAGGAGCAAAGAATTCTTTTAATTACTCCTCCCAGGGATTTTAATACCATTGTTTTGGGGTGAATGTCATTAATTTTGAGAAACCATTCTGATATTTAGCAGGAAGGAGGGAAAATATTGACATTTTTGTAGAATGCATGAGGTGTTTGTTTCCCTCAGATTACGAGGGCATCCAAAGACCACAGCATTAACAAAATAGCTCATTGGGAATATGTGGATTCTCTTGCACTGGTAGTTTGTGAGGAAATTCCAAACACCTGTTCACACCTATGGTAGCAACTCATATTGCTCCATATCTACAGTGCTGTATGCCCTCACAGTTATTCATGCATTTATTTGTACACCTCCATTCTTCTACGAACTGAGGAGGTTTTATTTGAATCGAGATGAGGATTCAAAGCCTAGCGAGAACAGCTGACTTGCATACGGTCCCAAAAAAAAGTGTCTGTGGTCAGCTGGGCAATTAGTCCTGGATCTCTAGATGCCCATGCTAGGACCCTAACAATGGGGCCAGACTTCCTTTTCATAATCTGACTCTAACTCTGTTCGTTCAGCTAGGATTGTGTATTAGCAGAGCTTCAGCATCTGTTCTCAACCTCAACTGCAGCGTGATCCTTTTACCAATGTGCCGTATTCTCCTGGCCTTTCTCCGTGGATCTCAGAAGGTAAGCAACAGTTGGAATCCAGTAGTTACAATGGAGAGGGCACTGTGCACTGCAGACACAAAATCCTAAGATAAATATTAGAGGTGCACTGATATATCAATTGCATATTGGATCGGCACTGATAAAAGGGAATTTACATTATCAGCTAACAGCTTTTTTTGGCTGTTGTAGCTGATAATGTTATGCAATAAATATAATTAATTATGCCTTCCAGCCAGGGCCCCTGGATGCCTGGGTTCTTTTGGGAAATAGTGGGTTTCCCTTTGCAGGCAGGCAGCATCCTAGCCTGCAAGAGGTCCTGCTTGGGGCTGCTGGAAGTGACACGCAGGGCGGGGCACATGTGCATGGCCAATGGTCAGGAAAACAGCTAGGTAGTGTGAAGAGCAGCTCCTTGGAGGTAAGTCTGTGGAGGGGAAGAGGTGTTGGGGAAGGAAGGAGCATGGGGGTACAGATCAAGGTGCCCATGATGAGGGAGGGAGTGGGGCAGGGGCTGGGGGTGGCGCTGGGGTTGGGAGTGCTGCCCAGCCAGGGCACTGCATGGGACCTGGGGCTAGGGCAGGAGTGGGACAGAGCCACAGGCAGCTTGTCCAAGGGGCATGGCGGGCGGGGGGCGCTCCCTGCCACTGCGCATACCTCCTGGGGAAGGCATGGGGGGCATGTGCCCCCCCAGATTTGTTTCACAGTTTCATAGTTGATTTGTGGGTGGATGCAGGCTGCTAGCTGTGAGCTCGAGGCTGTATGTTCTGCTGCCTTGCCCTCAGGAGTCCCATGCCAGCCATGCACCTCCTGCCTGCCTGGCAGCAGTGGGGGTGACAAATTGTTCTGAGTTGCATTGGTATTGGCTGATATGGCTGGTTAATAATCGGCTGTCAGTACTGGCCATGAAAATCTTTATTGGTGCATCCCTAATAAATATTAAAAAATTATGATGCAGACTTTATTTGTTATGCATTATCTTGGCTCACAATGCTGGTCTGCTGGCAGGTACCATAGCTGTGCATGGTATAGGCATGCTGCCCTTGAAGTCAGTGACTAGGCAGTTGTCTTGGACCCTATGTTAGATAAGAAATCTTGCTTTGGTAAGTAAGGTCATAGGTGCATGATGAGAAGACTGTTAGAGAAGTATGTAAAAGTGGAGTTTCCTTATTTCCTTTTTTCTGTTCTTGTGCCATGGCTGGGTTTGTCCTCTAAACGTGAGAGCTATTCTCTGCTAGCTTAGCACAGACCAAAGTGGCTGGGGGACAGGTTCCACCCCCAACTTTGCAAAGGGCAAATGCACACCATCGCAAATAAATTGGTAGTTATGTCTCCCTCCCTCCAAGTATTCTGCAGCTCCTCACTTAGTTCAGCCTGGACAAGCGCTTTCTTGGACATGACTGAATCCCAAACCAAATATTTTTATGGACATCATGTAAAAGAGAAATCTGACAAATTAAGTGGGCTTGGTCTCTGCAAGTTTCCCAGAAACAGTAATTTTAGGGCTTGTGACCCACAAAAACACAAGTAATACTTTTAAAGCAGTGCAGTCTCATTGAATGTGCACTTTTTGGATGGTTACAGGTTGAAGAAAACTCTCATCTTCATCCTGTGACTATGGTCTATGAATCTGACTGTGCACAATAAACACATACTTTTCTTGTGCTACTGGTCATTTGCAGCTAAGAAGTTATTTCACTTTCAGTGCAGGGATTCATAGGTTTTGACTAGCATGGCCCATTTCCATCATTTAGTCAGACATCATGCATAGCACAGGCCACAGAACCTCACCAAGTAATTTCTGCCTCCAGCTAGCAGAATTACTTTACTGTCATAATCCTGTTCTTACTGTGTGTCAGTTCTGTGATTAAATGTCATTAAACCTAGTACACAAAATAATCTTGTAATTAAGTCACATCTCTGATGTCAGTTACTTTTAACATTATTTGCTTTGCTTCATTTTAGAAGACAGATTGCTTGAATTCTTCTTTTACTAGGTTGCCAGCAGGAAAATGAGGCGACTGTTGGATAAAAGCAAAACTTTCCATGTGATGTGTGGGGTTACTATATGCATCTTTTCAGGTAAGATTTTCTTAATGTCTTGAACCCTAGCTCATGTGGAAACTGCGTAGAGTAATCCTAATTACTTATTTTTATTGTATGGTATATTTGGGGGTAGTCTTGTTCTGTGTTTGCCTGTGTACAAGTGTAAGTCTTTTCTCAGCTGTTTCTAAAATTGCAGGACTCACGTCTTGGTGCGGAGGCTTTTTCTTCACAGGTTACAAGTTCTGAAGGATCAGTTTTGATTGCTGATGTGAAATCAACTTAAAAGGTCCTGGCATAATCAATTTGAGAAAAAAAGTATGATCAGTTTAAATGAAGATTCACGGATGTTAGAGATAGAGAAGGCCTGTTAGTCTTTTTGTAATTGCCAAATTCAGTGAAGCATGAACACAGTTTTGACAAATCCTTTGGATTCAGTCCTGTCTTCCCACCCCTCATATGCCAATCAGAGAAAACAAACTGTATATAAAAAGTTTAAAACTTAGCTGTGTTTTCAGGTAAAGGTATTTGTCTATCTCAGGGGTTGTCAACCGAGGGTATGCGTACCCCCAGGGGTACTTGGGAAGGCCCTAGGAGGCACACACGGGTGGGCAGGGATGGAGAGCTGCCACACACCACCCTGCACTGCTGCCTCCCAGGAGCAGGGCTGGGGTAGGGGGCGAGGGCAGCAGCAGCCCTCTGGGCTGCACAGGCAAGGCTGGGGGGTAAGGAAGCTTGCACATGGCCACCCACCACCCTGCATTGCTGCTGCTTCATGCCCAGCCACGCATTACTTTCCCCACTCTCCCTCCCACTCTGTGTCCACCTGCCGGGGGTACACTTATTAAAAAAGGTTGAAAACCCCTGGTCTATCTTACCAACTAAAAAAAGATATTAGGGGCTGATCTTGTTTCCATTTATTTCAGTCTTAACTAAAATCTGTAGGTAAGTGAATGCAATTGTTCAACTTGTCAAGGAAAGATGATGCATAGATAATACTGATATTTACTGATACTGAAAATATTGATAGTTATACATAAAAAATCTAGGCATAGAATGGACAACAGCATACTGATGCAGTCATCCCAGTAAGTCTCATAAAACCTGGTTCTGCAAGGTCAATTGTATAAAATAAGGAAATCTCTTACAAATTTGAGTTTCCAGGACTGTGACATCAACGATGTCACTTTATAAGACCTACAAAATACAGTTTAGTGGTCTGAGTTTTGTTTGGTTTTATAGTTGTACATGTTGCTGCTCACCTGGTGAATGTCCTTAACTTCTCCCAGAACTATACTGAAGATTTTCTGTCACTAAATGCAGCAAACTATCGTGATGAGGTGGGTATCTGCTCTTTTGTATTTTTCTTGAAATAGATGGAATTTGTTTTATAGATTACAGTTTCTTTGCACGGTCTGTGGTCTTTTGCGTACCCCCCCAGAGATGACTTGTATACCTGCAGGGGTACATGTACCACAGTTTGGGAACCCCTGCTTTAGAGTGAGTAAAAGTTATTGCACCTAATGTTTGACAGCTAGCAGCATGGTCCAAGGGATAGGGTATTGGACAGGGAACCAATAGCTTGATTTATGGCTTGGGCAGATTACTTCACCTTGTTGTACTGCCCCCCCTGCTCCCTTCTCCAGCACTTTAAAAAAATAATATTGTACCTCATTCCCTCATCACTCCACGATGGGATGTGTTGAATGACTTCTGATGCTCTTTTGGGTCTTATCATATCAAAATTGCAATATTGAAAAGACAGTACAATGTGCCACATGTTGTAAGAATTGACAGGACTTGGACCTTAACAGAAAAACTGCTGGTGGCTTGAATGGGAAAAGTAGCAGAGACTTTGAATGTGGCATTAGCTGTCTGCATGCATAGGGATGGCAGCTGGCTTTTTGAATGTGAAATGTAGCTTTTCTATTTGTCATTTTTTTAAGGAAATCACTGAGTGTAGTGACTCAGGTCATTTGGGAAAACTCAAGTTACCCAACTGGAGGCAAAATCCTCCAGGTTGTTTTTACACTTGTCCTATTAAGGCACATGGAACTCCATTTTACTGTGGAGTAGACTAATTAGTTGTGGAGTAAAGCATCACCATCTACATGTGCGATGGTATTAGGCCGTAAATGGGGACAATACTATCTTATGCCAAGGTAATTTACGGCGATTAAATGCATGTGTAGACCCTGACAGCAGGTGTAAATTGCACTCATTCAGCCCAGCCAGGGAGCCAGATTCATGCCTGCCACCTAGCCACATGGCTCCTCGCTTTCAGCACCCTGGTTTTCCAGCCAGCCCCTCCGCTGCCCGACACCATTACCTGGAGCCCGGGGCTGACCCCCCATGCTCCCTGCCAGCCTGGGCCTGCTCCACCCCAGCTCAAACTGGTGCTGTTCCAGGCGCACATGTAGATACTATTCCCAAGAGCAGTTTACTGCAGCTCAAACTGCTCCAGAGTTTATTGTTTCACATTAATTGCATGTGTAGACCACCCCCGCCTTTATTATTATTAACTATGAGGGTGTGTAAATGATACTTACTGACTTATGATGGCCTGCTTGGTGTCTGTTTTTTCAGGATCCTCGGAAACTCCTTTTCACTACTGGTATGTTGGTTACTTTATTTGCAGAATGTTGATGAACTAATCAGTTAATATGGTTTTCACAGTGCAATAAAATCAGAAATATATCCTGCTAGCCAGAATGTTGGCCTAGTAACAACATATTAATCTCAGTTCTGGCATCCAATATGAAGGGAAGACTTCTGAAATCTGTGGGATTTACTTCCATTTCTTTAAGGGAAGAGTTTGGGTTATTGTGTTACTGTGGGGATGTAATAAGATTTTAACATCCCTTAGATAAATACAGGACCTGTCAGGTTCCATCTGAGTCCAAGACAGTCTCCTTTAACTTCAGTAGAAGAAAGCTGGGGCTTTTAACCTTTGAAGAAGAGAGAAAGTGAGGCAAAAGGTGGATCTTCTAGGTCAACCTAGATCTAGGTGGCCAGCCTGGACATGAGTGCTACAAGTGGCACAGGCAATTTATTGTAACACATGACAAATTGGACAGGCAGGCAGCACAGCAGCATATAGGGCAGAAAGCAGAGGAGGAGCCTGGACAGGGAGCATAGAATAGGGAGCAGAATAGCAGATTGAGCAGAGGAAGGAGATCAGAGTGGCACTTTGAGACGGTGTAAGGCTAATTTCACAAATTCACAGATTCATGCAAGTTTAGGGGTGAAAAGGACCTCATGAGGTCATCAAGTCCAGCCCCTTGCTCTGGGCAGGAAAGATTACTGGGGTCAAATAACCCTTGCAAGGTGTGCGTCCAGTCTCATTTTGAAGATCTCCAGGGTAGGTGCCTGCACCACCCCACTGGGAGTCTGTTCCAGAGTCTGGTCACACGAAGCGTGAAGAAGTTTTTCTTTATATCCAATTTGAAACCTTCTTCTAGGAATTTATGACCATTGCTCCTGGTTTTCCCTTTGGGCACTTTGGTAAGTAGTTGTTTGCCTAGCCCCTGATGTTCTCCCTGATATATTTGTAAGCTACCACCAAATCCCCCCAAAGTCTTCTCTTTTCTAGGTTGAACAGGACCATGTCTGTCATCTTTTCCTCATACGGCTTGCTCTTCAGGCCTCTAATCATTCTAGTGGCTCTTCTCTGGACTCTCTCAAGCTTCTCCACATCTTTCTTGAAGTGTAGTGGTCAGAACTAGATGCAGGTACTCCAGCTGCAGCCTCACCAATGCCACGTAGAGTTGGAGAATAACTTCCTTAGTTTTGCTTGAGATGCGTTGGTTGATGCATGCCAGC
>NW_017729032.1:16023192-16024716 GCF_001723915.1 Gavialis gangeticus | reverse complement strand
AATTCATTTTATGGTCAGTTGTGACCCCAGGTACCTTTCGGATGTGGTGTTAGCTAGCCTAGCACCACCAAACCTGTAAGTTTGTTGCGGCTTTTTCCGCCCCACATGAAGCACTTTACACTTCTCAGTGTTGAACAGCATCTGGTTCTGGTCTGCTCATCTAACTAATCTGTCTAGATCCACCTGGATCGTCAGCCTACCCTGATCCATGGCTACACTTCCCCACAGCTTAGTGTCATCGGTGAACTTTGCCAGTAGCACATCTGCCAGCAAGGTTGGTCCCCGCTGTCCTAGGCTCTCATACTGTAGAGCAGTATTAATGGAGACTTGTCAACATAAGGAAAACCTTATGGAAATATAAGAGGAAGTTATTTTCCATAGCAAACAGACTGGATGCAGGGAGTAAGTAGGGAAGGCAGGACCCTGATAGCTGCTTGATAGCTAGTTCTGGAGTTCTTGTTGCTACAGGGCCTGCTTCAGTTAAGTGTTATAGGGTGTCCAGTCTTACCAGGTGTAGTGTCTTTGATATACTGAGCATCCTTGGTTTCTTTGCCTGATTTCAGTGAGATTTTAGAGGAGTCATTTGTTACATATCAGCCACGTACGCCTGTGTGAACATAACCTGCCTTTCCTTTCTCAGAAGTCAGGAGGAAAGAGTTGCTCATTCCACTCTGGGGGATTATATAAGAACTTCAAAGCTGTTGTCCTTTGGTTGAGGAAAAATTGTTTCAAGCAGAGATTCTGCATAATATTAAAAACAAATATCTGGGTGATTTTTTAAAGGAGCAGTTCAACTTTAGAATGATTTAAATTGAGAGGCAGGAATGAGCAGCAACAATAAAAATTCAAAATAAATGAACAAAGGTTTCATAGTTTCATAGTTTCTATTGTTGGAAGGGACCTGAGTAGATCATCTAGTCCGACCCCCTGCCATGGCAGGAAAGAGTACTGGGGTCAAATGAGGTGTACATCTAGCCTGCTCTTAAAGACCCCCAGGGTAGGAGCCAGCACCACTTCTCTTGGAAGTTGGTTCCAGATCCTAGCCGCCCTGACTGTGAAGTAGCGCCTCCTGATATCTAGTCTGAATCTACCCTCCGCCAGCTTGTGACCGTTATTCCTGGTCACTCCTGGTAGTGCTTGAGGGAACAGGGACTCCCCCAGTGCCTGCTGGTCCCCTCTGACTAGTTTGTAACAAGCCACTAGATCCCCCCTCAGCCTTCTCTTGTGGAGGCTGAACAGGTTCAGGTCCCATAGTCTCTCCTCAGAGGGCCTGCCCTGCTACCCCCTCATCATGCGAGTGGCCCTCCTCTGGACCCTCTCCATGTTGTCCACATCCCTCTTGAAGTGCGGCACCCAGAACTGGACGCAGTACTCCAACTGCGGCCTGACCAGTGCTGCATAAAGGGGGAGGGTCACCTCCTTGGACCTGCTCGAGATGCATCTGTGGATGCATGACAAGGTATGGTTGGCCTTCCTGACTGCATCCCCACACTGCCGGCCCATGTTCATCTTGGAGTCAATGAT
>NW_017729032.1:16004950-16022500 GCF_001723915.1 Gavialis gangeticus | reverse complement strand
AGGATCGAGGTAAGACTAACTGGCCTGTAGTTTCCTGGATCCTCCTTCCTCCCCTTTTTGAAGATGGGAACCACATTGGCTCTCTTCCAGTTCTCTGGCACCACACCAGAGCACCATGAGTGCTCATAAAGCCATGCCAGATGTCCTGCAATGACCTCAGCCAATTCCCTCAGTACTCTGGGGTGGAGATCATCCGGACCAGCTGACGTGAATACGTCCAGTCCCTCCAGAAGTTCCCTGGCTGGTTCCTCACTAACCCTTGGCCTAGGTGCACCTCCCCTGGGGCCTGAGGGGGACCCAGCGGGAAGGTGGCTGTTCCAGTCCCTGCTTAGGAAAATGGAGGCAAAGAAATCGTTAAATATGTTGGCTTTGTCGTCTGGTGTGACAACCAAATTTCTTAGCGTGTCCTGCAGGGGCCCCACATTACCCAGAACCTTTTTTTTACCTCCTATGTATTTAAAGAAGGACTTCTTGTTGTCTTTAATCCAGGAAACTAGTCCCAGTTCCACCTCCGCCTTGGCCTTCCTGACTGCCCCCTTGCATCCCCGAGCAGGGGTGTTAAGGTTGTGCGCACTGAATGCAGAGCACCTGTCCAGGGTGGGACAGAGACCCTTGGTCTGATCCCTCCTTAGGCAAAGCTCCCCTTGGTGTCCAAGGGCCTGATTCACTTAGGCTTCGTACCTTGTGTAGTCACCCACACCTATAGCAAAGATAAAGCATTACTGGATTTTGCAGTGTTTGGAGCAAGGCCACACAGAATGAAGCCAAAAAAATGTTTTGTCTGACTAAGGGCTGGAGGAGGAGTTTCTGAATCTCTTAGTCTCAGCTCATTTGCTGGGCTTAGAAGTCTGTGGAAATCAGAGCTTTGAAATGCTGTGAGCCAAACTCAGATAGGGTTGCAAGTGTAGATGCAATATCAAAAGAAATCCAGCAAAGATATAAACAGCAGTCTAAGTTAAGCATGGGGTATAAGTGGGTTGGATCACTGATTTGGGACTCAGTAGATATTTAAGGTAAGGGTAACTCAAAGAGGGGGGAGAAAAGAAGTGTATTAAAACTGACATCCAATAGGATGATGTAAAAATCCTTTTGAGGAGGACTTTGAAGGAGCAGAGAATGATAGTTTTACAGATCAGTTCAGGGATGATGGTCCTTGCATAATACCCCCTATGTATTTAAAGAAGGACTTCTTATTGTCCTTAATCCGGGAAGCTAGTCCCAGTTCCACCTCCGCCTTGGCCTTCCTGACTGCCCCCCTGCATCCCTGAGCAGGGGTGTTAAGGTTGTGTGCACTGAATGCAGAGCACCTGTCCAGGGTGGGACAGCATGATGGAAAATATGAAAGTGCATGCAGGAGAAATATGGACACTGAAGGATGCCATCTATGTCAGAGTAAAAGGAACAGTGTATGGAGGTGAAGTGTGAAGAAATAAAAGCAGCTAGATAGGTTGAGGTGGGGCACAACCAAGTTAAGAGAGGATTTGTAAGTGAGAACAAAAAATTGATGCAGAAGACAACAGCAAGCATGTATGTGAATTTTAAGGACTGAAGGAAGGGCTAGCAAGCTGATGTTAGCAGCTGTAATTTGAAATGGGTATGTATGCCAGGGAGTGCAGAATGCTTTGGTTATATACTAACTGAAAATTTAAATTAGGAAAGAATAAAACAAAGGAAAATGTGAATTTTCTTGTAACTCATTTCTTCTGTTTACTAAGGCCAAGGATGAAATCCTGGTCACCACGAAGCCCATGCCAAAACTTCTCTTGACCTTGGGTGAGAATTTCATCCTAAGGTTTTTAAAGGCAACTTGTGATTTTTCAGTGCCCGTAAACCAAAGGCAACTTGAAGTGCCCTAAAAGTGGTCAACTTCTCTGCAAATGGGTGATCAGCAGTTTCTGACTATAAGATCCCTTTGAGCCCCCAAAATTGAAGCACCTAAAATCACTAGTCACTTTTGAGATTTCTGACCTATAAGCACAGTGGGCTTGGTCCTTTACCAGTAAAATCAATGGAAGTTTAGACTTGAACCCTCAAATTCCAATCCTGGATCACTCACTGCAGTTGCTTCTCACAGGTTTGGGTCTGCAGGTGAAAAATTCAGGCAAAATGCCATGTTACATAAATGGCTTTCAGCATTTACCATATAACAGGATAAAATGGGTCCACAACTGATCTTAGCTGCAGCTGGCATTGCAGTTGATTTGCTTGAAATTCTTTTGCATTGACCAATTATTTTCCTTAATTATTTTGCTTAGAAGAGCCCTGAACTTTAAAAAGACAAAAACTATAACTTCACACAGTATTCAAGATGTGGGTGTACCATGGGATTGTATAATTGCATGATGGTGTTCTCTGCTCTGTTTTCTATTCCCAGCTTAATGATGCCCAGCATTCTTTTGGCTTTTTTGGTTGCAGCTGCATGTTGAGCCGTCATTTTTAGAGAACTGTCTGCAGTGACTAAGGTCTCTTTCCTCAGTTGTAACAGCTAATTCAGAGCTGAGCATTGCTCATGCATAGTTGAGGCTATTTTTCCCCATGCGCATTACCTTGCACTTGTCAGCATTGAAGTTCATCTGCCATTTTTTTTCTCACTCAGCTTGGTGAGATTTTTTCTGCAGCTCCTCTCAGCTTGGGACTTGACTGCTTGGAATAATTTGGTATCATCTGCAAAGTCTGAGGTTTCACTGAGCACTCCCATTTCTAGGTCATTGATAAAAATGCTAAACAGAATTGGGCCCAGCACAAATTCCTGTGGGACCCCACTTCTGACTTGCCTCTATCTTGAAAAGTGACCATTTAGCCCTATCCTTTGTTTCCTACCTTGTAACCAGCTTTCAATCCATGAATGAACGTTTCCTCCAATCCTGTAGCAGCACAGTTTTTCTAACAGCTGTTGGTGAGGGACCAGGTTGAAAGCTTTTTGAAAGTCCAAATACAGTATGTCAGCTGAATTCCCTTTGTCCACAGGCTTGTTAACATGTTCAAACAACTCCAGCAGTTTGGTGAAGCAGGATTTCCCTTTACAAAAATAACACCGACTCTTCCCCAGCAGATCATTTTTGTCCTTGTGACTGTTGATGTTATTTTTTATTATAGATTGCACCAACTTGCCAGGGATGGAATTGAGACTCACTGGGTGCGTCTACACAAGATGCCATTGGGAATAAACTGTGTGGCAATTTTACTGCGCACTAATGCCAGTTACTTACACATAAGGAAGTACTAAATGACTGCGCAGTAACAACTGCACAGTCTGCCGGACGTGTAGGCCAGCCACTGGTCTGTAGCTCCCAGGGTCACCGCTGGAGCCCGTTTTGAAGATTGGTGTTATGCTGGCAACCCGCCAGTTATCTGGCACAGAGTCTGTTTGTAAAGATAGGTTACATATTGTTGCCAGCAGTTTTGCAATTTCACCTCTGCGTTTCTTCAGAACTGTTGGGTGAATGACATGGGGTCCTGGTGACTTACTAGTGTTTATGGGTTTGTTCTGAAACGTTGTGTGTTGTCACTTCAGCGTGGTCCAACTCTTCAGACTCATCTACTAGATAGGATTGACCTGGCATGGGGATTTTCCCAGTATCTTCTGCAGTAAATGCCATTGCACAGATTTTGTTTATCATTGAGTTCACCTTTTACACCGTAGTCATTTAATGTTCCCAAAGATTGTCAGCTGAATTCCTGCTTCTGGTGTATTTAACAAGTTTTTATTATTAATTTTAGCATCTTTTTTTAGACTCGTCTCCAGTTCTTTTTTGCCTGTTTTATTTTGCTTTTACACTTGATCTGCCAAAGTTTGTGAACTTTCCTAATTTTCCTCATCTGGGCATTTTTTGAAGGATGCCTTTTTGCCTTGAATGGCCTTCTTAACTCTGCTATTAAACCATGTAGGGGCTTTATTGCCTTTTTGATTTGTAGTATACATTTTTCCTGAGCCTGTAATACAGTACTTTTAAACAACTTCCGAACTGCCTGCAGGCTTCTTTTTTGACTTTCTAACTCATTTCCTCACTTTTGTGTAATTTCCCTTCCCAAAGTATCTGTTGTCATGGTGGACATTTCTGGCTTCCTCCTTCCTCCTCGAGTGTTGAACGTGCTTGTGGTATGGTCACTATTACAGAATAGCTTCCCAGCTCATCTCTTCAACCAGGTCCTATGTGTTGCTCAGTATTAGGTTTAGAATTGCTTCTCCTTTTGTGAGCTCCAAGATGAGTTGTTTTAGAAAGCAGTCCTTTATCACATCCAGAAATCCCATCCCTCTCCCTGATGAGGTGTTTACCCAGTCTATGTGAGAATAGTTGAAATCTCCCATGATAATTACTTGTCCTAGTTTAGCAGCTTCTTTAATAGCCCTGAGGATATCATAATCCTCTTCACCTTCCTGATCAAGTGGTCAGTAGAATAACCTTACTTTTATATTATTTTTATTCAAGTATGGAATTTCTACCCACAGAGACTCTATGGTAGTTTACCTTTCATATATGATTTTTATGCTGTTCTTTTCTATACTTTCCTTAACAAAGAGTGCCATTCCTCTACCTGCATGTCCTACTCTGTTATTCCTGTATAGGTTGTAACCAGTGTCCCATTGATTATCACCTTTCACCAAGTCTCTGAGATGTCTACTATGTCAAAGTCACCATTTAATACCAGACATTCAAGTTTACCCATGTTATTTTTAAGCTTTTGGCGTTTATATAGCTGCACTTATAAATTTTGTCCTTGCTCACCTGCCTGTTACTGCTTGTGCTATTTGATTGGAATTCTAGATGATCTTACTATTGTATACAGTTATTTTGTATCTTCAGTAATACATAGCTGGTTGGATCATTGTGCTGAACAAGTAGTTATCTGTGGCTCAGTGCCTTGGGAGGAGGTCTCAGGTGGGTTCTCCAGGAGTCTCTCCTGGGTCTGGTATTGTTTAATATCTTCATTAATGATTTAGATCGGGGGATTGAGTGCGTGCTTAGCCAATTTGTAGATGGAACCAAGTTGGATGGAGCTGCAGACACATTGGAGGGCAGGGCTCAGATCCAGAATGGCTTAGATAGCCTGAACAAATGGTCTGCAGTCATTCAGATGACGTTCAGAAAGGACTAGTGGAAAGTCCTGAACTTGGGTCAGAATAATTACTTAAATACAGGCTGGAGAATGATTGGCTAGGCTACAGTACTGCAGAGAAAGACGAGGAGGTTACAGTAGACATACACTGCATATGGGTCAACAATGTCCCCTTTTGCTAAAAAAGCCCAATAGTATACCGGGCTGTATTAATGGAAGCGTCGACTGCAAATCAAAGGAAGTGTTTTTTCCACTCTATTCAGCATGGATGAAGCCTCACCTGGAGTCCTGTGTCTGGTTTGGGGCCCCACTCTTCAAGAAGGATGTCAGCATATTGTAAAGTGTCCAGCAGAGTGTGATGAAAATGATTAGAGGCCTGGGAGGCAAGACGTATGAGGAAAGGCTGAAAGAACTAGGGTTGTTTAATCCAGCACAGAGAACATTGAGGGTTTGGTAACAGTTTTCAAATACCTGAAGGGTGATTACAAAGAAGATGGAGATGGCCTTTTCTCTGTGGCCATAGGGGATAGAACTAGGAACAAAGGCATGGGTGACTGGTGCCTCCTGAGTCGGGGGGGCACATGCCCTCCTAGCGGCCAATCAGTGACGGGGGGGGGGCCCGTGGCCAATCTTGTCAACTGGGAGTGGGGCTCCACCCATGGCCAATCATGTCAAAGTGCAAGCTGCGCTCCCAGAAGTGCCAGCAGCGTACCTAGAAGTGGTAGCAGTGCTTCTCCTGGTGCCCCCACTCCCCAGCCAGCACTCACGGGGAGGCATAAGCACTCCTGCCTGCCCCTGCTGCCTGTCGCCTAAGCAGGAAGCGCTGGCTGTCAGGGGGTGCACCAGGCCTCTGAGGGGGTGCACTTGCACCCCTGTGCACCCCTACGCGTCACCACAGAACAAAGGTGTTAAGCTTCAACAGAGGAAATTTAGGTTGGAGATTAGGAGGAACTTTCTGAGTACAAGGGTGGTTAAGCACTGGAACAGGCTACTAGAAACATTGTAAAACCTCAATCCCATGAATTTTTCAAGCACAGGGTAGACAGACACTTGGCTGGGATGGTTGTTAGGGATGATCCTGCCACGAGCAGGGGGCTGGACCTTAGGGCTGCTTGCAGCCGTGAAAAAACACCCCCATGCACTTTACTTTAGACTCAGTGTGTTCCCGCACTCAGCCCAGTGCATGCCCAGAAGAGGCAGCACATTAGTTCATCCCGGCTTGGCAGTGTCTGTATAGATCAGGCACTTTAATAGGGCTTTTTTTGGCACTTCTATCTAAGAGTTGATTAAATCAGCTATTAGATAGAAGCACCAAAAAGCCCCGCTGAAGTGCCCGATATATGCAGACACTGCAGAGAGGTTGAACTTACGTGCTGTTACTTATGGCAAAGTGCATTTTTTCCCCCACATCTGGAAGCAGCCTGGTGACCTTGTGAGAGTTTTTCCAGTCCTACTTTCCCAGGATCCTGTGCCACAAGGGGGTACAAAAAGAGGGACTAAGAGTGAATTGTAAATTTGAGATATCTGTCTGTATACAAAGAGTTTAATGCAGTGAAGAAAATATTTCCTCCAGAACTGAGAATAGTGGTGGAAATTGCTTAGCACAAAGTATTCCAAGACGATGTGTTGAATTGCCTGTGAGCAATAAACAAGTCAAAACAACTTGAGGCATCTTTTGTCTTGCTAACAAAGATCACTGTTTTAAATGGTCAGAAAAGACCAGTATAACTTTTCCTAATACAATTTAAAATCTGTTTTTATATGTAGTTCCTGGGCTGACCGGGGTCCTTTTGGTGCTAGTTTTATTCCTAATGTTTACAGCTTCTACATATGCTATCAGGTAAGAATTATTTTAAATACTATGCTGAACAATATCATATGAGCAATTGCTTTCTCACACTGATTGAATGGAATGTTGAGCATTTGTAATAAGTATTCAAATAAGAGGTTAAAAAGTATCAAATTCCTTGTTTCCTATGGTGGTGAATTCTAAGTGCATTCAGTAATTCAGAATTCAGGTACATTTAGTAAAATCTGGGTAGTTTGTCACACCAAGGTGACTGGTAACGATAACCAGCCTTCTGTTAGTGACTAATTATGAGTAGTTTCCAGCTGTTTGTGAGCTGTGTTTTTCACAGCACATTGCAAGACAGTAAAGAATGATTTTTGGCATATAATGAAGAAAAAGTATGTTTAAAAAGTTCCAGTTGTGCTCATTCCGGTGTGTTATATGAGAATGATGGTGATACAGATAAATTTAATGTAGATTTTTAATTACAAAAATTCAGAGTGCTTGCTCTGTAAGAATGACATGATTATGATGGAGTTAAATAATCAATCAAAGAGTTTTGTTTTGCATTGTTATATGAACTCTTTACCAAAGTAGAAGGTAATTCTGCAACAGGGAATTGGAATATAGTTGACTGTCTATGTCTTGTTAAGCCAAGAAAAAGATTGCGTGCACCAGCTTGCTCGACAGGTGCTATGGTGGACCACAGTTGAGCTGACTAATTATCTGGAGTAGGTTCTATTGTGATATATTGCATGTCTAACGTGGAAACAGCTTACTATGCTTGGCAGATGCCAGGTTATGCAGCTTGTTTTGTGGAGAAATCAATAGGACTCTGGGAGAGAATAAGTACACCAACTAGTAAGACTAGCATGTAAGTTATCCCAGTACCTCATTAACCAGATTTCACTGTCCTCATTTTTGGAATAAATATTTCTAATGTAAATTTTCATAGCACTCATTTCTCTGGTCAGTTTGAAATTTAGGTGGCTTCACAATACGTGTTGTTTTATTCTCCCCCATTGCAGTGTAAAACATAGGAATTTGAGTAAGTACAGGGGAGAAGTAGTAAAGTTAATCACGTACAAAGTTCTGTCAAATGTAAAAAATTAGTAAAGTGAAAAAGAAATAAGAGGATAATACTTTTCCTGAACTTGTGGATGTTACCTGTAAGAACAAGTTGATAAAATATTCAGACAAATTTCTTTTAAGTAGGCTCTATCCCTTTAACAATCTAGTAAAAATTTAGTGTAAATATTTAATTAAATACATTGATCTTTTGTATTAACTCTTGCTGCATATTAATATTATTAATGGAAATGATGTGGGGTGAAGGGGGTAGAGAATGAGAGTACTCTTTCAGTTCAGACTCCCTGGTTAGGGACAGAAATTACACATAAACCAGTATAAGTGATTGGAAACTAGTTCAAATCTGTAACACAACAGAAGTTCAGTGCACATAAACTGCTTTCAAATTGGCTGAAACCAGTTTAAGATAAACCTGGGTGGATGTAATATCAGACAGACTTAACTAATTTAGGTTAAATCAGTTTATTGAAGTTCTGTCCCAGATCCCCGCCACATTCAAGTTAACTCACAACTGCGCAGCATCTTAGGGTGCTTAGTACCTCCCTCACAACCTGCCCCCTCCCCTTTGCAGGGTGCCTGGACTAGTCTTGGTCCAAGCTGGTCTGCTCCAGCTGAGCGGGGAGGCGTGCTCTAGCATCCCCCGGTTTTCTGGCCCAAGCCACTGCAGGCATGTGGATGCATTTCTGGAATCAAAAGTGAATGTTTGTTCACTTGCTTATCGGTCCAATCTATGCAGCTTAGACTAACCTGCGAAGATTGAATCAATTCAGCCTCAAGCTTTTTGATTGTCTGTACTTAGCCCTTGTTGGGAGCATTGTGGGCTTGATCTGGCTGTGTTTTCAGGCCCTGGTCTGGGACTGTGGTTGAACATGTACAAAAGTAAAGCAACAGGATGTTCGGTGCCCAGCAGGATCAAGCTCCAGGTCGGTAGCCTTCATAGCCTCAGATCTGATAATGTAAATGCTTATTATAGTCCTTCCAATATAAGGCATGCTTTTTAATACAGAACATTTCTTTAAAAATAGCTTGAAAAATGTTTATATGCCATTTGTCTTTAGGTTGATTGGTTTGATTTTCATTAAATTGAGAATCAGAAATTTTGGGTGTGTGTTAAATTGAAGGGTGTCTTGTATTTGAAGGAATCCATTAATAATTTGTGCAGCATCGGTCACATAGCAGAGATAATGGAATGGAGATTGCTTGTGTAATGTGCTAATGTATGTGGTCCACTGTTTGCAGGCTTTTAATTATATCAGGATCTTAAGGACATGGCTAGATCTAATGGAGGAGGGTAGTCCTATTGATGCCAATCAGGTATCTGTTTAAAGACCTGGTTGAAATAGTGCCCTTAACTAGATATTACTATTATTAGACCCTGATTCAGGAAATCTTTTAAACATGTACTTAATCACTTTTCCTGACACAGATGCTTTTCTTGAATTAGGACCTTAGCATGTAGTTGGGAGCTAAAGTGCTGAATTGCAATAGGATTATACTGCACCATCACTTGTTTCAAGATGAAATCTCAGACATAATTGTGCAGAATGTTAGCTGGGTGAAAGGCTTTGCTTTCAAAGTATAGCTCATTTCATAAACGAGGGGAAAAACCTACTTGGTCACTTAGTATTGTTGCAGCTGTGCAAGGTTTTGCCAAAAGCAAAATCTGTTTTCTCCAGTATAAGGCCAGTATCATTTAGGAAATAACAGTAGTGCTTTTAAATAAAAGATGGAAAACTTTGGAAAAAAATGGAAGTTGCAGACATTTTCTTGGAAATCAAGAGTACTTTTAAATTCCCTCACAATCATTTAATGAGCCAGGCAGCCAACAACCTGTCTTTCCAAGTCAGGAGGCCATGTGCTAATTACTGCCCATGTTTTTATTGTGGACTCTTGCCTCCAGTCTCTCTGCCCTAGTTCATGAAGAGCTCATCCATCTTCTCCTCCTTTCCCGCTAGCTAGTGTCAACTCTTCCTGAGTATATCATGTCAGAACAGGATTGAACCACTATTTTTTTTCTTTTCTAGGACTTCAAACTATGATATTTTTTGGTATACCCACAACCTTTTCTTTGTCTTCTATTTGCTGCTGATAATACATGTTTCTGGGTAAGTAACCGAATAAAACCACCTTTTCTTTAAGGACAGCCAAGCGGGCACTGCTTACAAGGATCTTAGGGTGGGCAGTGGAGAGGACTGCCATGTTGATGTCTTTCTATTGTGATCAGTCGTTCGCATGAAGCTTATGTTGTGGTTGGAGCATTGCGTGGTAGAACAAATGAGAACCAAATAGGGTTTTCAGGATTTTCACAAGTAAAAGCTGAACCTAAGCCCAGTCTCCATCCATTGGTAACTAAAATCTTGTCTAATTCAGTCCCTGCATTTGGCCTTTGGGAATGTGAAGTAAGGTTGTTCTCCCTTCCTTTGTCTCTACTTCTTGTCTGCAGTTCTGCTTACTGTTGAGAGAGATTAATCTTCAAGGCTATGGTCAACAGTTATTTTTCTCTCCTCAGCCATTTTACCTGTGAATTGTACAGGTGCGGAAGACCACACATGGTGCAAGGTTGTAGAGTGTCTCACCGATATGACTATTTTGCCAGATTCTTTGCTGATACTCATGGGCACAACTCCCCTACAAGTCAGAGCAGCTGCACCCATTTTTATCATAGATAAGGCCTATGTGCGAGACCAAAATTGGGTATAGGGAGGGAGAAGTGTACTTCAGCAAGGGTCATTTTCACATTCCAGCAAGTATCTATGAATCTGGGAGTGCAGGGATGTCTGTGTAAATACTGGGGATGTCTACACGTGCCCTCAACTGCACACTCGTTACTACACAGTCATTTAGTACCTGCTTTAGCAAGTACTAATCACTTACCTGTTATTCTTATGTCAGTCTAGTAAGATCCAAAAGTTATTCATAATTCAGTTATTCATAATTCAGTCATTTAGTACTTGCTTTAGCAGTAACAGCCATCACTGTGAAGTCCTGGAGGTGCAAGGGTCGTTTCCGACCCTACTGCACCACAGCAATGAGCCGTGATGCCGACACTACGGCGCAGCAGCTCTTTGCTATGGTGCAGTAGCATCAGCATCATGGCTTGTGCCTGCCATCTTATGTAGATGCGCCCACTGTGTTATATTGTCTGATGCTGAATTATGAATAACCATTGGATCTTACTAGACTGATGTAAGAATAACAGGTAAGTGTTTCAATAGAGCACTCAGTCAAATGAAATAAAAAAAGAGTTCAGAGCAATGAAAGGTCCTGTCATTCTTAACAGCTTGTGTATTTTTTGCTAGAACCTGTTCCATTTTGTTAAGGCTCTTGCCCAACATCTCCCTTTGCCATATGAAAGAACTAACAGGAGAAATTGGCAAGCCAAGGTTACATTTTGTACTGAATGTAAGGTGGGCAGTCCCCTTGGCAGAGCTCTCCTGTTGCAGACGAAATGGGGGAACTGGTGACAATTACTATGAGTGAAAGTAATTGAAAAAGAAAAACCCTAAGGAAATGAGTTTCCTTGTGTTTTATCAGTTATAGTAGCAAGGTGTTCCTCGTGACGTGTAGGCTCAATATTTTGAAAGATACTTATATTTTTAATTTACGGTTATTATTATTGCTAGTATTGTCATTGCACCTCTGAGACCTCACGATAGGCCAGGCCAAAAACCCCCAATGTTTACAGTCTGAATGTATGTAAGACAGGAGGTAGCAGATAGAAACAGCCCAGCAGCAAGGCTTGCCACCTTTTCCATGTTCTTAGTAAAAAGCTGAATTTCATTTAAAAAACATGTGGGCAGATTTTAGATGATACCTGAAGTGACTGCTTCCATTCTGCTCTTGTTGAAGTCTTGTGGGAGCTTTGCCATTTAGTTGCAGGGATGAAATAAAATGCTAAATAAATATTGAGAACAAGATAGAAAAATATTAGTTTTCTGTGCTTCCTGTGGATTCACATTAAAATAATAGAAGTTAATGATCAGACGAGGGAAATTCGATCTTTCTTAGGAAGATATATTCCATTTCCTTACAGATCTTCTCTTAGTATATCTGCTGTCTTTCCAGTTTTTTGGTAATTTTACTTAATGAAAAAATGGGACTTCCAGCTTTAGGAGTCTGTTTCATAACTAAGTCTATTGTGCTGTCAGGAAAGAGTAATACTGAATAAATGGAAGATTTGGAAATTAATGATATAAGATTGTAGTTCAGTTTAAAACTTTTGAATTCATAGCATATCATTGAAGATGCCAAGATGGAAATGGCACGTATTTCAAAGACTATTTCCAACAAGGTCCAGTAGTTTTTGATTAATCAATAATACATAAATATTATTTAATTTGTAGATATCCCAAATTGGATAAATTGCCATATGGACCATTGACAGTGTCATAAAATTATCTTCTTTTGATCCTGAAATCTTAATGAGCCGCCAAATGGTGTTCTTTGGGTTTTCCACCTTTTATTTTGTTAGTATGTCTCTAGTCATAATTTCTACCATGAGCATATTATGAATGAGCAGATTGCTTTTTATCAAATAGCAGATTCATTCATTAATTGCAAGGTGAAGTGGAACCACAGGAGGCCTGTGCATGACAGCTTGCAGTGAATTATTTTCAAATTTTAATTTTAAAATTAAATTTTAAATTCTTGTCCTGGTTCTCCCTGTGACACTTGGCATCTGCTTTGTTTGATTAAGTCAAGGATGCTTGGATCCCATTCCATATATAGGTTTACCTCATCACTATGATGTTTGATACAGGAAAGAGCCATCATTTGGCCGTCAACTCTTTGATGGTTGTCAATCCTTGTGCTCTGGTCTGTCTACTTAAACGGCTTCTATTTGTATAGTATCTGAGCTTCTTATAGTGATTGATGTATTTATTACAAGGTTTTGTGAGAGAGTGCAATATTCTTATCACCATTTTACAGATGGGGAACTGAGGCAGACTAAGATCCAAAGCCTCAAAAGTAATTTAGGCACCTGATTGCTATGGAAGTCAATGGGGAAATTAGGTGCTTCAGTTTCTTTGAGATGTCTAAATTCACCCTGAGTCAATTGAATTATGGTCTATCAAGTCTTAAAACTTCTGTGCTATCCCTTAGACCATTGTTTTTCAACCTTTTTTGTATCAGGACCCATTGTCAACATCGATGGCCAGTCCTGACCCAATAAAGAGTTTAAGTAGAAGACAGCCCTCCACCCCTGCTGGTGCTCCTCACCCCTGACCCCCTGCTCCCCACCCCGAAGCCCTAGCCCCCACAGTGTGTGGGACAGCGGTAAGAAATAGCTGACGGGGCGGGGGTTGCATTGGAGGAGGGGAGCCATGCTCTCTCACCTTCTCTTGCCTCCAGCTGTTTGTGCATCCACCAGGCTGCAGCTGTACTCTGCCAACATGGCCCGGCTGCTGCCTGTAACAGGGGCCCTTCCTGGGGCTGGTCCGCCATTGGCCCACCCACCTGTTTCTGGGCCAGCTGCCTGCCTCACTCGTCTGCCATGCCTTGTCATTTCTTAATTGGTTCTAATGAGGTGGGAGGCTGCGCATTCTTGCCCCAATGCCAGGGGGCGCTATCGGTGGCTCTGTTCCTCCCCTGCACTGCAGCCCAAGCCTCGCAGATGGCATTCAGGTGACACAGTGCTTCTGGCCTACAGTCGGACCAAGCTTAGCCATCATTGTCAGGTCTCAGACACATGCATTCATGCTGCCCTCCTCTCACTAGGGCCTCTCACTCTCCACCCCCTCTCACAGTGTCCCTTTCATGCATTGACAACTTATACTGCCTTGCTCCCTCCTGGAGCAGGCCCCTTTGGCCATAGGCTTTATCTAGTGCACACCTTGGGTGGCAGATGTACTGTCTTTGGGGCCTCTCCCGTGACCCTCACTGGGGTAGTGGCCAGCCAATCACCTGACTGGGGCCAAGCTTGCCCTGCCCCTCCCAGGGCAACTGTATACAAACTCACACACACACACAGCCCTCTGGTTTCCCCCTCACTGGGGCTCCACATCCCTACCCCTTCACTTGGGGCCTACCCTTACTGGGGCTCCATATCTTCCACCCCCTTACTGGGGCTATGGGGCTTCCCTCCCCAGTGGAGGCTTAGGTGGTTGTAGCCATGGCTGGCCCCGACTTCTACCCACAGCGATGTGGGGGCTAGGGATTATTGAGGTGCCCCAACCTGCCTTCCACTGGGGTGTTAACTGGTCTGGTATTTTCCTGGATGCTCCTGTGCTACTGGGAGATCCACCAGGCCACCCACTCCTGGCAGGGTTGAGTTTTAGGTCATGCCCAGGACCAAGAGTCTCCTGCTCCTACCTACAGATGTTCTCATACAGCTGCTCAGCCAGGCAATGTTTCTGCCTGGCTTACCAGCAGCAATCTGCTCTGTTTATATAGTGTCTCAAAATGGTGCCCAGCAGTGCCCTGCCACACTGCTACTGCTTCCCTCAAGCCACAGCTGTACCCTGGAGAGGAGGTGGGGTGGCAGGCACTGTCGCGTGTGCCCCTTTCCCTCTTGACACATCATATGTGCCCCCCTTTTCCTCTGCCCCATCACCTTATAGATTTACCTGCAGGGAGCTGCAGGAGTTGCTCTCCACACTGCGTGGCTGCTATGTGCAGTGTTCATGTGGGCGTGCGCAAGTGCACCTGGTGCCCCCTTCCTGATTGCCTTCTTCCTGCTCCCACCAGCCCCAAGCAGCCCCTTGAAGGCTGGAACTCTGCCAACCTGCAAGGGGAAACCTGTAGTTTCCCACAATTTTCTCCTTTAAAGGAAAATCCATTTTTAAAGTGTGTTGATCCATTTTTAAAAGTTTGTTTGCAACCCATTCATATATTCTTGCGTCCCACTTTTGGGTCATGGTCCATGGGTTGAGCAACACTGCCTTAGATCATGCTGCCAATGTTCCTTGGAGAGCAGTTTAGGTGGGGACTCTGGAACAGCTGGCGGGGCTGGTGTGGGTAGAGCTTTGGTTACTTGTTTGAAGTGGGGAGCTGAGAGCATCCATTGCAACATTGCCCCCCCAGCACTCAGGAGGCATAATGCAACAAACTGACACATCTCACCAAAGATTGCAACACAGGCAGCGCACCTCCTTTCCTCCCTGGAAAAGCTGTGCCTCTTAGAAGAAATTACGTGGCCCTATCTGTTTCTAGCATTTCAGTTTGTGAATTTGTTATAATTGTCATAATTTGAACCCAGAATTTTTGAGGGGTAAAGAGGGCTCCAGATAAATGAGGAGTTTCATTATTAGCTGAATTGACTCATTTTCCCAATGCTTCGTGCACATTTTGAAAGGTTTTATTGATCATTTAGGGGTTTTTTCTTTCTAATTTCTAGCTGTGGCTGCAGAAGTGTGTGCCTTCATTTTAATAGAAATGCAATTCTATTGTAATAAACAAAGTCAGGTCCTAAAGAATAATTTGCAATTTGGATCTCTGACTTTGATGGAAGAAGTTTATGTTCTCTTCTGAAAGGAAGGTATTCAAAAGCGTGATATTTCTCATGTACAGGACCGCCATGTAAAAACATGAGAAAGATTGAGTGATGGGAGCTTTTGCTGCAGTTTATAACTTGGCAGTATTCTTTGGCTGCTGCTGTTAAAGATTGTCTTGTAAAGAGGGCTTGTGTGATGCAGGGAGTAGGACTGAAAATAGCCTTGATCTGATTGAATTGGAAATGAAGAGAAATTAAATAATTACAAGGCTCCCACAATTTCTCCTACCCTCAAGCAATATCAAGCTTTAGGCTGTTCAATGGGGAAATGCCAAGTGAGCTGGAAAACTTAAATCTCCCTTCCAGTGACAAAAAGATCTATTGTTGCAAAGCTTCAGTCTTAAGTCAAACTCCTGGAAGTAAAACTAAATAAAAATGCTTGTGTAAGATCAGCCTTGAGATTGCTTATAAAGTCTTCTGCAAATTAAAGAGAAAAAAAATTGTTAAATTTGATCACTGCTGTAGTGTCTTTTCTCTTTTCTTGCAGAGGAGTGCTGAAGTACCAGATTAACATACAGCAACACCCTCCTGGATGCTTTAACCCCAACAAAACACTCCAAGAGACTATTCCAGAGCCAAAGGTTTTTGAAGAGTCTTTTCCTGAGTATGCTACTCAGCCTTTCCCAGAAGGTTTAGCAGAGACAGACTCATTCGTACAAACGAAGTTTGAGAGAATTTGTACCGAGGAACCCAGGTTCCAGTCACACTTCCCAGAGGTCTGTATGATCCGACATTTCAGGTATTACAAGCAATGCCAAGACTTTCAGTCAGCTATAGCCACTAATTGTTGCTTTTCCAGACCAGATGGTTTAATAATGGAAAATATTATTAAAAGCTTTTCAGACATTTGTAGTTTTGGTGGGGAAAAGACAGCGTGTGTTGAAACCTTGGACCACACTCTAGCACGGTGTGCAGCATACGTGGGAAAATTACAGGAGCTGAGAGATTAACTGAAAAACTTCATTTTTGCCATGTCTCCAGGCATCTGCTGGTACTGTTAGACATGTTGCTCCCAATTGTCATACAGAATTTTAGCACAGGTTTATTAATTATTTACTGATATAGATTTGTAGGAACATTTTTACAAGCATTTTGAGACTTCAGCTTAGTTGAAATAATTAAACTCCATTTTATTCTTTTAAGACATGCCTTAAAGTCATAACCAGAGAGACAGGAATCTTTTTATACATCTTACATGCAATTGTTCTTGATTTGGTCATGTCAGCAACTGGGATTCGTTCCATTAGACACCATGTGAAGCTTAACAACGGAGGGTGTCTTAGACCAGGGGTTAGTAACTTTCAGCTCAGTGCCTGGATTTGGCCCATGAAACAGTTGCATCTGGCCCACAGAGCTGGGGCTTCAGTGGCTTCTGGCAGTGAGATCTTTGCTCATGTAGGGCTGCACCATTGCTGAGTGGCGGGAAGCTTACCCATCCTGCACACAGCTATGTGGCAGAGAGAAGCAGTGGTGCCCGGGTCCTCGATCTGTCCTGGATCATACTGGCCCACCATGGGGAAATGCTACTGACTGCTGTTATAGACTGAGACCATTATCTTGCAACAAAATCCTTGTATGTTGGGTCCTATTTGAAGTCAAAGGGGTCATGTGTGTTCAGGGTTTCACTTGTACAGAGTTCTGTGCTGGATCAGGGCATAATTGGTGGTAAAATGTAATGAGGAGATGCAACAGACAATAGGAAAATATTGTAAGGGATTAAAAAGAATCAACAGTTCATAGTGGCCATCTGCCTAGGCTTTGTTAGCTGGCAAGTCCTGTAGGTCTTACGTGGGTTTGAAGGAGAAGAGGATTGGGTGTTACATGTAAGGAAGGAAACACCCCTTCAGCACAGGTCACCTGTCTACAATGTATAAGCAGATGTACAACCAATTGAGAGTGCCATTGTTGGCTGAATTGTAAAACTGATATAGTACCTGCAAAACTGAATAAGTGGGGGTACGGACTTATGAAGAATCTTACTGCATTCACCTTCAAGCTTGAATTTGCTCTAGCAGAGAACAGCAACCAGAGGTTGGATGCAAAGAGAGAAGTGGTGCGGTCAGAGGGATGGTCTGGGAAAGGTGAGTTGACATGATAGATTACGTGGTGAAAGCACCATCAA
>NW_017729032.1:15999187-15999950 GCF_001723915.1 Gavialis gangeticus | reverse complement strand
TCTGGGAAAGGTGATTTTAGCAGCAGTGGTGTGATGGGACCTGACAGCTAGAAGACAGTAAGAGAAGATGGAGCCTAAGAATGTGCTAGAAGTAGCAGTGGCATTGAAAAACATCTTACAGTGATCACATCTTCAGTATTTTAATAGAGTATTTAATCCCATATGATAGTCACTGCCTTGATTTTGCAGGCCAAGGATAGGCTTTAGGTTAGTAAAAACATTTGTCACAAAAGTCAGGGGGTAAAGCGATTCATTGGGGCCATGTGCCTGAGAGGGTGTATGCTTGGTTAATTTATTCAGGTTTTTCAATTGCTGAGTTGATCATAGAATCACAGAAGAGTAGGCTTGGAAGGGACCTTGGAACAGCCCCCTGTTCAACACAGAATCATCCCTGACTAAACCACTCCAGTCAAGTGTGTGTCTAACCTAGAGTTTAGCCAGCCCAGGCCGGAGTTTGTGACCTGACCCTGGCCATGGGCTGGAAGTATTTTCACTCCCTTCCCCGCCCCTGCTTGCACTCACTGCCCTACTATGTCTGCATGTCCCTCACTGCAGATTCCCAGCCTCTCTCTCCACTGACATAGCAGAGCAGCAGGTCCTGCAGTGCAGGGGAGCACTGTGAAGGGCATGGGAGGCACAGTGCAGCTCTGTGTCACTAGGGCTGGGCCAGGGCTGCGCTTGGGGTGGGCAGCAGTGGCACTGGGAAGGGGACTAGGGGAAATTTTGGGGTGTCTGGAGCCCACCCTGTAGCCCCCCTCCCAGT
>NW_017729032.1:15992834-15994187 GCF_001723915.1 Gavialis gangeticus | reverse complement strand
TGACCCTGGCCATGGGCTGGAAGTATTTTCACTCCCTTCCCCGCCCCTGCTTGCACTCACTGCTCTACTATGTCTGCATGTCCCTCACTGCAGATTCCCAGCCTCTCTCTCCACTGACATAGCAGAGCAGCAGGTCCTGCAGTGCAGGGGAGCACTGTGAAGGGCATGGGAGGCACAGTGCAGCTCTGTGTCACTAGGGCTGGGCCAGGGCTGCGCTTGGGGTGGGCAGCAGTGGCACTGGGAAGGGGACTAGGGGAAATTTTGGGGTGTCTGGAGCCCACCCTGTAGCCCCCCTCCCAGTGCTGCTGCTGCCCGTCCTGCCCTACCTCCACCTGCCCCAAGCACAGCCCCAGCCCAGCTCCCCCACTGGAAAGTGGCCAGTGCAGCCCCTGGCCCTGAGTCTGCAGCGGACAGCCTGCCCTTGCCCTGTGCACAAATCCAGGGAGCTCATGCCTCCCATGCCTCCTCTGGGGGTGCACACAGTGGTGGGGAGCTGCCCCCCTCCCTGCCCCCCTTTACCCCCTGGACAAGCCATCAGGGCTCTGTCCTGCACCTGGCCAAACCCCGCCCTGACTGGGCAGCACCTGCCCCTGCCCGTGCTTCAGCCTCACTCCTCCCTTCACTATGGGTGCCTCAGTCACACCCCCATACCCCTTCCACCCCACAGACGTACCAGCTGGACGCTGCTCTCCAAGCTGCCCAGTTGCATTCCTGGCCATGTGCATGCTGTGGCTGTATGCATGCACTTGGCATTTATCAGTGACATTATCAGCTACACTGGCCATAAAAAGCTAATTGCCAATAATGTCAATATTCCTTTTATTGGTTCCGATCCAATATGCCACAGATATGTCGGTACACCTCTAATTTCCACAGCCTTATATAGTAGGGGCTTTGTTTGAGTCCTGATGTAATGATTGTTGAACACACGATGATTCAGTCTTCTGAAGACAGAGCTGACATATTGGATCCTTTACTGGATCTCCTCATTCATGTTGGCCTTCTCTGAGAGAAAGCTGCCAAGGTATGTAAAGTGTTCAACATTTTCCAGCTCCTGTCCATCAAAATGAAGCTCTTTGTGTGTGTGGGGGGGAGGTGGGGGTTGATTGATCCAGGGCAGCTAATGAAATACCTTTGTTTTTCTAATGCTAAGGGTCAATCCCAGGCATTGGTATGCTTGAGAGAGGCAGTTAAGGCAGGGGTGGGGAAAATATGGCCTGTGGGCTGGATGCGGTCCACGAGGCCATTCTATCCGGCCTGCAGGGCCGTTAAAATTCTTTTTCAATTAAAATTTATCTATGCTTGGTTCCTGTAAAAAAAAAAAAAAAAAAAAAAAAAAAAAGAAAAAAGGGG
>NW_017729032.1:15982447-15992708 GCF_001723915.1 Gavialis gangeticus | reverse complement strand
AAAAAAAAAAAAAAAAAAAAGACAGGAACAAGAGGCAGTAGGACCCAGGGGGATCCTCAGTGGCCCCCTGCAACAGCAGGGCCCACCTGGCCCCGCCCCACGAGCCAGAAGCCCCAGCAGGTAAGGGGTGGGGGGAAAGGGAGGAAAGGAGGTGGTGTGGAGCGCTGGGAAAAGTGGTGCCTCACCTGTCCCATGGCCAGTGCTCCCTGCTGCAGCTACTCTCAGCCCGCATGGGTCTGTTCTGAGTATGCACAGGCAGCTCCACATGGGCTGTGAGCAGCTGCAGTTTGGGGTGCTGGCCATGGGACAGGCGAGGGGCCGCTTTTCCCCCACACTCAGCACCAGCTTCTAACCCAGCCCCGTGCCGGCTCCAGGCTCGCCCATTGGGGCTGTGCCATGGAGGCAACAGCTGCAGCCCCTGCTTGATGCGCTGGACAGCGTTTGCTGCTGCTGCCTGCCCAGACCTTGCGACATGGTAGGCTGTGGTGAGGTTGCCACCACCGCCTGTGTGCTGCCCAGTGCGTGAACTTTGAGTGGGCAGCAGCAGCAAACACTGCCTGGCGCAGCAAGCAGGGGGAGCCGCAGCTGCTGCCGCCACAGCACAGCCTCAGTGGGCGAACCCGGAGCCGGCACGTGGCTCAGGCTGGCAGCGGGGGTGGGTTACAAGCTGGTGCTGAGTGCAGGGGAAAAGCAGCCCCTCGCTTGCCCTGTGGCTGGCACCCTGCATTGCAGCCACTTGCAGCCCACCTAGGTCTGCCTTTGCCTGCTCAGGACAGCCCCGTACAGGCTGCGAGTGGCTGCAGCAGGGAGCACCAGCCACAGGGCAGGCGAGGGGCTGCTTTTCCCCGTGCTCTACACCAGCTCCTTTCCTGCCAGCCAGCAGGGGGTCAGGGCTGTGCGTTGCCCCCTGCTTGTAGCGCGGAGCTGGGGGGCACTGGGAGTGAGTGGGCGCGGAAGCACAGGGCCCGCATCGGTGTCCCAGGGCCAGCGCTAGCAGGGCCCAGAGCAGGGCGGCAGGGGTACAGGATCCTGGCCGGCAGGAACTCTGTGGAGCTGGGCCAGCTCCCCCCTGTCCCTGCTGGTGCAGCCCAGCCTGGCTTTACAGACCTCTGCCACCCTGCATCCCACTCTGGGCCCCATCAGTGTTGGCCCCAAGACATTTGGACATTGGTCCCAAGATGGTGACCAGGGGGTGAGGTACCTGTCAAGGGGCGGGGCTACCCATGTGGCCCTCGACAGTTTGCCAAAACTGGGTAAGCGGCTCTCCACCCAAAATAATTGCCCGCCCCTGAGTTAAGGGCTGTCTGTAGGTCCTCATCAGTATGTGGACTGATAGGACAATCATTGGCATACTTAAGTTCCACAACCAGGCTGAGGTAACTTTAGTTTTGGCATGGAGGCGGTAGCGATTGAACAGTTCCCCTTCCATCTTGTACTCGATGCCATTGCCATGTGGCAGATGGTTACAGATAAGCATCTTGACTGCAAGAAAGATAGAAAAAAGAATTGGTGCGATCACGCAGCCCTGCTTGACGCTGGTTCTCATGGCAAAGGGCTCCGTAGCAGAGCCACTGCATAGGATAGAGGCAGTCATGTGGTCATGGAGGAGTCTTAGGATAGTGATAAATTTTTCTGGTCAGCCAAACTGATAAGATGTTCCATAGAGCCTCACAGCTTAAAGGCTTTGGTTAAATTGAGTAAAGGTCATTTACAGTTCCTGGTGCTGTTCTCAGCATTTCTTCTGGATCTGCCGAGCCACAAAAATCATGTTCATGGTGCCTCTTGGAGGTCTGAAGCCACATAGAGATTTGGGAAGGATTTCCTTGGCAAGGGGGAGCAGTCAGTTCAGCCAAATTTGAGCAAGGATCTTTCCAGTGATGGAGATGAGGGCGATACCTTTGATAGTTTCCACAGTCAGACTTATCTCCCTTTTTAAAAACGGTGACAATATTGGCGTTCCTTAGGTCAGCGGGAATTTCCTTAGTGTTCCAGATTTTGAAAACAGTGTGTGGAACTTGTTAGTCGTTCCCCCACCAGCGCTGAAGACCTCAACTTGAGTGCTGTCAGAGCCAGATGCTTTGTTGTTCTTCATCTGTCTTATTGCTTGGTGGACTTCCACAGAGGTCAGTGGACTGGCAAGTGTTCCCTTACTGGATGCTGCAGGATGGTTTCATCAGTTGAGTCTCAGTTCAGGAGGTTTTGGTGGTGCTCTTTCCAGTGGTTTTGGATGGACTTGTCTTTGAGGAGTGTACTGCTGGCTTCAGATGGGGTGAGTCTAGAAGGGCTTGGTCTGTACACAGCCTTGATTGCACTGAAGAAGCTCCGCGTGTCATGATTGTCAGCTAATAGTTAGGTATCCAGGTTTTACAGTCTTTTCTTATATGCCTGATGAAGGGTGTTTGTACCCGAAAGCTTGCAATTAAATAATTTTTTTTGCAAAATCTAGTTGGTCTAATCAAAGATATCATCTCTACCTTGAGTCCTCATTGCTTTCAACAAATAGTTGGATTCCTTTCCCCTTCTCTTTCCATGATTTTTTTTTGATTTATTGAATCTTCCTCTAGGGTTTTCTCTTCCGATTGAAAAGGACTTTGATCTCAGCATTGTTTTTGTCAAACCGGTTCTGATGGCATCAGGTAATAAAGCTGACTGATTCTGTGCAAACTTCATGGGTGGTCTCCTTTAGAGCTTGCCAGTCTTCCTCAATACAACTGTTATCATTTTCAGTCCTAAGATTGGAGAGTTTCTTGCTGAGGTATGTTTGGAGGGCTTCACGATACTTAGGCGTTTGAAGGCACTTGATGTTGTACTGTCTTTGGACTGATTTGGGCTGCTTTCAAAATTTCATCATAATCTTAATGGACTTGATTTATCTCACTAAGTGATGATCGGTCCAGCAGTCCATTGGCTTCTCTCATAGCATGCATGATATGAACATCTTTTAGATCATGTGCTCTTCCAAGGAAGTAGTCAAGGAAGTGCCATTGTTTTGAGCAGGGGTGATGCCGTGTTGTGTTGTATCTTCATGTTGTCTGAAAATCATGTTAGTAATGACCAGGGATCATCAGCAGTGCTTGAGCAGCTGTGGACCCTTTTGCATAAGCTGATGATGCAAGATGCTCTGGCCATGAAATTAAATCCAGGACAGTGTTGTACACTTTGTGTATTTGGCATTTTTGGGACTGTAACACATCCAGTGCTGTCACCAAGCATCCACATATCTCTGCGACGTACTTCAGGTCAGAGTGCAGGTCTTTTACTGCTAACAGGCTGGCTAGTTCCCGCAGAACAGATGTATCCCTATATTCCGTTGATTCCTGCTCCACAAACCCATGGTAGATCTGGTAGTATTGTGCAAGGTACTTTACACAATTGAACTACGTATTCCACCTCTTCACAACTGATTCAGCTGGTCGTGTTGATGAATCAATGCTCTGTTCCTTCACATACCTCAAGAACCATGCACAACGAGCTGGAGCTTTCACTTATAGTGACTTCATCAAAGCAACAAAACAATCCACTCACTTGAAGGTATCTCACTAAGTATTTCCTGCCAGAACAACCATATGTGCATAGCAATGAATGTACACATAGTTTGACCACAGATTGCAAAGCACATCGTTAAAAGCCTTTGCCATGTAGCACACACTCTCTGTTACAAATGCTACTATTCACTCAAGTAGGATGCTGGATTCCACCATATAAGAAATCAAGGCTTGTGAAATGGTGGCTTGAAACTTTCCCCAGGCACACTGTTTTTACCAACTGTGGTATGGGAATGTCAACATGCCTAGGAGGACATACCTTGAGCATCCAAAATAAAAAGTTGAAAACTGGTCTATTTTGGAAGTCGGTTGTTTCTTTGGCAGTCATGGCAATGAAGTTTCCCTCAGAGTCATTAAGAAGGTGCTGTTTTTTCTCTTCAAAAAGAGTGGGTAGGTGGGAATACAATTGGTCTAACTTGGGAATGGTCCCACCTCCCTTAACATTCTTGCTCAAAAAATCCTTGACAACATTTTATGTAGAGGAAAATCTGTTGGGTGAGCAAAGGAGATCCTAAAAAGGACTGCTTAGTTTTGATTGCAGCTGCTGAATCACCCTCTTGTCTCATTCCAAGGATGAAGCGATTAGCTCGTGACTGTCACCTATGTGTGGATCTGTGACTAGGGACTCCCAGTGATCACTTCATCTGACCCTGTTGCCACTAATCCAGTACCGCAGGGCTTTGTAGAGATTTGGGGATTGGTGATTGGTTATTGTGGTAGATGTTGAGTCAAGTTGGAGAAGCCTATGCGTGACTTGTTTTATGTAAGGAGGCCATTGGGCATTGGCAACCGCATGGATCTTGGCAGAGGGGAAACCTGTGTCCGGTGGAAAGGAGATCCAAGATAACTGGGGTTACTCTTCCACCACAGCCTTCAGTTTTCTTCAAGCACAGTACCCAAAAATGGACACAGTACTCCAGGTGAGGTGTCACCAGGGCCAAATAAAGAATTGCTTCTATTGATTTGCAAGTGACTCTCCTATTAATACAGGCCAATATGATATTGACCTTTTTTACTCAAATGGAAATGAGTTTGATGCTCCTGCTTTACTTGTATTACCAGGTGATTGCTTCATTCATCTGTCAAGGCATCAAATAATGGCCTCTTTGGGATCTGAGTTAATAATGTATCGTAGAGTAGGGCTGTGTGAAACAGCACCATTCCGCTTAGACTTCCGTTTTGAGGTTTCAACAGAACCGTGTTTTGTTTTGAGTTTTTTTCATTTTGAAAGCACTGTTCCGTTTCATTTTGTTGAAACCGTTTTGCTATTTCGATGCTGTTTTGATGTTTCGCCCATAGGCTATAATGGGGAATAATGAAAATGCCTAAAAACTTGTCATTTCTTGCCTGATTTGGATGAAACTTGCAGGGATGGTAGCCCCATCTGAGGTCATGATGCCTGCCAAGTTTCAAAGAGATAGGTGCAGGGATTTCTGGGACACTGCACCTCAAAGGGTTGACAAGCAAAACTGCTGTCACTTGCTGGAAGCGGCAGCTTCCTGTCATCTGGCCCACAGATCCAGGGGCCTGCACGCCTGGGGAGGCTGTGGGGCTGTGCCAGACTCCTCCCAGGGGTACAGGCCCCCAGATCTGCATGCTGGATGACAGCATACTGTTGCTTCTGGCTGGGGCCAGTGCCAGGGCCAATCTTCCTGGTGCTCGGCATGGGCTGCACCCAGCACCAGTCCCAGCCAGCAGCAGCAGCCTCCTGTCACCCAGCAGGCAGATCGGGGGCCCGCCCACACCCCGGGAGGGCTGCGGGTCTGTGCCAGACTCCTCCCAGGGCTGCGGGCCCCCAATTTGCCTATCAGATGACAGGAGGCTGGGTGCAGTCTGCACGCAGCACCAGGAAGATTGGTGCTGCTGCTAGCCCCAGGTGGCAGAACCAGCTTCCTGTCATCCGGCAGATTTGCACCGGATGAGAGGAGGCTGCTGGTGACAGCTGGGACCGGCGCTGAAGCCAAGTAAGCCCAGCTTTGAAACTCGAAATGTTTCTAAATATTTTAAGTGCCCTTGTTTCATTTTGAAGCCATTTCAAAGGCTTTTGTTTCATTTTGATTTTGCTGTTTCGAGCTCGAAACGCATCGGAACAGCTTTGAAACAAAACACCTGGTGAAATTTTGCACAGCCCTACTGTAGAGATCTAGGTAGGGGAGGGGCTCTCATGCACATGGGGCCACCTGGACAAAATTTCACATGTTAGATGCTACTGAGGGAATAATACATTATTGAGAGGCTGATGGACTTAGAAATGCCTTATGCTTGTGCCTGAAGCAGGGTGTTTGTACATGAAAGCTTGCAAAGAATTTTTTTCAACTATTTTAGTTAGTCTAATAAAAGGTATTACTTACCCAAAGAACCTTGTCTGCCTATGTCCTTAGACCAACATGGCTACAACCAACACCCCCGAAAAAGAGTAGCAGTGCTTTTATTGGTAAGATAACTTGTCTTACAGTCTTTTGGAGGTTGGTTTGTTTGAAGCAGTAGGGCCTAATTCATTGCTTTGTTGATCTGTTGAAGCCCAGTAGAGCTCCAGTCACGTGAGACTGGAATAATACATTTGCAAATGAGGTCCTAAGTGTGAAGTGATCTTTGGTTTTGATTAAGCTTATGTCTGAAATCCATTTGTACCTGTCAGCAGTGTGGCAGTTAGATTGATTTAGCTATTGCTATGCACATGGATTTCTTCATATAAAGAAACATGGGGTTATTTGTATAGTGAGATGTTACTCAATGTGCAAATGGCAGAACTAGTCCGTACAATCAATTGTGTTACCTTTTAAATGAAGAAATCACTTGAGTAACGTTGTTGTTGTTGTCCTTCAGACCTGGCTGTGGATTTCTGGACCTTTGTGCTTGTATTGTGCAGAAAGGCTCTATCGCTACATCCGAAGTAATAAACCGGTCACGATAACTTCTGTGATAAGCCATCCCTGTAATGTCCTTGAATTGCGAATGATGAAAAACAACTTTAAAGCAAGGCCAGGTCAGGTAAGGTGCCTCAAGTCTATAGAAATGACAGCTTTCAACTTTGGAGTCTTAGTAGTAATACCCATAACAGAATGTTTTGAACACATCTTTTTTTTTTCTATTACTCATTTTTCTCCGGATGATTTATTTCAGTACATTATTCTACATTGTCCAAGAGTGTCAGCATTAGAGAACCATCCATTTACTCTCACAATGGTAAGACATCATTTTTATTTTGATTTATTACTTTTTCATAGTTTCTCATTGTATTTATTTCTGGTGAGTGCATGTTCTCTCTTCTTCACGGAGAAAATTCTTTAAAGAAGAGGTTACGTTTCAGTTATGTGGACACCTGTGAATATAAAGTACCATGATTTTTATGCTCGCTGAATGATCTTTATGTATTTACCTTTGTTCACTCTTGAGAAAATGATTAGGGAAACCTGTTTTCTAACTTTTCCATGAATAGAAAATACTTCTATGAATTGAAAATTCATTCAGTTTTGAACATTCATACAAAAGAAGCTATCCTAAAGCTGAATACGGCTGAATTAACCCTTTTATTTGGAATAGTTGCTTTGGGATTCCCTGAAACCTGAGGAATTTGGCAAGGAAACTTGCTGAGATGCATATTCATGTTTACATATAGACATATATGAGAACCAAGGACAAGTAAAGAATATAGTAATGAGCACCGCACCATAACGACTGACTCCAACACTTATGTACGAACTCAGACTGGCAGGCACAGACTCTCATGGACAAGCCATACTTTTAGACATGCTCTGGGGGTAGGTGGGGGGGTGCTGTAACTGGAGTGGCTCTGATCGCTGCTCTAATTAAAGCACCACTGCCTCTCATGTATCAGTCTCCATGCTTAGAAATGGCGGTGGGGACACTTTAACTAAAGCTCATTTGACAAGCTTTACATAAAGCACCCCAGCTGCCATTTTTAAGCATGGGGATGCTGATACACGAGATGCAGGAGGATGCTGGGGTGCAGCAATTGCCATGCTCCAGCAGATTAATCGCATCTGCTCCGACACGCTGAGATTCCAGTGCTTTAGAACAGCCTCCGTGCTCATGTATAGGTGCCCTTAAACCTTTTGTAACCAAAGTTTTTCTCGTACAACTCCCACAGCTCTTGAACTCAGTACTCACAAATACTTCTCACAAGGAAAGCTCACTCAGTCACTAATCAACCAACTTACACAAAAGTATTAACTATTTTTAGTTGTGTTCTTACACATTGCACATCTCTCTCTTGGGATTGACTAGATCAGTGTTTCTCAACCTTTAAAGTAGCAAGTATCCCCTAACTTATGAAAATTTTAATAAGTACCCCAACACTCAATTTTCCACGGAATTTTATATTTACAGACTAATGTTTGCCATATATTGGAAGAAGGGCTATATAAGGCATATATATGACAGATGTCTGACCTGGTGTGGGTAGGGTTGCCACCTTTTACACCAGGGGTGCACAACTCAAGTATGTACTAGTGCTAGAGGTGGTGTTGGCCAAAGCTAGGAGGGTTGAACCCCCTAGGAGTGGTGGGAGAAGAGTGGTGGGAGAACCAATTTCTTACACCAAATTATTACTGGGGAATTTAAAGTGCCGCACAGTGCGTGGTGCGCCAAATTTTTTGCCATAGTTTTGAGAAGAGGAAGGGGTCAGAGAGAGAGGAAAGTGCTTCTTGGCCAGCTTGGGGAAGCAGGGGGTGGCGAGTGGCCAGATGCAAACCCGGCAGCAGCGGGGGGAGCAGCGGCACCCTCTTGTTACAGGGGTTTTCGGTGCCCGCATACTCCCTGCCTGTGTCTTGCTTACTCCAAGAGGTACACGTACCACAGACTGAGAAACTATGGACTGGACCTTTCCCAGCTGAGCTTCCCCTGTTAGGGTGGGAGGTAGGTTCCCTGGCCTAAAAAAGGAGAGGTGATACTGTACCTAATCAAGTAAGTATACAGAACTTCTGAGCTCTTTCGACTCTCCAGGTTTCCTAGTTTCCTCTTCTGAGGAGGCTCACAGCCAACGGCTACTCTTCAGGGCTGAAGCACACAGCCCTCTGAAACACTGCACAGCGTTTCCAGTGGTGAAGATCTGCCAGGATGCACGCTGGCCCATCCCTGATGGTCTCCCGTAGTGTCAAACACACACGAAGACCAAGCAGAATGCAAGACTCTGAATTCTGGTCAGCAGCTTCCTTTTAAAGGCCAAAATCACCCCACTAGGGCTGATCATCATTCATACACCTGTCCATGACACATCAGTCTTCCAAACTCATACTCCTTTCACAGGTTAGCTAATCATACCTTCAGTCACTTTGGGAGTGGAGCTAACACACCTGTCAGTGACACTCATTCTCCCACCACTCCTGATACCACAGCTACTCATGCTCATCAACAGGGATCCTGGTTTACTTTGATTTAAAAAAAATCCCCAATTTTTGGTTTAAAAAAAAGGTAACCTCAAATCCACATTTTTGCAGGATTAAAATGAAACACCACTAATATATAGCTATATATGTAATGGTATTTCATTTTAACCATGGAAAAATGTGAATTTGGAGATCCTTTTTTAACCGAAAATTGGTTTTTTTTAAAATCAGAGGTGAATAGTTCATGCATACGTGGAATAGGTTCTTCTTCCTTACGTCACGCATGCTCCAACTTACGTAAATAACTTAACAGACTAAACCAAATTGGAGAAACGGGGCACTAACAGCACACCAAAGCTCTTCCCCAATGCAGAGGTGAATTTGGTGCAGTGACTCTAGCATTTTTTGCACAGCATTTTGTTTCAAAGATCGCTCCCGCCATATGCCTCAGTGTAGCAGTCACTAAGCTCATATAGCAACAAGTGCTATTTTGTGATATCAGTTTTTATTTGTACTTCATTAAAAGGATACAGTGGGGAGTGTTCTGTGTATGTAAGGAGAGTAGGATGAGGCCCAATATTTGTAGTGCTTTTTCAGGTAGCGGAGAATCGGAAGAACACATTTATTGTACATTAACTTCAGCAATGACCTGGCTATTTTTATGGTCCATATCACATTGATATATTTATGAATCCATATGGTGCTAATTATAACCACCTGGTTGGACTAGTATATTAGTTGTAGTAGTGACAGGATGGGAGAATCTCTTGTGTGAGAGGATTTTGTGCCCTGCTTCTCATAGGAGTAGCAATCAGAAGATGAATTTCAAACATGGGACTTTGGTTCTGATTTTGCTTTTAACATTAGTTTAGTCTTTATGTAGCTAAAGTGCCTGTTGGAGTTACTCTTGATAAGTCAGAAGAGAATTGGAGCCATTTTATATAAATATGAGATGCCCAGTGTTTTTCAGTTTGCTGTCATGGCATTAAAGTTGATAGAAAGAAAAAGTTAAATGGTTAATTATATTTGTACACTCCTTGGAAGCCATAAAACTCAATATAAAAGCTAATTTTCCCTGTAGTGATTCTCCTTGTAACACTGATACTGCAGTTTTATATATCCAGTGTGATAGCAGCTTCCACAATGATTGGTTAGTGGCTTGGTTGGAATTGGCTAAAGGCCTTGTACTAGGATTACCATATTTCCAGGTCCAAAAAAGAGGACATCTGTCACATGGGTGGGGGGAAGGGGAGGAGGGCAGGGAGAATATGACATGGGGGGGATAGTGAGATGCCAGTGCCCTGCCCCTGCCTGTTCTGTTGCCCCTTACTGCCAAGCCACAGCCACACCCCATTCCTGCTGCTGCCC
>NW_017729032.1:15974131-15982299 GCF_001723915.1 Gavialis gangeticus | reverse complement strand
GACCCACTGACCCCAGCTATGCCAGCGCCTCTCACTCCCAAACCGCAGTACCCTGCTCCCAGGCCATGATGATGCCCCTCACTCCTGACCCACAGCCCCAGCCTCCCCCCACCCCACCCCCGTACCTGCTGGTGCCCCTCACGCCCAACTTGTGGCCCCCTGGTGCTGTCAGTGCCCCACAGTCCCAGCCCACAGTCCCCCAGCCTCCCTTGGTGCCCCTCACTCCCAAGACACAGCCCTGCCAGAGGGGCCCCAGCTGTCCCTGTCCTGACCAGGTCAGAGTGTGGTGGCTCTGATTCATGCAGGCGGCGGCAGAGTGCCTGGCCCCAGTGCAAGCTGGAGGGAAGAGGAGGAGAGGCTTGTGGCACCCCCTGCCCTGGGATGGGGCTGCTGCACCATACGGGGCAGCCTGGCCATGGCCATGGCCACAGCCCCTCCCTCCCTTCCTCCCAGCGTCTACTGGTTGCTCAGCCCCTGCAAGCCCAGCCTCTGCTCCGCAATTGCACGATGTCAACACTGCAGGCTCTCTACTCTCCAGGGCCTCAGCATTATAATGGCTGTACACATGGCTCTGGGTTAGTTTTTCACCACAAGAATAAACCTGAGAGAATTCTCCCAGATTATTTGAATGTTTGTATGCAGCCATAGCCAGAGCAGCAAGTCAGATCCAGCAGGCTTTACTCTGCAGAACTTCCTATTACATCCTATGGGAGTTTTGACTGAGAAGAGCCTTCAAAACTGGGCTTCTTGGGCCAGATCCTCAAGTGGTGCAAATCGGCATAGATTAATTGAAAGTCAAGTTTATGTACTAGATGAGACTCCCCAAACCTTTGAAAAGTCAGTTTAAGTAGGGGTACACTGCAAGAAGTTCTTGTAAACTTCCAGTCTGAAGGCTAAGAAAAGTATATATGTGGCTTTTTCCAGTATGACCCTTTCAAATGGATATGGATTCATTTATTTTCAGAAGTATTCAAAAGAATATAAATGTATAACTTACTTTCAGTGAAACTCAAAACAATCTAGATTTATTAAAATTGATACTTGTAACAAGAGAACTAGCAATTTCCTTTCACATCCACTAGTAACCACATAATTTATATGTATTTACCACTACTTCCCATGAAAATATAATTCTAATATTATTTGTGGGTTTTATTATCACAGATACATTTGTATACAGTGGAGCAGATACTAACACTGGGTAAAAGACATTTTTATAGCCTAATAAAGAGTTGAAACTTCTAAACTAATAATAATTTCCTCTGTTCAGCCCAGGCAGGGGTCAGTAGTTTGCAGATATCTTTCTAGGTCATTGTTTTTCTTCAGGCTGTTTCTTTGCTTAGAAAGCTCTTTTCAGTGCAATATAATGTGAGAAGTGGGACTGTGCTTATAGGAGATGTAGGCAATATCTTAACTCAGTCATTTTTTTCTGCTTCTGTCTGACCTACTTGTAGTTACCAAGCAATAATGATTCCAGTGTAAGGAGTTTTACCAACTTTTCTTATTGTTTTGTTCAATAATTATAATCTTATTATCTTGCTATTTCTGTAGCAAGACAACAAGATTATAGCATAAGTGTGCATGCTACTTTAAAAACAAGTAAACGTGACAGTCTACGAGTTTAAACTCTAAATCATTAGGCATAATGCAATAAGTTATGCCAATAAACAAAGACTTCTGGGAAGGGGAGAATAGGCATAGGTGGGGAAGAATTTTATAAGTTCTACTTATTTAAAAAGAATCAGTTAATCTGTTACAATTCTGCAAACTAAGGGTCCTTATACATGTTCTCAGGGAGGGCTGAGGGGGGCCTTTAATTAGAGCAGATGTAAGAGCTAATATAATTAAAGCACCTGGAGCATCACGTGTATCAGCATCCCTGTGCTGAAAAATGGCAGTGGGGGGTGCTTTAACTAAGCCCGTTGAATGAGCTTTAGTTAAACCGCCCCTGCTACCATTTTTCAGTGTGGAGATGCTGATACACATGACTGGAGTCTACTGGAGTACAATAATTACAGCAGACTCAATTAATTGAGTCTGCTCTGACATGCTGTAATTATAGCAGGTCAGAGCAGTTTTGCTGCATGTGTATAGGTGCCCTAAGAGAACAGCATCAGGAGGCTGCAACAGGGCCTTATATTTTGCTGTCACCGAAGTCCTAGGCCAACTCATCTTTAGGATCAGAGGAAAGTAGGGTGGGAAGGGACCTTACAAGGTCTTCAGTACAGACCCCTGCTCAAGGCAGGATCACCCTTGGCTAACACAAGTGTCTGTCTAACTTGCTCTTGAAAATTTCTAGAATGGAGATTGCAGAATTTCTCTAAGTGGCCTGTTCTGATGCTTGACCATCCTCATGGTCAGAAAGTTCCTCTTAATCTCCAGCCCCTGCTGAAGCTTGAGACCATTGTTTTTAGTCCTGCAGAAAAAAGCCCGTCTCCTTCCTCTCTGTTATTGCCCTTCAGGTATTTGAAGATTGTTATCAAATCCTCCCTCAGTCTTTTCTTCTGTGGACTAAATGACCCTAGCTATTTCACTCCTTTTAAGCCCTGCTTCCCAGACCCCTAATCATTTTTGTTCCTGGCTTCTATGTCTTTCCTAGTCCTAGATCTTCCTTGTATTGAATATTGAATTCCCTTACTTTCCTGCCGTAGCCACACCAGTGATTATTTGCTAGTTGCATAAAACTTCATGGCTGCATGTTTCTTTTATATTGAAGAATAATTGCAAAAGAGAGATTCCCATTTAAAACATATACTGCAATGTTGTAAGAGAAGTTGCTTTTTCTGTAATACATTGGAGAGAAAGTGCACATGCATGCTTGTGTGTGTGTGTTGGCACATGGTGCTTGGCTCCAGGGCTTGTGGAATCCATCCGTATATTTTTCAAATGTAACGTACTTAAGAAGATGTATAGTGTCCTTTCAAGTGGTCTCAAATAAATCCATGAAGGAACTGAATCATGCCACAGTCTTTTAAAAACTATAATATATAAAGAACTTGGCTGCTAAAAGAAACGTGTCTCTGCCCCCAGATATCATAAAGTGCGGGTAACAGTGCCAATAGATTTATGTTGAGTTTTTGTGGAGGTGAGAACATTTTAACAAGCAGAAGGAAGTCCATCACTTTGGCATGTGTTCACCCAGAACATTGATTGTACTGGGCTCTGGTACTGCTACAGGGTCAGTGAGAGGTCTGTAGTGGTTAGACTTGGAGAAAAAAAAGCGTGTGCACATTTCAGATCCTGACCTGAACTTCTCCTAAGTTTGGGGTTAATTTTGACTTGTGGAAGTGTGAATCAGGCACAGAATTTGGATCTGATTGATATTTCTCCAAGTTGTCGTGGTGTGAATAACGCTTATTAGAGCAGATAGATGGAACGCCCTTCTGACTTGCAACCTGAAGTTCTCTGCCGTGTCACGTGCAGCGATAGAGCAAGCTGCCCTGTCCCACTAATCCTGTGGCATGTTCCATTGTTAGCTTTCCCGCTGGGATGGTGCAGAAAACTTCATTATGCAAGCCTATTACGCGTGATGATTGAGTGCTTGTTGTGATAATGTAAATCAGGGCTGCCTACAGACCGCATGTGGCCCCCAAGGCTTTGAGCTGCGGCCCCCAGGTTCCTAGTACATTGTTCCCCCGATGCTGTTGCCAGAGTCTCTGGGTTTTCCTTTCTCATCCTGCTTGCTTCTTCTTTCTGTCCCTGTCCTAGGGGGGGCAGTGAGGCCCACAGCATCAAGAAACCCCAGAGGTGGAGGTTTAGGGGGACCTGGAGACATAACTGGCATAGGGATGCTGGGGTGGCACAGTATGTGGCAGAAGGGTACATGGCACAGTGGGGGGAGGGCGGGAGACTCGCACTGCCCGGCCCACGTGACATGCTGCTGCGGTGATGTGGAGAAGAGAACATGCAGCTTGCATGACATGTGACATGTCCCTGGCCACTCAGATATTGGACAGTCCTGATATAAATGATTTTCTAATGCACCTGTCCCCATTGTATCTAGGAATTGCAGTAAAGTTGAGCTGTCTTTTAGAGTGGCTTCCTTCCTTTCTGTTTTTAACTAATACAGTAGAACTGCTGTAACGCTCAAAAAAAAAAAGAGAAACCAAAGCACTGCCCTTATTTATTTCTAATGGTATGTTATAATATTTGTAAGAAAAAAAATCAGGTAATAGCATTGTCTAGAATTATTGAAGCTTTCTTCAGCCCTAGCGGAAACTGGGGTTTTTGTGTTACGTGCTCTCCTTGTCCCAAAGAGGTTTGTAATCCAATCGGGCAAAACAGACGTAGGGAGGTACTATCACTTCATTGAACAGATCGGGTCGGAGCACAGAGAGACTAACCAATTTGCTCTTTCAAAGGCTAGGGAGTTCGTAGCTGAATTCTGAGCTCTGGTGTTCATCTCCAGTGCTTTCACAATCTAACCACAATTCCTGTCTTCATTAAAGTTATTCATGCTGATAATAACATTGGATTTGTCCAGCATACAAAACATCACTTAATTGAAACAGATGTAGCGGTAACTATGATTTTACTGGCAGGGAAGGTGCATTTCACATGCTTTTACCTCTTCTTTGATTTGTTCACATCATGTTCTACACTGCCATTTCCATTACTGTGGAGACCACAGTAAATTGTAGCCCACTTCATGTTGCTCAGTTAGACATAATAGTTTAAAGCATAGTCCAGGTAGGTCAGCGTTCATCACTCACTGACTTTACTTGTAGATATTTCATCCTCCTTTATTATTTTTAGTTGAATCATGTAATCCCCACCATAAGTCATCCAGCACTCCTTCCTAACCACAATTAAAAAGCAACCTGGTATGAAGGTAAAAAGGCTTATTGGTAAGATGTCTTCAGTCTGGTCAGATGATGACTCTAGCTCAGGGGTGGGCAAAATACAGTCCACAGGCCACCTGCAGGTGGCTGCTCATTGTACTGGCCTGGCAGAGTGGGTGAAAGGTGGCCAGGAGCTGAAGCCCTGCAGGATGGGGCAGGAGTTGCCTGACTGTAGCTTCTCCTCTGCCTACAGTGGTGCAGCAGGGGCAGGAGGAGGAGGAGGAACCGCTGGAGGCAGGGGGAGCTCAACAGCCCCACCAGGAATCTGTGCATGCTGGCCAGGGCTGGCGGGCATGGACAGGAGTGCAGTGCAGGCTGCCCTGGGTGGGAGTAGGCGGGTCTTGGCCCCATGCAGAGCACCACAGGGGCAGCTGTGGACTACATCTGGACCACACAGCCCAGGCAAGTTTTGCTGCACTTGCTCCCTGCCCCTCCCTCAGTTGGCTTCCGGCACTGAGGTGCATGCGCAACCTCCACCCCCCACAGTGTACAAGAGTAAGTTATGCAATCGCCTCTATATATGCTACTCAAAAAAAAATCAGGACAAAAATTATTTTTTGAAATAAAATTAAAATAGGTTATAGTAGACGTTTGAGTTTTAGTATATGACTTGTTTAAATGATACCTTCTAAAATATTTTGTGTGTGCAGCCCTTGACAGCTCACCAAACTTGTTAAGTGGCCCTCCAGCCAAAATAATTGCCCACCCCTGCTCTAGCTGCTTCTGCTCCAATGACGAAATGTAGTATTTTTTGATGTGGCACCTTTGGACCATTAAAGTGTATACTGTCTTCACGTGGTAGTGTCCTTTAGTGAGTCTCTTGGTCATCAGAAAGGCTTATAGGCCATACTTTTTACTTTTTACTGATACTTTTTACTGGTTTCGATATACAATGATCCCTTGGTTGAAGACATGCTCTACCAGGCCATCTCTCTACTGGCTAGCTTCAGGAAAGAGAGATGTTCCTGGCCTGCTATAACTGTACTTAAGTGATACTTTCTGAAGCTCCAGTGCCTTCTGTTTTCAAGAGTAGCCCTTCTTTCTAACCTCTGGCTCATAACCCAGAGATTGATGGTATATGAAGAACTTCCCAGCCGGAAACTTGTAAGTAGGCTACAGGTCATTGTTTGAACTGTAGTATTTTTAGGCTGTGGTATAACATGCTTCCTCTCTGAGTACCAGATAACAAATTCACTTACAATTGCAATAGAAAAGTATGGGAAAGGTTTCCATTTGAGTCCCTATATTTTCCTTTCTCTGCATGAATGCTCCTGTTTGCTTGCATTCATGGATTAGTTGGAAACAGATCATTGAAGTAATTGGCAATCCAAAGCCTCACCCTTTGGAATGGCACAGTTTCTGTCTCAGCAGAAAAAATGGAGTAATCCATTTAAACTGAAATTCTTTCCTCCCATATAGTGCTGGATAAGCTCTGTCTATTGTTCACTGCATGCACCAGTAATGTACATGTGTATATAATGTAGCCTTGTAAGAATGAAGGGTACAGTGCAGGTGATTTTGAGGGAATGCAAAAAGCATATTTGCACATACAGATATTCAGAATTTCAGAGCAAAGGCCAAACATGTATAATGGAATTAGCAGTGAGAGTTGCCATAACTGGTTTGGTTAGACCTACTGAACATTTCCATGAAGAAGACAGTGCAGAGAAACTGAGTTCAGGAGTCCTTTTGGAATTAGCATAAGAGTTTTCTGCAATAAGTTCTTGTGCAACCCTGAAAAATCATAGTATAGCATCTAGGTACCACAGTTTTTACAATTTTCAATTGCTGAGGTAGGTCATTTCCTCTACACTTTGAGCTCCCAATTTTGTTCCCCTCTTTGACATAGAAATACAGGCAACCCCTGCTTAACGCTGTTTCGCTTAGCTCTATTTTGCTATAACACTCGTTTTAAATTGATACCTGATTTCAGTTAGCACTCAGCGAGTTTCGATATAACGTTCATGGTCACCATCTTGGGTCATTAAAAACACTTGCGGTTGCCATCTTGAGTTATCAAATACTTTTGGTTTCACTTAACGCTCGTTCCACTTAATGCTCGGGTTTTCAGGAACCGATTAAGAGCGCTAAGCGGGGGTTGCCTGTATGTAAGTTTAGTCAGCATATAGAGTTAACAACCCTGATGGATTTAATATAAGCACATATAGCTTGAGAATTAGTGCTTTAAAACATGGGTGTTAAACATATAGCCCATAGTTGGATCTGTCCCATGGAGCTAATCTGTCTGTCCCATGGAGCTACCTCCCAAACTACTGGAAGCGTGGGGCGTGGCCGGGGACATGGCATGCCACAGAATCTGGGGCTCTTGAGTCTGGGTGGATATAGCAGTTGGCAGCAGGAGGTCAAATAAGAGCTAATATAGCCCCAGTTGCCCAGTTGCCACAGGCCCAGCTCCTCAGCTCCTGCCCCTGGATCGTGCCCTGTGCTGGAGCCGTAACCAAAGCTGGAGCTGCTCCTGCAAGACAGAGTACACAGCGCAGTGGCTGCCTTCCTCATAGGCGCTGGCTATTGGCCACAGCCAAGGTGGGCCTTTGACTGGGCTGTGCCAGTGCTTCTGCTGGTACGAAAGCTGGAGGTTTCTGGCTAGATGGTCTTGCTCCTCTGCTGATTCAGAGGAGCAAGACCATCAGTTCAGACTGATTGCCATATTTGAGGTCAGGAAGGAAGTTTATCCTGTAATCAGATTGGTACAGATGGTGGGGGATTTTTTTTCTTCCCCTGTAGCAGGGAGTGTGGCCCTCTACTCAGGGTCTCTTGAGCATATATTGACAATATTTCATAAAAGCAGGGCGTTAGCAACCATTGTTCCCCTGTTTCATCTGTGGCAGGTTAGGGTGTTAGATCTGTGTTGTGCCAGGGTTGACAGTAGTCTTGTATAGAGTTTAGCTTATGTATTTGTGTAGGATGGTTTGGATAGGGATGATCCTGCCTGTGGCAGGGGTTTGGACTAGATGACCTTTGGAGGTCTCTTCCAGCCCCGCTTCTCTGTGTTTCTATGATTTAAGAAAATGTAAAGAATATGGAAGCATATGATATGCTTGTTTGTGCAAGTTGGTTTTTATTTTGTACAGCTGTGGGTTACTTTATTCCCTTACCTGAGTTTAGATCCAGAGTTCACTTGAAGCCAATGGCAAATCTGTCAGTGATCTCAGTGAGATGTTGAATATCTTCTGCTGACATTTAATTCTCAGTGCCCTTCGAACAAGAAATCTAGTACTCTCCAAACAGCACAATGGAAAATGCTGGAGAAGCAGGTGTACTGTACTATAAACTCCAGGAAATAAATTATTCTCAGTGGTAAAGCCT
>NW_017729032.1:15964722-15969131 GCF_001723915.1 Gavialis gangeticus | reverse complement strand
CTTGATGCCAATGGCAAATCTGTCAGTGATCTCAGTGAGATGTTGAATATCTTCTGCTGACATTTAATTCTCAGTGCCCTTCGAACAAGAAATCTAGTACTCTCCAAACAGCACAATGGAAAATGCTGGAGAAGCAGGTGTACTGTACTATAAACTCCAGGAAATAAATTATTCTCAGTGGTAAAGCCTAAAGCTTTTTTGGGATACTTGACCCAAAATATGAAATTGTTGGAAGCTTGCCTGAATAAAAAGCAGGTAAGGACATCAGGACATGGCCTAATGCTAGCAGATCTGTACAGGAAAAAAAAGGCAATCCAAAGTGATAGGTTCTTAAGCTTTATTAAATTCATAATACAATTGCATAAGGTAAACTTGGTTTCATGAGATGGTCTTTAGAGTTCTTGGGAAAATGCAGATATTGTGTAATTCATTTCTGGCAAACTAAAACAAGTGCTAAGAGCATGTCTGCCTTTCACACAGCAGAAATCAAACAGCTGTCTGGAAAAGATGTTAAGTGCAACCACTTAATACTAATCTTTTTTCTTAGGTACTGCTTTACATCCATTTAATTTTTACTTTTGTTTTATTTTATTTTTTTGGTGGCACACACAAATCTTAAGTAAGTCTCTGCTTCCATTTAATATATGAAGTGAAATTCTGGCTTTGTTCATGTCATAGGAATCGCCATACTGGAATACTCCCAAAGTCCATCTAATCTCATCTTTTTCAGTGAGGAAGATAGAAGAACTCCACTTTAGACAAATGTAGGATAATCTGCCTCCATATGGGGTTCCTGTCTAATAGTTAAAAACTAGTTTGCTCTCTGAAGCATGTCATGACATTTAATATCCCTTGCAATTATTTTCTTATTAAATGTAACTTTGGGTAATATAAATATCTATTTCCCTTTTCAAATGTTGGTAAGTTCTTGGCCCCAGCAACTTACCGTGGTAATTAATTTTACAACTGAATCACATTTGAAAAAGTCTTTTGTGTAATTGTTGTTTTTTTTTTTTATTTACTGATTTTTAATTTAATTTGATAAGCTCTTGGGAGTTTTGGAGTTGACTTCAGGAAAGGCAGGGTTTCACCCAGAGAACCTTTGCCAATTGCATTTTTCTGGAAGTTGATTGAATATCCTTCTCATATGCAATAGGCCTTACTAAAAACCAGAGCTGTGTAGCGACACGTTATAAATTTGGAGAAAAAATTGTCATCTTTATTTTTTAAAACTTTAAGATGTTAATATTTATATACTTACAACTATCCAAAGACAGCAATTGAAATGATTCCAACAATAGAAACTACAAATAAAATACAAGAACAAGATGCTCCTGGAAAGGTAGCAAATTCAGAATGGAAAAGGAAATATTTGGTCACAATACTCAGTTCGCTTTCAGCGGTGAGTTCCATGGGCTACCTTTGAGACCTAAAGCTTAGCCAGAATCGGAAAAAAACCCCAAGGATAGAGAATGGAAATACCCAGAATTATATAGTGTATTGCCTTAGTTGTATCTAAGGCAAGAGGTTTTTTCCCATTTCAAAAGGATGGGGAGGGGGAAGCCCATGTCTTGGATTCAAGTACAAGGGAGCAGAGAGGTAGGCAACTGTGATGGCTCTGACCCTGACCTTGACCCTGTCCCTGACCCAGGCTCCCAGTTGGAACTGCACCAGTCATCTGCCCCCCTGGCACTTGTCCCCCACATTGTCTGCATCATCCTGCTGTCACTGCTGCCTCTTCCATGCCCCATCTCCTTACCCCCTCTTCACCTCTGCTGCTTATTCTCTGTAGCTCCAGCTCTAGTCTGGAGCACATGGGTGCTCTGAGCTTGGCTCAGCCACCTCTGCTGCAGCCATGTGCTCCATCCCCTGGGATAGAGCAGGACTCGAGTCAGAGGTGCTCAAGATAAGTGGCAGTGGGCAGTGGAGAGTAGGTGATGGTAGGGGCTGGAGATGGGGGGTGAAAAGTGGGGTGGCAGAATGGGGAGTAAGTATCAAAGCAGGTGAGGGAGGGAGCCAGGTAGGGGGACAAGTGGTAGGGGGGAAGGTGGGAAGGAGGTAAGTGTAGCAGGGACAGACATCACAGAAGTGGTGCAGGAACCAGGGGTACAAGCAGCAGGAGATGGCATGTGGTGGGAGGGGGACAGGCGGTAGGGAGCAAAGGACAGGGGTCAGGCCACTTGACTCCCCCACTACCTGCAGCCCTATTTCTTGCCCTGCTGCCACTACTTTCTGTGCTTCAGTGGTGGGAGGGATGAATTTAAGATGACCCACTAATAGTTGGATTCTATAAATGGAAAATGATCTCAATTTATAAATCACTTTATAAATTTCCCATCTCTAGAATCTATTTGTTGGAAGGGGCACCTTACATTTGTAGTCATCTTGGATTCAGTAAATATAGTAAATATGCTGGGTTACATGCCTTTAAGTAGTAAATACATTTCCCATGTGACAGGAATGATATTATCTGCAATTATCACTGGTACAGAAGAAACTTAATCTGAGGGAAAGTGGGGGCAGAGCACTTTCCAAACCAGTTCTGGAACTTTAAAATGGATCTGTTCCATGAGGACATCCTGCTTGAATTACACTGTGTTCCTGTGTAAGAGGTGCCGTCATCATACAAGATGGCTGCTTCTACAGGAACTCGGTACTTAGTGAAATCTGTTGGAAACTTAAAGCTACAGAACTTCAATGTTCTTTGTCTGCAACAAAGGAACATCTGCATATGAAGGGTCCATAACTATTGGTTTCTTGAGAGCATCTGGATACAGAATGGATTGGATAGTAAATGCAATAAACTGAAAACAGACTATATGCAGGTAAAATGTAATTTTCATACTTCTTAGGGGCAGAATACTGTATTTACTCAAATCTAAGCCAATCCTGAATTTAAGATAACACCTGAATGATTAGATTGTATACCTGGAAAATGTATAAATTGATTATAATTTTCCAGGTATAGAATCTAAATATTGGAGGTCTTACAATAATCCCCCTCCCACTGCTACAGCAGGGGAAGCAGTGGCTATGGGGGCCAGGTGGCCCCTTTACAGCCTTCCTGCCCCACCCCCCAGCAAGAGGGGCGGGGGGAGCAGCTGCAGAGGGCAAGCAGGGGTGGGGAGTAGAGGCTGCTGTGGGTTTGCCTTTGGCTCTGACCTAGGCTCTGGGCCAGAATCAGAGCTGCGGTATCCATCTGCCCCCCTGCCCTCAACACGCACTTTGTACACAAATCTAAGATGGGGAGGATACCTCATATTTAGATTTCAGCAAATACGCTAATAAAAAGATAACATTGGCCATGGAGTTAATTGGCATAAAACAGCATAGCTTCAGAGAACAACAATGTTGTTGTCTATAATCTCTAAATGAAGACCAACTACTGGTGCAAACTACAAAGGCAAAGTGCTGCACTTGGTGAGAAAGAATCACCAATACACCTATCGACTGGGAAGTATCATTCTGAGTACCCCGGCAGTAGAAAGGGATCTCAGAGTCATAGTTGATGCAAAAATGAACATGAGTCGCCAGTGTGACGGGATAATAAGTAAGGCTGACCACTCCCTTTCTTGCATAAGTAGGTGCATCATGAGCAGGTCTAGGGAGGTGATACTTCCCCTCTATGTAGCATTGGTGAGGCCACAGCTGGAGTACTGTGTCCAGCTTTGGGCGCCGCACTTCAAGAGGGGTGTGGATAACCTAGAAAGTGTTGAGAGGAGGGCTACTCCAACTTTTGGATGCTGAGTTTCTAGCTGCCTCACTTGAGACACCTGCAGCCTGATTAGCAGAATTAATAACCATCTAAAATCTCCAGATGAGGTCGAAGAAACGCCTGAGTGCTTATATGAGTGACACCATCTTATCAGCCCAGTTTGAGACACTGCAGTTCTAGGCCCTAAGGGCTCCTACACCCATGCAGGGAGCCTGCTCTGATGCACTAGAAAGCCAGTGCATCAGAGCAGACGCGAGGGCTAACCTAGAAAGTGTTGAGAGGAGGGCTACTGTCTGGGGTCGTGTGATCCCAGCCTGTGCAGGGGGGTAGACTAGATGATCTATTCAGGTCCCTTCTGACCCCTAACTACTATGAAACTACTCGTATGGTTGAGGGTTACTTGTATACTTGAGGGCCTGCAGGTAAGATCTTATGAAGACAGATTGAGGGACTTGAAGCTCTTCAGCCTCTGCAAAAACAAGGCTGAGAGGTGATCTTGTGGCTGTCTACAAGCTCATCGGAGGGGTCAGCAGGGAATAGGGGATACTCTGTTTACCAGGGCATTCCTCAGGGTTACTCGAAACAATGGCCATAAACTGAAGGAGAGCAGATTTAGATTGGACATCAGGAAAAAATTATTTATCGTGAGGGTTGCCAAAATATGGAATGGGCTTCCAAAGGAGGTGGTGCTTTT
>NW_017729032.1:15947169-15959722 GCF_001723915.1 Gavialis gangeticus | reverse complement strand
ACAATGGCCATAAACTGAAGAAGAGCAGATTTAGATTGGACATCAGGAAAAAATTATTTACAGTGAGGGTTGCCAAAATATGGAATGAGCTTCCAAGGGACGTGGTGCTTTCCCCTACCTTGGAGGCATTTAAAAGGAGATTAGACAAGTACCTGGCTGGGATTACTTGACCCCAGTGGTCTTTCCTGCCCAGAGCGGGGTGTTGGATTCGATGATCTAATGGGTCCCTTCCAACCCTAGAAATCCATTAAATCTATGAAATTTACTGCATCTTGGAAACTCTCAAAACTATAGTACTATGGCCAGATATAAGTGACCAGTTAAGATCAATAAACATAGTATTGTGGGTTTCAGATCCTTAAAGTAAAGTGAATCCTATCTAATTGCAATCAAAGCATGCATCCCTGGTGCAGAAGGCTACAGCATAAAATTTAAATAAACAGTACAGATAACAAGAGATTTACAAGGTAATAAATAGTACAGATAACAAGGCTTGTGTTGAGCCTCTTTTCAGCTAGTTCCTGCTTTGCTTGGACAAAATTGTTGCTACGTTTGGATGTAATGAATATACATGGAGCCTAGACAGTCTGTCAGGATAAAGAAGAACTGAAGAAATGTTTGACTAAGGAAGCTGAGAAGTAGGGAACCTGGCTGGTTCTCTTTTAACTGAAATAATCCATCTTGTTCCTAGTCAACCTAAACATTTAGGGCATTTTTACATGTGCTCCTGGACGCAGCACCAGGCACTTCAACTAGCGACCCGTGCTAATTAAAAGCACCCACGCGTCACATGTATCAGCATTGCCGCATGTCCCTGCACTGAAAAAATGCCAGCGGGGAGCTTTGAACTAAAGCTCACTAGACGTATTATATTTCAAAGCGCACCACCGCCATTTTGTCAGCGCAGGGGCGCGCAGTGACACTGATACACGTGACGCGTGAGGCTGCCGGAGCGCATCAGTTTCCATGCTTGAGATTAATCGAGTCTGCTCTGACGCGCTGGCTTTCTAGTGCATCAGAGCAGGCTCCCTGCATGGGTGTAGGAGCCCTTAGGGCCTAGAACTGCAGTGTCTCAAACTGGGCTGATAAGATGGTGTCACTCATATAAGCACTCAGGCGTTTCTTCGACCTCATCTGGAGATTTTAGATGGTTATTAATTCTGCTAATCAGGCTGCAGGTGTCTCAAGTGAGGCGGCTAGAAACTCAGCATCTAAAATTAGAGACTGCTTTAGAAAGCATTGGCCTGCTAACATTGGCAAGATGTCCGTTACCATAGTGCATTTGTATTTCGTTCCAGTATTTTATAAAAAAACAAACAAACAAAAAGGAGATAGATTCATGCTAGAACAAGGTGCGCACTTGTTAAAATTAATGGTAATAACCTCTGAAAAATTTAGCAAGGATCTAGTGAATTATCCTTTATTTGATGTCTTAAATCAAGATTTGTTATCTTTGTACGAGCAAAGGTGCAGTTCAATTAGACATCCATGGCTTGCTGTAGAAAGTATTGGGTGAGGGTGAATGCTGTGCTAGCATGCTAGGTGACCCATAATGGTCTTGTCTGGTGTTACATTTTAACATGGTACCATCTCCAGTGGCTCATAATGTTGTGGTATATTTTCAGGCGGATTGCAGGTGTTTGACGTAAGAGAAGAGGAAAAGTATGGCAAGAGAAAGGGCTTGAAGCATACTGCTGCTGTTAGACAGATAAAGGGAGCCGTATTGCTGTGTGAGGGCTTTGGCTGCCTCAAAGGGAATTTGAAAATTAAGGCTGTGCAAAACAGCACCATTCTGCTTTACTTCCATTTCGATGGAACACTGTTTTGTTTCGAGTTTCGTTTCATTTTGAAACCCCTGTTCTGTTTCGTTGAAACGGTTTTGCTGTTTCAATGCTGTTTCGATGTTTCGCCCATAGGCTGTTCTGCACCCAGCGCTGGGAAGATCAGTTCTGCCACTGGCCCCAGCCGGCAACACCAGCCTCCTGTTATCCGGCAGGCGGATTGGGGGCCCACACCCTTGAGAGCAGTCTGGCACACCCCCCGTAGCCCTCCTGGGGGTGCAGGTGAGCCCCTGATCTGCCTGCCAGATGACAGGAAGCTGCTGCTGCTGACTGGTACCAGCACTGAAGCAAAAACTTTTCAAACGTTTTGAGTGACCTTGTTTCATTTTGAAGCTGTTTCGAAGGCTTTTGTTTCATTTCGATTTTGCTGTTCCTAGCTCAAAGCGCATCGAAACAGCTTTGAAACAAAACACTGGGTGAAATCTCACACAGCCCTATTGAAAATAGATTGATTCATCCTGTTCATCTGGATATCCACAATACAAAAATCATGTAGGGTGGTTAGGACTTTCAGTGAATTTGTAGATGTTTGCTAGGTAAATTAGAGTATTATTGAGACCGCTAGTCTCTAGCATGGAGAGCTTAAATCAAATTAATTCTGTGAAGTAGCCATGAAAAATGCAGTGCCATCTTGATGAATCTGCCCTTCCGGCCCCTCCTTTCACACATAAATGTATGTAGGAAAAACTCCCAGAACCTTTTCTTGCCACGACAGCTGCCTCTTAAACTGTGTGATTCCTTTGTTTAAAGTGATGTAGTCTAATTTAAGACTGGCCATTTCCCATGAGTCAGCCTGAAGTCTAGCAGTTCTTTGACTATGTTCTGTATATAGCATGCCTGTATTTGTCATCAGGCTGCTGCTTTGTTTTCTAATCTTGAGCTGAATCAGTTTAGAAATGTTTAGATCTGTTTGGTATGAAAACCAGACAATTTATGGCTCTCTGAACTTTCAGAGATCAAATTCTTTCTGCAGCAGACTGGGCAAAGTTGTAAACCTTTTTCCCTGCAGGAACAAAAGAAAGAATTCTGGGTTGGTTTAGCTATTTTTCTTTTTTCTTTTTCTCTGATACATCAACTCTTATGCATTTTTTCTGTTCAAGTTGAATAACTGTTTTGGCTGGGCCTAGGGCTCGAACTTGCAAAGGTTTACAGTGGAGCATTTTCATTATTCGAGATAATCAGTGTGACAGATATAAGAGTTCAGTAGTGTTTGTGAAGCTTGTCAAAACACCTGCAAATCCAAATGTGGACTCTTGGCCCTTTCTCAAAGTGAATTTGTCTCTCTGTCTGCTCATTTGTGTGAACAAGTTTGGCCATAAGGTTCTTTTTAGCTGCTAGAATAAAGATAGGGTTTGTTTCTCCAGCTTTGCCCACCATAGCGGAGACTTGGCTCGTAACTGTGATTGACAAGAAAAGACTAGACCTTTCATCTCTGCATGAACTAAGATCCACTTGTCAGAGGACTGAAAGCACTTCCATTTTGCAAGATGACAGAATGGACAGACGGCAGGGGGGTCTGTTTGGTAATGCAGCAGGGGTTCCCTGTCTAGTCTCCTGTAGTGAGTGGCTAGGAGAGAGAGAAGGACTCTGGTTCATCATCAGTCAGCTTGTGATCCCTTCTGGAGTAATGGTACAGCCAAAAGCTTACCTTGTGCCCCAAAAGCCATCAAATCCATAGTAAACCTGCACAGCGAGCAACTCACCAGAGGGAAGGACCCTTCTGCTCCTCCTAAAGGGAGTTCTCATCTGCAAATAGGTACCAGCAACATAGACAAATAGGGCTGGGAGGTTTTTTGGTGTAGCTCAGTGTTCATTTTCTTTTATCTTTCTGTTTTATTAATATTTTAGACTTTTCTGTAGTATAACTGACTGTATAAGGTGAGGAACAACAGAGAATTTGGTCCATAGATTTGTTGAAGCTAAGATTAAACAGAATATATTTCTAAACTGTATTAGCAGCCAGTATAGTATGGATTAGTTCATTAAAAAATTATTATCCAGGTTTTATCTCTTCAGAATTTGAGAGAGGAAAAAATCCCCATCACTGTAGTTTAGTGTAATTCATTTGCTGATTTGTGAGCATACAGTCTTCCAGGGATTGTCGCAAATCTGAAGAAGTCCCTCTGAAGAAGTCTCAGTATTTTCAGATACCTCGGTGAGTTATCTAGCTAGCTAGCTAGCTAGCTCTATCTAGACAACCCTCTGTTAAATCTGCCTCATCAAACACTTGGGAAAAGAAAAAAAAAAATATTTCCAGGAAAGGGCACGGAAAAAAAATCCATAGAATTTGCTTCAGAGATAAAATGTCAGTGTTTCTGCTGGTAGATTTCAGAAATTGGGAGGATTGTCTCAGGTGGTAGCACTGCAATTGTTACACTCCATTGTGCCTGAAAGCTTGTCTAACATATCTCTCAACTATACTGGTCCAGCAAAAGATATTACATATATCATATATTAGATATATCATGTATTTCCTGCACCACCACAGCTACAACGTTCCAGTTCTAGATTTCAGTGATGTTCTGAGTCTCCTCATGTCTGGTTTGGACTTTTTAGGGAGTTTCTACCAGCTTTCAGCTGCTGAAGGTTTGTAACTGAAGATGTAGGTCCACATCCTCAGCTGCTCTAAATCAGAATTACACCACTGAAGTCAACACAGGTACTCTGGTCCCTTCTAGTAGAGGGTGAGACTCAGTCATTTTGGAGGATGTTCAGAAAGATCAACTTTTAAAAGTAAAGTTTGCCAGAAGCCCTTGTAACATGTCAACTTGTCTGAGATAGGAGTTCTTGGCTTCACATAATGGCAACTGCTGCACTGCTGTGCATTTGTATATATTTTCTGGAATTTTAATCAGCAAGCAAAGCATATAAGCTCTTCAAGGAACAGATGTGTTCACATAGATGAAAAAGGTGCCTCGTGGGATCTTTTATTTAATATTTCCCAACGCCTTTCTTAGCTATCACGGTCTCTGTCTTCCCCAAGTGCTAATCTGTTGGTATGTCTTTTTTTGTAGCCCCTGCAGCTCTGTTCAGAAACAGCTATGTGTTTCAGGAATGGATAACCCTAATGATTTTCTTTTGGAAAGTCTACTATACGCTAGGAGGAAAATAGGGGCTTAGATGCAACTGATGGCATGTGATGGTAGACATTAGATTGTCTGTTTTCTAGGCCTCTAGGAAAGAGAAATCAGAATCCAAAGGTGTTTATAGACCTGCTGTAGGAAGCAAGGGTGGGAGGGGGGTGGTGGCGCTCTAATTAGTGCAGCTCTGAGAACCGTGCTAATTGCAAGTACCCAGAACATCATGTGTATCAGTGTCTCCATGCTGAAAAATGGCAGTGGGGTGCTTTGAACTAAAGCTGGTTGAATGAGCTTTAGTTTAAAGTACCCCACCACCATTTTTCAGTGCGGGGATGCTGATACATGTGATGCGGGAGTCTGCTGGACTGCAGTAGTTTCCACACTCCAGCAGACTCAATTAATTAAGTCTACTCCAATGCACTGTCAGAGCAGCCTCCCTGCTCATGTATGGGAGACCCAAGTGTATTTTCTTGACTCCATTTGAAAAAGGAATTGTATCATTTTGTTCAGATCTGTAAAGAGGATGTGAGGCAATTCTGAGGTCACCTGGGTGCATGTTTACGTCAAAGTTCACATGATTACTTTTTAGTTCCCCAATTCAGAAAATCGTTTACTGCATTTTATCACATTCCACACACCTTGCTTTTGGAAGGCAGAAGGTAAAATAAACCATGTCCTAGAATTATTGCCTGAAGCTGGCCTTTTCATGGAGAGCCTATGAGCCTTATATGTGTATGCTACATAAGCAAATACACTACATTTCTGCTTATCTTTCAAGAATCTGTTGAAGTGTGTGTCCAGTTAAACACATGTGTGAGAATTGTCTTGAATAGGGAGGATTTCCTGACACAGCTTAGCTGCACTGTATCTTTTATATCATGTGACATGATAATATGGGTTTGCTTTTCAAACTTTTAGGCACATAAAATTGTGTGCAGCCATGAGGATTGCATGTGTAAAGTTAAACATACAAGTAGACATTTGCACGTGCAGTTGTAGTTGTGGGCAGAGACCTGAGAGGGACTCAGGCAACACATAAATACATAAATGTTTGCACATCTTCTCTACTCTTCTCAATATCAGTCGCTCTTTGTCCTCCTAAGTATTCACTTGGCTGCCTATTTGGCAGTTGCTAGGTTTATTGTGAGAGAAGGAAAGTGTATGAATTTGTACAATAAAAGCATAAATGCAATATTAAAACTTTGCTCTATATATCCTAGATGATGAGTTTGTTTCCTCTAGGAAGATTTAGTAGAACAGTAAGTTTCCTAGAAGCCTCCAAGGAACCTTTATGTCCCATTATAGTGTCAGAATAGACTTCCTAAAATCTGAGAAGAGCTAAATCTTGATTTTTATGGGGTAATTTTTTAGTGTAATGCAGAAGGGAGTTACTCACACAAGTCGTGTAAAGGATAATGTGTTTGAACCTTTGCCCACTAAAGTCGAGGGAATTTTGCTATTAACTTTACTGGAAGGAGAATTTGTCAGGATAGGGAGGATAGTTTTATAGAGGACGATGACAGACCTCTGAATTGAGCAAATCGCTTAATCTCTCTAGATGAAGAAATTCACCTGTGGTGCAGAGAGCAGCATAGTCCAGCTCAAGAATTAAGCTCTGCATCAAGGTTGTACTAGAAAACTGCCGGCAAATAGTAATATAGGGAAGTTGTGACTAGTGTGTGGCCATTGGAAAGGTTCCAGTAGTAGGAATGTGAGACCAAGGCCTGCAAATGTACCTACATGTAGCTAGTGTAGCTTTATTTGGTGCTCTTGATTAAACTCCAGGGCCACATCCAGATGAGCACATCCATGGAGTATGTGGCACTGCTGCCCATTCAGCTGTTCTCCATGCTGCAAGGTAGGGATGCGGGGGGGAAGAGGAGGGGTTTAGACCTGGGAAGATCCTGGGGCCAAAAACCTATGCAAAAAAAAGTGGAGTGACACAAGTGGGAGCCTGACTGGTTGGAGCCATGCTCCGGCTGCTGGCCAGGCACCGAGTGGCAGGATTGCTGCTGCTGCAGGCCCAGAAGGCCCCCAGGAACCCAGGTAAGGCTGCTGAGGCCATCCCAGTGTTGGCCCCAGCCTCCCCTACCCCATCCGGGTAACCTGCCACACGCCAAGGTATGCTGCTGCTTCTTTTCCCTGGAAAAACAAACATCCACACATATGTGGATAGACGTTTGCCAAACTTTCCCAAACATTGCTGAGAGTAGGTAAGTGTTTGAGCTATTACATATCCATCTCAGGAAATTGTGTCTGTTCACTGTAGCATTTGAACACTGTACAGTCTTTCGTGTAGTTACCTTCACAAGATTCCTTAGAGGCAGGGACGTGCTACGGTCTGTCTTTTACACATAGTGACTAAGGCACAGACTAAAGCAGGAGTTGGCACCCTAGACCCCGCAGGCCGTATCTGGTCCACAAAGAGATTGGATCTGGCCCACGAAAGTAAAATCTGGTCCACATTTTGCTAAGGGTGCACCAGTCCCCAGCTGTTTTGTCCAGTCTGTGTTTTGCTAATGGCATATCCATCACCTCCAACCTCTCCAGCCTGTTGTCCCATGGAGGGCTGCTCTTCCTCATCGCTTCCTTTGCTCGCTGTCAGTGCAGTGGCTGCAGCGGGACTGTGTTCCATGGTGCTGGCTGGGTGGCAAGTGCTGGCCTGCAATAGTAAAAGGCTGCCAAACCCTGAACTAAGGCCGGGAGTGCACAGCATGTATATACTGCTGTAACCCATCTTTACACTGGTATGAAAAAGATGCAAAGACACAACATATAGACCCTGCTTTGCCCAAAGTCATGCAGATCAGGAAGCCGAACCTAGGTTTCTGCAGTTGTAGTCTAATGCCCCAACCACTGAACCGTCCCTTTCTTGCTATAAAAGTTATGACTTTAATTAGTGGCTCAGTCAGTCGCAGGCTTAGAGGAAGTCTTAGACTTTAAGACTTCCTTAGTTCCAGTCTTCTCTACTGATCCACATGTTTTTCTAAACCTGTAAAAGCAGAGGAGAGCCCCTTTTCTGATTCCTGTCTTGTGTACTTGGTAGAGTTGGCAGAGTTGGATCAGCCATTAATTGATAGGAGATGCATGTTAAAATGGAGTGGTGCTTCAGTAGGTTTCGAAGAAACTGGTAGTTTTGATATTTGACAGGAAAACAACTTCTTTTCTAAAGACATACCTGGTTTTTGTTTGTTTTTTTAAAGTCTGTCAATGTGTCTTGACTTTTCCTCTTGGTAGCAAGGATTTTTTACTTGGTGGGCCATGTCTTCAGTTCTGCCTCACTCCCTTTGTCCTTCTTGGGCAATGGAAAAGGGTTCTATTTATGGCTTAAATATTTTTTGGGGAGAGGACTTGTGCCTCCCCCTTACCGCAAATACAGTGTGAACTGACAGCCCCTAGAGTAGAATCCTGGGTGCGGTGACATCAGTATGGCTGGAGCACACCACTGCCAGCTCTTGGGATTTCATGCATCATACGTTGCATGATACTTGCCAATTTTCTTAAAGCCCAAACTCTTATGAATTGTGCCAGTGCAACTGATTCTCAACTTTCACTTTTTCTGTTAAATTTCTAGCCCTCATTGTTATAGAGATAAGTTTGAAAACATGAACCTTTGAAGTTCCAAAACCAGAAAGCAGATACAAGGAACAATTATTTTTATTTTATTTTATTTTATTTCAGTTCATTTTTAAACCATATTGTTTTTTTAGCTTGGCTCATGAGTGTGGAATGCAAGGGGCTGGTCATACTGGGAATACTCCTGTTTTTCTTAGGCCACTGACAAATGTTTATTTAAGAGCACAGTGGGATCTGATTCCTGATCCTAACAGACATGCTTTCTGCCACGCCACATGTGCATACACTTTACTTGCCAATGCAGAGGCAACCTAGAATCATCCTAGCAAGTTGAAAGCTGGGTGTCCAACAATAAACTAATTCTCAGAGGGCTCCAGGACTGAACTGGGGCTGGAAATGGTCCTTGTATAATCCTTGGAGCTGACTGATAGTTGATAGTCTGCTAAACTGGGATTATACCGGGACTCAAACTGTCCGGGATGGTCCTTACCAGCCAGCGATTAGCTGATTGTGTTGGTCTACATGGACTGTCAGCCCCAGTGTGGTCCTAGATCCAGCGTACAATCAGCTGATTGTTGGCCAACAGGGACTGCGCTGGAGCCAGTCGAACCCCAGCTGTGGCCCTGGATCTGGCCAACAAATGAGTGAATGGTGGCTGGCAGAGATTGCGCCAAGGCCTGTTTGAGCTACTGTGTGGTCTCAAATCTGACCAATAATCACCTGATTGCTTCTTGACTAGTGGGGACTGCACTGGAGCTGACTGGAAATTTGAGGGCGGTCCTAACCCTGCCACACCTTCAATGTAAGGCATGATGGAAACCAGCAACAAAAATATTAGACTTTTTTTTTTGTAATATTTTTGTGGCTGGTTTCCCTTTCTATGGTGCCATTAATTGCTTGAATGTGTGGCTGAGTTGCTATTTAAGAAGTGATTAACAAATGAATTGTGTCTTAAGTGTAGTATCTGCCTTAGTCACCAAGACTGCCTCTTATGGTCAAGGCAGCTGGGGACTACTTCGGGTAGTAGCTGCTCTGTGTCACACCAATGGTGAACATGTTCCAGAACTGTTCTATAAACAGAGGAGAGCCGTGTGTGGGAGGGATTGGACTTAATGCTCTTGAACAGATATTTGTTGCATGGTTGCCTGCAATTGCAGGATGCTGGACTTAATGAGCTGGGAGTTCCTTTTCAGTCCTCTGTCCCTACAGGATGATTAGATCCATAATCCCCTGGTCTAGACTTTCTGCATTTTTAATGTTGAGTTGCTTTGTAAATAAGGGGACAGATTATCTTTTGGTGTAATTCAGACTGGCTTATTAAAGTCATCTATTTACACCAAATAAGAACCTGGCCTCAAAATGATGTCTTGAATCTGTTTATTTCATTATTACTCTCAGCAGTGTTCCTTACCATCTTTAATTTTTTCAGTGCCCTACAGATACCAAAGCCACATTTGGGGTCCATATTAAAATAGTGGGAGACTGGACAGGTATGTAGAAGCAAATTTTCCTTTTTAGGAATGCATATCATAAGTTGCAGTGTTATCAGCTGCTGGCTCCAGCACAGTGATCTCACTTCCATTTGTTAAGTTTTCTCATGAAAGATCATTCATGTTTATTTTTCCAGAGTTGCTGTTGTTGCTTTCTCAAGGCAGCTGCTGACGTATTCAGATGTGTATTTCTTTCAGATAATGCTTTTTTTTTAAGCTAAGAGATGTTCTGATTGTTAGTTAATTATTAGTAATATGCTTCAGTCTCTCTCCTTTCTTCAGTAGCCTGCTGCCGCTTTGCCGAGTGTAGTGCAAACTGTAGAAATGCTGAAATGTGCAGTTCCTAGATAAGGGGATTTTAATATCAGCCATTTGGTTGGTTGCCAGGCTAATTAACACCTCTGGCACACTGTGATTACAGGTTGCTTTCATGTTCTCCCATGCTCTTCCTCTGCTCTGTGAATGTCCCCCTGGCCACAGGTGTTAGCTAGGATTCCATACAAAGGAGAACTGTAATTTGCTGCTCAGCATGACATCTATAGGCTTACGTGGCAGTTGCCATTATTGCCCGGTGGCTGCCTTTTTCCAGTTTTGCATTTTTATCTTAAAAGGAAAAGCCCATGAAGATGAAGCTATCTTTTTCCTTTCTTGTGTAGGAATGGAATAACTTTTATATTTTTGCTGATTCATCTTTTATGCAGGTGAGCTGGAAAGGTTTGTCACTGGCAGGGGGGAGCAGTTTAGGGGATAAATGGGATGGAAAGGTGTTAACTAATTGAGCTTTCTTGAAGGAGCAGGAGCTTCAAAAGTTGTGACCAATTGAATGTGTCTTGGTGGAGAAGGTTTTATGTTTATATACCTTTTCCCCAACCCAATATCTTCTACACTCTAAGCTTTTGGAGTCAGGGAATTTTATTACTTTTGGTCTGTGCAGTGCCTAGCACACTGGGAACCCATTTTTTTGACAGACAGACATTACAGTAACAAGCAATAGTAGTAACAATAATAGCCAGGCAATTGTGATTTTGTTTCACAGGTCTTGTCTCCTTGGTCCACATACTTTTTATTTTGGCTGTCTTCCTGTATCCAATTTTTATATTTCAAATAGTGTATATCTGACATGACAGAGGGCTAACGAGTTATGCCAGAGAGCTCAATTAAAGCCTAAATTAAAAGGGATGCAGATGGTGCAGATATGCTGTAAATCACAGAGAAGCATTGATTGGTTATGAGACATTTTTCATGCCACCCCCCTGACTGCTACTTGCACCTGTGAGATGCCAGGAAAGAGCGTTTCCCTAGGTATTTCTGTCTTGAATGACTTGAGGCAGGAGGGATGCTGTGCTGCTGTGGGCAAATCTAGTCTATGAGTTATATATTTGGCCTGAGTCACTAAAGCTGAGTTTTGAGGCTCTCTGAAAATTGAATGAAACACCTTGTGGCCTGAAAGTAGATTTTATGTAGATCAATGAGGCAACTGTTCTGAGTAGGAGATGCAGAGAAATATTGAGTGGTTATGTCTTGTTTTGAATGGGAGTAGTCACTTCCTTCCCATTTATAAGCAGCAATACAGAGATAGCAATACGGAGATAAGTGAGCTGGAAACTCCTGGTGGGAGGTTTCTGTTGGGAACATTATTTTCATGCTCATGTCTCAGCAGATATAAAGTCAGTTTCCCAATAGATACAGAAAGTGGTTTCTGAACAAATAACAGTGACCCTAGAAGTAAACGTTCAGCCTCGAAGCAGACATTTAAGGCAATATAATTGTTTGCTTTTTACAGAGATTAGTGATTTAGTACCATTGGGCACAGGGGCAGTTAGAACATGGGAAAAAAATTGTAGCTGGGAGACCTGTTTCAGGAGAATGGCCTTGAGGCCAGATCCTAAAGTGACATCTTTCAGTGTCACTCCATTGGCCAATGGTTCTGGTGTGGTTTCTACCAGCTGAGGACTTGGTCCATTTTACAGATACATTTTCAGAAAGGCTGAGTAGGGCCCCCTTTTTTTCTAGTCAAAATTTGCTTCCTCCCAATGAATTTCAGTTGCAGCTCTGTGCAATTTGTATCATGAATGTTACAGTAGTTTCCAGAGATCCCAGAGTGCCCTATCCTGACAAATACGAAGTGAGAGACTGTCCTTGTCCCAAGATAGGGCTCCATGTAGGAGGCGAGAGATTCTGTGGGCACGTTTACACGTACCACTATGGCGTTGTTGTTACTGCGCTGTTATTTAGTACTTCCATGTGTACTATCCCATGATATCCTTTTGGAAGTACTAAATGATGGCACAGTAACAGCCTGTACTGTGCCGTGCACACCACACACTGTTATTTTTTGTCACTATGTCACTGTAGCAACACGCTATAACAGGGGAACATATTGCTCTGGCGATGGAGCTGCAGCATCACGGTTTTTGCCCACGGATGCTACGTCGCTGTAGTGCATTGCTACGGTGATACAGCCTCACATGTAAATGTGCCCTACAATCCTCTCCTCTACATGCATTGAGCTAAGGCACAGCATGAGAATAGGAGCTGGATCCAATAAAACACTTGGGTGCCTTAA
>NW_017729032.1:15936786-15942169 GCF_001723915.1 Gavialis gangeticus | reverse complement strand
TGTGCCGTGCACACCACACACTGTTATTTTTTGTCACTATGTCACTGTAGCAACACGCTATAACAGGGGAACATATTGCTCTGGCGATGGAGCTGCAGCATCACGGTTTTTGCCCACGGATGCTACGTCGCTGTAGTGCATTGCTACGGTGATACAGCCTCACATGTAAATGTGCCCTACAATCCTCTCCTCTACATGCATTGAGCTAAGGCACAGCATGAGAATAGGAGCTGGATCCAATAAAACACTTGGGTGCCTTAAACCAGTGTCACTGTGTCAGTGAAGGGCGCAGTTTTGTGGAGACAGATCTATTGCAGTGAAAGGCTCAGAGTATGTGCTGTTATACTTGTAAGCAAAGCCAGCTTATTTTGCTGCCTTAAACCAGAGTAAGCTATATCAGCCTAAGCACTTATGCATAGGAGTCACTGCATCTACCCTGGTGTGGCATGCTGATGCTCTAGCTATCCCAGCAGAGGTAAGGGCAAAACCTTTCATTGTAGACAAGGTCTCAGATTCAGTAGATAATCATTAGCTTGTTAGATTTAACAAGCTTTATGAACAACTGTCGGTTCCGCTTCTATGGCATCTGGATGGTGACCCTGTTCTTCCCCAGCTGTTAGCTAGATATTTACAGATTTTGGCAACCGTTGATCCTTCCGTTTACAGATTGTATGTTTGGTTTAATATCAGTTTGTCTCAGCTTTGTCACCAGTCATCTAGCCTCTTCCCCTCCCCTTCTTTCCCTTGCTTCATCCTCAAAACCGCTACTTGGTTATTTCAAAGCTGGCATTTCAGCTGGCACCTCCTGCAGGGAACTGGGAGGCCACAAGCCATGCTGGATCTGTCCAGCAGTATACAGCAGTGAGAAAAAAACACCATGCTGTCAAAACAGTGCATCTCTCACTACATCCACTTCAGCTTGTTAGGCAGAAAGTGGTATTGATGGCTTTGAAACAGACATCCCTTTTTGCCGCTGTGCAAAATATGTTTTCATGGAAAACAAATATACGGTGCTCAGAAGTATTATGGTGAACTGGGTATTTTGAATCCAGTAAAAAGACTGCAGCATATTGCAGTGTTTTTGGATGCCAACTAGTTATAGTATATTAAAAAAAGCATTTTGTGCTCTGCCTTTATAATAACTTTTATTGTGTAAAGATACTGGGCTGCCATCAGATTACTCATGAGTTACCCGTGATTGCTGGGTAACAGCACAGTAATACTGTGACAGTGTAACAGCACTGTGTTTACCCACAGTTGAATCTGAGACTCTGTCTTATACCATAAGTCTTGCAAGCTCATCTGAATCGGTTTTCTCTGGGGAAACCTAACAGGTTGCTACCCTTGCAGCCATCTTCATTAGTCCAATAAACATTGCGGTGCGTGGCTCGATTTCTCAGGCAGGACTTGGGCTTCAGTGGGGCAAAAACATTCCTCAGGTTTATGTGCAGATTACCCTATTTTGAATCCACTGCAGAATTAATAAAGAATTAAATCCTTTAAAAAAAAAAGAATTAAATCATCTTTAATTATTACTAGCTCTTCCCATATTTGATGTTTCTCTGGAAGCCCTAGATCAAAAGTTTCCAAACAAAATCTCATCTTCCTTTAACATTTCTCTAGCTCTTAGACTTCAGAAGAGCCGGAAAATGTAAATGGAGTGCTTAAAAGCCTAGAAAACCTATAAAAAGGACCCTAATTTTTTTTGTTTTTGAAATGTCCTGATGTTTGCACCAATCCCATGATATCTGTGGGCCTGACTCATCACCTTTAATATGTTTGGGACTGGCTTTATTGTTAAATGAATATGCCTATGACGCTGAGGAGAACTTCTGAGTGTAACTTCTTAACCACTTCCAGTTGCTACCAACTTTTTCCAAATTCTGGGGACAGTAATTACTCGGCTTGAAAGCGAGGTAAACTACATGCCGTAGGAATATTAGGAGATTTAATTTAGATCTTAGGCTTACTTAGAGCTAAGTCATGGGTGGGTAAAGTCCCATCCATGGGCCAGATCGGGCCCACAATGGACTCAATTTCCCAGCAGCCCCTGCCTGTGTCCCTCTGGCCAGTTTCCATGGAGATCCCGGGATGACCTCATGTTCCTAGGGTCTCCATGGAGACTGACCTGAGCAGTGCTGGCAGGGTGCATGGTTGGGCAAGGAGCTGCTCTGGGGCCAGGCCTGGGATCTTGCGGCGGTGACAACATGGCCCCGAGCTGGGGCAGAGCCGGGTCCAGCCTGCGCTGTCACCACTGCAAGGTCCTGGTCCTGGCCCCCGAGCAGCTCCTTGCCCAGCCATGTGCACTGCCAGCACTGCCTGGACCAGTCCCCGTGGAGACTCTGGCCCCGTGCCATCGTGGCCCCACCGCTGCTGGTGTCAACGTGGAGACCAGCAAGAGCTGCCTGGGCAGGAGCTGCTGGGAAACGGAGTCTGGCCACTGGCCAGATCCATCATTTTGCCCACCCCTGAGCTAAATGCTCTAAATCTCTGCAAATTATTCTAATTTTTCTGACATTAGTCCAGTCTTGATCACTTGGTGCTACACTGCTAGGGCCAAAGGGCTAGAAAACTGATTTAATAGTTGGGTGATTTTCCCAACATGTGAATCTTGCTTCAGCTGTATGTAGGGATGGCTAAATGTGCTCGTTGTTAACCCCCAACAGCTTCTAACCCAAAGAGTTTGACTGGATTGTGTTGGGATCTTGCAGCCAGGTACAATTTAGTGGCACATAGAGGAAGTAGAAAGGAAGAGATTTCATTTTCTGTAATACAAGGGATAAGATTTGAGAAATCAAGTTAGCGTGTCACATAATCAGTAGCAAGCCCTAATGGGGCTTGATTCAGGCTGGGGAGAAATTAAAATGGAAAGGAAATGAAAGAAACAGAAAACAAAAGGGGACAGGGAGGAGAAGGGAGGAATCGAGTTTGAATGGAAGATGTGACAACGCTCTCTCATGATTGTCATAATTAGTTGTTACCACGTTTCTTTTTAAATAGCTAGCCATTACTGGTAAACAAATACAATTATTGCTTTCGACATTACCCTAACTTCTGTTCTGGTTTGGAACTGTTTCAGTTCATGCTGGTATGCTTTAATAGTTCTCATCATATGTTATATTAGGTTTTGGGGGGTAAGAACATGATAGCATCAGTAATCCCAGTAGAATCAAGTCTCAATTCCTGATTAGGAAGCAGTGGTACTTTGTTGGGTGTCCTAAGATTTTAAGTTTAAGCTTTCAAACTATAACATCTAAATGATAAATTTTTAGATTTAACATGTTCAGAGTAGAACTAATGTGTTACTGGAGAAACAGTTCACTACAGACACGATTCTGCAACCCTTAATCATGTGAATAGCCCAGTCTCATCCAATATTTGCATAAGTAAGGCTTACAGAATGGAGTCCTAAAATAGACTGATTTTATTGCTTTATCATATAACTGATTATATCAATAAGAATAGTTCTGTTTCATTACCGTGTGGTTAAAATGATTTAACAATGCAATTATCCAATGACTACCATGGAGAACATTGCTTTACTCTTCAGAGCTATTAATGTTCATTAAGTTTATTATTATTATTATTATTACTATTATTATTCATTACTACAGATAAACTGATTAAAAGAAGTCATTAACTGAGTAGAAAGTGGGCAGGGGAATAGTCAAATTGGCTTATTGGCTAAATACTGGAAGCTCCATTGCTTTATTAGAGAATTAAAATTAATGATAGTCTGTTCATGCTTATATAATTCAGATTGAAAATATTTGCTGATGTCCTTCTTCAGCTGGTTTGGTACAACACATACTATAACATCAGTCAGTTGGGTTCTGAGAAGTTTATTCCTTAACTTACAGAGAAAGAGTAATGCTTTTAAAGCAAAATGTTGGCTTTCTAGCAGCAACTTTCCTACACTAGTCCTTATTTTTAGAGTGCCCATCATGCCCAATCCTCCATTTTTTTGCACTTGTAAAACTTTTTGTGTTATAGAAGGAGGGTGTAACATGACTAAATGATTTGTTTTTTCTTATTCTACATGTAAAATAAGATGGATTATGTTCTAGTTAAACCCTTGACCCATACCTTAAAATATCTGGGAAAACTTCCTGCATTCTTTTCAACATATCTTGTGTAATCTTAGCTTTCCTATCTGTGAAATGAGTACAATACTGCTGGGTGTTGTCCATCTACAACCAGATCATTTCTCTCCCAAAGAGTATATTAAGTGACTATTTCAAACACATAATGATATGCAAGGTACACTTGGTATCTATATGATATGTTGCTCTGACATAACCAAAGTGATACAGTCAGGAAGGGTAAAATCAAGGGCTATTAATAGTTTTTTTTCCCTACAAATTAGTAATGAGTTTGAGAATATATGTTGTCCGCCTGAACTTCTCGGTCCTGTGTCTGTAGCTTTAAGATTCTCAGGTACTCCTTCGTTTCCAGGGAGACAGAGAGGTGCATATCAGGAGGCCATCTCTTCCTGCATGACTGCATCTCCTTGGAAACACTAGTGCATCCCCTGTAGTCATTCAAGTTTCATTGAACAGTCCCTAATGAAGTGACTTCTTGTCTGTTTCCGGATCAGTGAGGCTTCCCATCCCTGGATCAAATAAGATGCCAGGTTTCCCCGCGACTCTGGAATAAGGTTTTGGTGTTATAAAAATGTGAAAAGACATCTCTTTTAAACAAGGTTTCTCTCCTTGACATTTTGAGCAATGCATGGTTTTCGTTAGGAAAATGCAAAAGCACATCATTTAAAAGGAAAAGCATATTCAAAATATATTTTTTTTAAAATTAGTCTTACCTACAGCAATTAACTGCAGTTATGTATGGACTGAAAGCTTTACAATTGCATAGGGCAAGATGGCATCCTGTTTTCAATATGAATTGTTCTGATGCTGTCTTCCAGCCAGGGGATGCCTTTATGTTTTGTATGCCAGTCAGCCCTCATTTCCCTGCATGTCACTTCTTAGGGACAGATCTAATAAAGGACATGGACAGCTGTATATTGGGCCCTGCGATGTCTAATTTTCCAGGTGTCAGGCTCTCACGGTGGAATCAAGAACCCAAAGTTCTCCTCCAAGTAATTGCTCGTACACAGTCTCACTTTTTGGTGCATCTCAGGCCCTGGTCTTTTCTTGGAGCCTTTTTGTGCCGTATTAGTAACTGCAGAGTTCTCTCCAGGCCTGCCCTTCCCATGTGCCTCGTGTGTCTTAGCAGCTTTAAGCATTTTATAATAAACAGGCATTGGATGAAAAACAGAAATAATCCTGGAAACAGGGACCTAAATCCAAAAGAAACTTTCCCTTGACCCTCCCTGGGAAATGTGTTAACATCAGGCAACAGAGTCACACTCCTTCTGCCCCCCGTG
>NW_017729032.1:15934491-15936755 GCF_001723915.1 Gavialis gangeticus | reverse complement strand
GCCCCCCAAGTCTTGCTTGTATGTCAAAGACTTTTATTTCTTCTTTACCCTGCCATACCTTTGAGAGCCCACAACCAGCTTACCATCAACAGACATAAGACATAAGAAACTTAGAAAAAACGAAGAAAGCAAGCGCCTTCGGTAAGAAGATACAGTTCTGGAGATAATATTTATTCTTTTGTCCATTTAGAATTGATGACAACTAGAATTGAAAGTGCCACTGTACAACGCCTGATCACTTTTCTATTTTCTACCCTTGTGAAAACAGATTGTGTGATACCTTTGCCGGATGGAATGAAAGGCTTAGTTTTGAAGTTTATGAAGGCTTGATGGTCCTGATTTATTTTAGAAATGAATTGTTGGTCTCACATATCGTAGCACTTGTTCACTATTATAAAATGGTCTACTCCATCGTACACACACATACCATTAGCAGAGTTCAAGATTGAACAGGCATAGCTACTGGATGTTCCTTTTCCCTTTATAAGTGGTTACTCCAGTCTAGCACTGAGTCATGTTGGCAGTGATATGCAAATGATGCTATCTTGCCATTGCAGTCCATGCTGTAACCATGCCATGAATAAAAATGGGTCAACAGCTAGGAGCTCTGAACTCACTTGATGCAAAGTTCTTGTTTTCAATTTCAGTTTGGGGATATCAGACTTCCGGGATGTGCGGTCTGATTTTTTTTTGAGGGGGTTCAAGGCACTTCCTTGTAAATGTCTAGTGCTTTAGAAGCAGGATTTATTTTAAACAGCTACTGTGAAATGATGCACATCAGTAAGACAGATCATAACTCACTAAGTTATTAGCTGAGATGTTGTATTATAAAGCAATATGGCCATGCAAAAGAATTAGCAAAATGGAAGTAGTTTACCCAGTGTGTGAATGGGATTTGAGCTGTATGTGGCAGTGAAAAGCATGAGATTCAAGCAATGCTGGGCAGTGAGAGCCATGACAGTAATTAGCAGTGGCTTGTCATGAAAGGCAACAGCTGACAGGCCCATGTATAACATGCATGTCATTTCAGTGACATTGCATATATGCCAGGCTTAAATCCCACATTTTTTTAGCTCTTCCTTTTTTTTAAATTTAGAATTGTTTATAGTCTATTGTTTATACATATGCCATTTTTTATTGCGTTAGTCCAGGCTACACTAAAATTAAATCATATTTCATGTCACGTATTTTGACAGTGATTGTTCAGGAAAAAACAGGAATGTAATAACTATTTTGAAAAGAAGTGTTTCTGTTGAATTTTTGTGTAGAAAACTATCAAAAGATATCTAATTTTCCATACAATTAAAATTAAAAATACTTAGCTGGAAGCCACAATGTCATTAAATGCTGCCATGTTGCCTCACACTGCTTGTAGTTGGGTGCCTGAAGCTCCCACGTTCTTCAGTAGGCTGGTTTCCAAGCCAGACTACTTTTCTAAGATGCAATGTGGGCTTTCATCTTGGAAAAACTGGCAATGCTTAGTGGTACCACAAACCCTGCCAGGTAAGTCAGATGGGGACATGAGGCAACTGGAATCCATCTATGGGAGAGTGCAGTAGCATAACCAAATTAAAATTTTTGGCTTTCAGAATTTTGAGAAGAAGCAAAAAAGAATTTCCTATAAAAACCAGCACTTTTAGTGAAAAATAACTTTTTTTTTCTTTTCTCTGTGCCTCACCCCTCAAATGTTTGCCAACCCCTCCCCCAGATTTGATAGAAAATTAGCATCCAGACCTAAATAATTGAAATGAGATAGTTCTGTTTCCAGTTGGAAATCCATCAGTTCACATTCAGCAATTATAAGTTGGAAACAGATGGGCCTTTCTGGAACCAAACAATATTAAGATGACCCCCCCAATACTAGATTCTACATATAGAAAATTTACAAATTTGTTATAATTTTCCAGGTATAGAATCTAAATATCGGAGGGTTGCATCCTCTGCTACAGTAGGGAAGAGAATGACTGACGGAGGTCAGGTGACCCCCCTTAATAGATTTCACAGACTTTATGGCTGGAAGGAACCTCGCGAGATCATCGGGTCCAGCCCCCTTCCCTCTGGGGCAGGAAGTCAGCTGGGGTCAGATCACCCCAGCAAAATAAGCATCCAAGCATTTCTTGCCCTGTGCTCCCTCCACTTCATCCCCTTGCAGACTTCCTACCCCCCACCTCCGGCACCCCGCCATGCTCCCCACTCCCTCTCCTCTTCCCTACCCCATTACTGTTAGATGCTGCTGGGCCTCTGTTCCCTTGCAGAGCACAACA
>NW_017729032.1:15932580-15933978 GCF_001723915.1 Gavialis gangeticus | reverse complement strand
GAAGCTGCAGGGGGCAAGTGGAGGTGGGGGCAGGAGGCTGCTATGGTCTGACTGGCCCCAGCCTGGGCTCAGGGCCAGAATTAGAGCTGCAGCAGCTGCCTGTCCCCTCCCTCCCTCTGCTTTGCACATGAATCTAAGACGGGGGCTTTTTCCTCCCATGCTGATTCAGGGGAAAAAACCTAGTCTTACATTCAAGTAAATACGGTAAGTAGTGCCGTAGTATCATGAAAAAGGGATGGTCCATAGTCACCTTGACTGGGTATTCTGGTATCAGGAAGCATTGTTTTGGGGTGGGGGGTGAGTTAATTAGTAAAGGTGTGGACTGAGTTAATTACAGTTTTTAGAGAGATTGTGCCTCCCACAATGATGACAGGATCAAAAGCACATTCAGAGATGTCTGAGTTCCTGTGAAATGATTACTATAATATTGATGTGATTTTATTGCATTATCTAGATGTTAAAGCACCTAGAGCCTTGGAAAAGCCCTAGTATTACTTTTAACTTACGTTAAGTGGGTGAATTATACTCTCTTTTCAATAAATAGAATTAAGCACTCTCCCTTAACATGAATTGAATATAATCCCTTCCATTTTCTACATAAGTGACATTTCCTCAGGGGAGATTTTCCCCCGCATTTTCAAAAACAAAGTCAGATATTCTCAGTGACATCTGCTCAATGACTATCATTAGCCCAAGAAGTGCATAGCTTTATCATGAGGCTTCCAGTTGTCCTGTGTGTGTCAGTTAAGTGCTACTTGACTGGATTTTATAAATGAAATACAGCTAGAAGTAGCAGCTTTATTATTATTTTGTTTGAATTGTCTGTAATGGATACTATGTTAAATCTGCCGTATTAACAAATTACATAAATACCGTGGCAGTTAATTATTCCTAATTTCACTTGTTTAAAAAAAAAAGTGATTGGATGACCTGTTAGTCTGCATAATAACTAAAAAATCCTGAATAGAAATGCATCGCCTTTTGCTATTTCTATCTTTAAGACAATTTACCTCTTTAGGTTTTGTTGTAATGTTACTAGATTATTATTATTATTTTATTTTATTTTTAATGCTGAGTTAGCTCTTTGTAGGTTTTTTCCATTGCTTCTGTAACATGGGAGGCACTTGATGGGCCCCCAGTGAGAATCTATACACGTAGATAAAAAATAATATGATAGAAACTTTCAATGCAAGAAGTTCATTTCTATGCATTTTTCTCAGATTGCACAGGGAACTGTCTGAATAATATTTAACCAACTATGTTTTAATCTTGAAAACACTCTAGCCCAGTATGCTAATGCAGTATTAAGCAGTATCATTTATGGCTCAGTCTTTTAGTGGTATTTTATGTGTCATATCAAACCTCTATATTTTGTGCCCCCCCCCCCCCCATTACATT
>NW_017729032.1:15931194-15932545 GCF_001723915.1 Gavialis gangeticus | reverse complement strand
CTATTGTTTATACATATGCCATTTTTTATTGCGTTAGTCCAGGCTACACTAAAATTAAATCATATTTCATGTCACCTATTTTGACAGTGATTGTTCAGGAAAAAACAGGAATGTAATAACTATTTTGAAAAGAAGTGTTTCTGTTGAATTTTTGTGTAGAAAACTATCAAAAGATATCTAATTTTCCATACAATTAAAATTAAAAATACTTAGCTGGAAGCCACAATGTCATTAAATGCTGCCATGTTGCCTCACACTGCTTGTAGTTGGGTGCCTGAAGCTCCCACGTTCTTCAGTAGGCTGGTTTCCAAGCCAGACTACTTTTCTAAGATGCAATGTGGGCTTTCATCTTGGAAAAACTGGCAATGCTTAGTGGTACCACAAACCCTGCCAGGTAAGTCAGATGGGGACATGAGGCAACTGGAATCCATCTATGGGAGAGTGCAGTAGCATAACCAAATTAAAATTTTTGGCTTTCAGAATTTTGAGAAGAAGCAAAAAAGAATTTCCTATAAAAACCAGCACTTTTAGTGAAAAATAACTTTTTTTTTCTTTTCTCTGTGCCTCACCCCTCAAATGTTTGCCAACCCCTCCCCCAGATTTGATAGAAAATTAGCATCCAGACCTAAATAATTGAAATGAGATAGTTCTGTTTCCAGTTGGAAATCCATCAGTTCACATTCAGCAATTATAAGTTGGAAACAGATGGGCCTTTCTGGAACCAAACAATATTAAGATGACCCCCCCAATACTAGATTCTACATATAGAAAATTTACAAATTTGTTATAATTTTCCAGGTATAGAATCTAAATATCGGAGGGTTGCATCCTCTGCTACAGTAGGGAAGAGAATGACTGACGGAGGTCAGGTGACCCCCCTTAATAGATTTCACAGACTTTATGGCTGGAAGGAACCTCGCGAGATCATCGGGTCCAGCCCCCTTCCCTCTGGGGCAGGAAGTCAGCTGGGGTCAGATCACCCCAGCAAAATAAGCATCCAAGCATTTCTTGCCCTGTGCTCCCTCCACTTCATCCCCTTGCAGACTTCCTACCCCCCACCTCCGGCACCCCGCCATGCTCCCCACTCCCTCTCCTCTTCCCTACCCCATTACTGTTAGATGCTGCTGGGCCTCTGTTCCCTTGCAGAGCACAACACGTGGGAGCACAGCCCCTGCCAGCCATGCAGCTGTGTTGGTGTTACTGATTGGCTGGGCAGAGGCCATGTAGCAGCGTTTGCACTGCTGATTGCCCAGGCAGAGGAGAGGATTTCCATGTGCTCTTTACCCAGGAGGGAATCCAGTGTGAGTTGAGCTGAGCTGTGCCTGACTGTAGGTGGGGGAAAGGGGGGGGG
>NW_017729032.1:15928496-15930476 GCF_001723915.1 Gavialis gangeticus | reverse complement strand
CCCCCCCCATTACATTCAAAGCATACTGGAAGCTCAGAATGAAAGAGCTATCTAAGAGCAAATCTTGTAGTCTTTACTAAAACAAGAACTTCCACTGAAATTAGTTCAAGGACAGAAACAATAAAGAATAGTAAATCCTATTTTTTTGTTATGAGGAAGAAAAATACCAAGTTTAGACTGTAAACTATAGGAAATTGTCTGGCTAAAGTTATCATCAGTGAGTTATTTAACTCAGATATAGCAAGAAATAGCAGATATGCACATAGCAGTGTGAGATCAGATCAAAATAATATTTGGGTCTATTACCTGACACACTATAGACTTTCCTTTTTCTCATCTGTCCGAATGAAACGGAGTGCCAATATATCATGGCTCATTTAATTTTCCTATTATTGAAATGATTTCCTTTGCACTGAGGTTACATATTTTACTTCATGAGATGTGCAAGGAAATGGAGTCTCAGATGTGATTAGGTCTTGGGAAAAGACATGTGTTTCTTCCTGTGATCATCCCCAGTGGAGTATCACAGTTTATTTAGAAAACAGGATCCAGCTGAGCTCTGATCTCTTTACGGTTTGCTGTACCTTCAGTGCATCTAGTTCTGATGAAGCTTTTACAATGAATTGTGTAAAAAACATTCTTTGGAAAAAACATAGTTAAAAACTGTGGTGGTGGTTTCTGTAGGCTTCGTGCCTGACTGCTTTTGTTCTGTAGAACACTGTGTCTATCACATGCATCCTTTTGGGTCAGATAAAGATGCAGCTAGACAGGGACTGATGGAACGGGAAAGGCATTGCACCTTGTAATAGAATCAGAGAAGCAGAGTTGGAAGGGACCTCGAGAAGTCATTTAATCCAACCCCCTGCCTAAGGCAGGATCATCCCTATCTCAACCATTCTATACAAATCTTAACCTCTTACCAAAGTACCGTCAACCCTGACACATCACGGACATAGTATCCTAACCTGCTATAGGTGAAGCAGGGGAACCACAGCAGCCCATGTCCTGCTTCTATGAAAGGTTATCAGTATACCTATTAAAGGTTATCAATATACACACGAGCTATTAGCTATGGCCACCTGCTACAGAGGAAGGCAAAAACCCTGGCAATCTGTATCAATCTGACCATAGGGTGAAATTCTTTCCTGACCCCAGATATAGCAACTGGCCTGATCCTGAGCAGAGGGGACAAGACCCTCCACCTGAGAACCTCCGGCTTTGGTCCCAGCAGGAGCATTGGCACAGCCCAGTCAAAGTCCCCAGCCTTGGCTGTAGCCAACACCCAGTGCCTCTAAGGGAGTCTTAAAAACACACTGATGAATGTAGCAGAAAGGTGGGCAGGGCAACCAGCAAACAATACCTAAAGCAGTGTTTCATCTATGTGTAGTGCTCAGATTTCTTTCTGCTTTAAATGCATATGTTTCCTCCATTATCCTAGTTTGAGAAGACCCTGCAATCTCTAGGATGGAGGACAGTGTGGTGAATTATTTTTTTTCAGATGGAGACCTTAAGTATGAAGAGGCTAAGTGACTTGCCCAGGATCATACAAGAAATCTTTGTTTGAGCAGTGATTTGAATCTAATTTTCCTGAGTGTTAGGGATAGTATTCTAATGCTTATGTTATCCTAGTTTCATAGTTCATAGTTTCATAGTTTCTAGGGTTGGAAGGGACCTTAGCAGATCATCTAGTCCAACCCCCTGCCATGGCAGGAAAGAGTACTGGGGTCAAACGATCCCAGCAAGGTGTTCATCCAACCTCCTCTTAAAAACCCCCAGGGTGGGAGCCTGCACCACCTCACTTGGAAGTTGGTTCCAGACCCTAGCTGCCCTGACCGTGAAGTAGCGCCTCCTGATGTCTAACCTAAACCTACCCTCTGCCAGCTTGTGACCGTTATTCCTGGTCACTCCTGGCGGTGCTCGGGGGAACAGGGACTCCCCCAATGCCTGCTGATCCCCCCTGACTAGTTTATAACAGGCCAC
>NW_017729032.1:15925116-15928361 GCF_001723915.1 Gavialis gangeticus | reverse complement strand
CTGCAAGGGCCCCACATTACCCGGGACCTTCTTCTTACCCCCTATGTATTTAAAAAAGGACTTCTTATTGTCCTTAATCTGGGAAGCTAGTCCCAGTTCCATCTCTGCCTTGGCCTTCCTAACTACCCCCCTACATCCCCGAGCAACTGCAGAATAGCCCTCCCTGGCGATGACCCCTTTGTTCCAATGGGTGTAAGCCTCCTTTTTAGCAAGGAGACATTCCCGGATGCTTTTGGTGAGCCATGGAGGCTTGTGTGCTCTCCTATTTCACTTTTGTTTCATTCTTGAAAGGACTTGCTCCTCAGATTTTCAAAACTTATTTTTAAACAAATGACCAAATGGCATTAAACAATTTCTCAATATACCACAGCACAAAACCATTGCTCCTCAGATTAGTTAATTGGAAGTCCTAGCACAATTATGGCAATGTGATGGTTTAATAGGGCAAACTGATGAATTGTTTGCATAACTGGAGTACTGCCATAGATGGGCATAAAAGGAAGAAGAGGCAGGACAAAAAGGGAAGCAGCATGCTTTTATATATATATATATATATATATATATATATATGAAAAAAAAATATAAAGCAACGGTGCAGGCATTGCTTATATATATATATAAGCAATGCCCCCTCGTTGCTTTTTTATACATATAGCAATACCCCCTCCCTTTTTCTATATACAACATACACTTGTTTCGAAATGCAGTACAAAGTGGAAGGTGAGAAAGCATGTTGAAAGTGTCTAGGTCAAGGTAAGAGGGGAAAAGAGCCAGGGCAGTGTCATGGCAGGGGGCTTCTATAGTTCACCAAACAAAGAGGAGGAAATGGATGAGACTTTTCTCTAACAAACTGGTGGTGATGGGAGATTTTAGTTACTGTGACATTTGTTGTGGGGCAGGAGGGGGTAACATAGCAATGCAAAGGCAGTCCAGAGTGTGTGTCAGAGATCAGTTTTTGGTACAGATGATGGAAAAGCCAGCTAGGAGGGAAGTTCTCAGTTATTTGTTCACAAGTATAGAGGAACTGGTTGAGAACGTGAACATAAAAGGCAGTGTGACAGTGACTGTGAAGTGACAGAGTTCAAGATCCTGAAGAAAGGAAGGAAGGAGAGCAGCAGAATAGCGATAATGGATACAGCATTGGGCCTCTATGAGATCTAACAGGGCAAATGGTATCTGATGCCCAAGAAAGGGCCAATCTCCTAAATGACTTTTTTGCATTGGTTTTTCACTCGCCCAAGGAGATCACACTGTCAGAAAGGACACAAACCATCCTGGGAGTGAGTGATGGGCCCAAAATTGATATGGATCAGGTAAGGGAACACCTTGAGAAACTAGACATTCACAAGTCCACGGGCCCAGACGGAATGCACCTGAGAGTCTTGAAGGAGCTGGCAGACTTCATTGCATCCCCTTGGCAAAGATATTTGAAAATTTGTGGTGCTCGGGCAAGGTCCTGGAAGACTGGAAAAGAACCAATATGGTCCCTAGACCATCTTCAAAAAAGGGAGGAGGGATGACCCAGGGAATTATAGACCATGGAAAAATCCTAGGGAAAATTGTCAAGGGATCCATCAACACCGGACTAACAGAAGGCAAGCGTCTGAATGCCACCCAACATGGCTTTGTGACTGGCCAGTCTTGCCTGACCAACCTCATCTCCTTCTATGACCAGGTAGGTAAAAAGGAGAACTTTATTGGTTACAAGGAGTAGGTTTGGAATAGGATACAGGGTAAAACAATATCAGAGAAATACCTTAGAGCAAACAGTGGCCTGGTAGCCTTTAATCATGCATCAGAGTTATTGCAAGCTATATATCTATTTAGATCTCAGTTAGCTTACTCACAAGTATCATCCAGAGGCAGTGAGGTTCTCCTTTGTACCTAGCATGGGAGGCTTATTGGGAGGTCTAGAGTATGCCTTGGGGTCCCGTTGGTTTGGCTGACTAAGGGAGACCATTAATTGTGCTTCAGACTGAGGGAAACACCGCAAATTCTTGTAGTGAGTCAAGTACCCTCAAGGACTCGCAGGTCCCAGATCAGTCCAGACTCTGGGTGGTGGCATTACCCCCAGGCTTGCGGGTGGGCTCCAGGAAGGGGGTCAGTCTGATGTGAGGTGCCCCCAGGGAGGTACTCGGAGCCTGGAAGGTGGTCGGGTGCAGTGAGGTGGATCAACACAGGAGCACCCCCAACTGGCCTGCCACAAGGGCATCAGGGGGAACTAGGTCAAAGGCTTTCTTGAAATCCAGATATATGACATCCATGTCATCTCCCTTGTCCAGGGCTCGTGTTACCCACCTCACTGCGCCCGACCACCTTCCAGGTTCCGAGTGCCTCCTTGGGGCACCTCACATTGGACTGACCCACCTGCAAGCCTGGGGACTACTCCTCTCCTCCTGGGAAGTCCTTTACTTATATAGCCCTTATGACCTCATTTATCTGATCCTATGAAGGCCGGCAACTGTTGGCTGCCAGCCAACTGATTTGAAATGCATCACTGGTTGCTGGGTAAACTCTGCCAGACTCTGGCGTGCATCCACCAATGCATCTGAAGCAAAACCAGGGATGTCATCCTCCCGCTTTACTTGGCCCTGGTGGGACCGCAGCTGGAGTACTGCATCCAGTTTTGGGTCCCCCACTTCAGGAAGGATGTGGAAAAGATTGAGAGAGCCCAGAGGAGAGCCACTCATATCATCCAAGGCCTGGAGGGCAAGCTGTACGAGGAGAGGCTGGGGGACTTGGGACTCTTCAGTCTGGAAAAGAGAAGGCTCAGAGGGGACTTGGTGGCAGCCCACAATTATATACAAGGGGTACACCAGGACCTGGGAAAACAGCTGTTTACCAGAGCTCCCCAAGGGAAAACAAGGTCTAACAGCCACAAACTCCAGGAAGGCCGATTTAGACTAGACATAAGAAAACAGTTTACGGTGTGTGTGTCCAGGGTCTGGAACAGACTTCCCCCTTCCAGGTTTTGCAAGCACCTACTCTGCACTCTTTCAAAAAGCATGTGGATGTTTTTCTAGCTGGGGTCACTTGATCTTAGCTGACTTCCTGCCTATGGAGGGTGGGGGGATGGATTCGATGATCTCACGAGGTCCTTTCCATCCCCTAATGTCTATGAAATCTACAATTTCAGGAAAGCAAACTAAAAAAAGAATAAGATGTCTAATATGCGTCATAAAAGGCAACAACCAAAAACATGCAACAGAAACAAGAGGTTCCTTAATGAATGCAGGATGCAGTCT
>NW_017729032.1:15919693-15920116 GCF_001723915.1 Gavialis gangeticus | reverse complement strand
ACAGAAACAAGAGGTTCCTTAATGAATGCAGGATGCAGTCTAGTAGCAGGTGATCTGGAGTAGGCTGAAGTCTAAAGTGCCTTCTTTGCATCAGTCTTTCCCTCACCTTGGAAAGAGGGTGAGGTTCTGGGTGATTGGAAAAAAAAAAATTACAAAAAATTAAAAAAAAAAAAAGCCTCTACTCACTGAGGAGGGGCAGTGGGGGCTCTGGGGCCTCCTGGCAGAGTCCCCCTGGGCAGCACAGGGCAGCGGGGGGCAGTAGGGCCCAGGCTGGGGTGCTAGGGCTGTCATCCGGCCCTGCACTGTGCCCAGTGACTCAGATGGCAGGTGTACTGCTGGTGAGTGCCAAGTTTTTTTTTGTTTTTTTTTTTTAAATTGTGGGGATGCTAGGGTGGGGGCAGTGATCAGGGGACCTCAGGGGGT
>NW_017729032.1:15904663-15919682 GCF_001723915.1 Gavialis gangeticus | reverse complement strand
GCTGGGCAGGGCAGGGATCTGGGGGCTGGCTGGGAGAGCAGGTGGGGTCACCCCATGGCTCCCTCCTCCCTTCTCGAGCCCCCTCAAGTCCTTACTTACCTGCTCTGGGGCCCGGGTCCAGCTCCCTGTTGCTGGCGCACTGCCTGCCCTGCACAGGCAGTCAGTGTGCTTCAGCACCAGGGCAAGGGCAAGCCACAGAGGTGCTCTGGCAGCCAGAGGGTGTGTGTGGAGGACCCAGCCTCCAGTTGCCTCAAGGCACGGTCCCCACTTTTTTTCACTTTGTTTTCTTTTTACCCCTGGATATCCAGGCATCTAATTTTGCACCCAGGCTGCAAACATGCAGCGCAGAGAACCTTTTCCCATTACCGCGCGTGTGGGTTCGTCTGGACATGCCCATAATGCCTTAAAGTGCAGCAAGGAAAATTTAGGTTGGATATTAGTTAGAAAGCTGCTCTTCCTATCAGGGTAGTTAAATACTGGAATAGATTACCTAGAAAGTAGTGGAAAACATTCTTGGAGGTTTTTTAAGAACATGATACACAGACACTTGACTGAGATAGTTTAAATAGGAATAATCATGACCTGAGCTGGGCTTTGGACTAAGTGACTTTTTGAGGTCCCTTCCAGCCCTATTGTTTTATGATTTAGTGGATTTAATCCATGGTATCATGATTTAAAGGAATTTGGACTTTACAAAGAGTGAAGGCTTTCCTAAAACAGATTATACCAATGCCCATATAGTGTCCCTTCCTCTCCATAGCCAGTTTCCTGAAGGCAGAATTTGGCCTGAACTCATTAGTGCTTCTTTTGTGATTGATTGGAATTAAAACCAAGCTCAAGTTGTGAGACAATGGTTAGTTTTGTGGTTTGGGGAAGAAGGGATCATTTGAGACCCAGCATACATTGGATGAAGTGGATGACTTCTAATAGAATTTTAATGGCCTGAAAACACCCCTTAAATGAAAATGCTCTATTAGAACAGAACTGCAACCTTGCCAATGCAAAATCAGTCCCTGCAGTACAATTTTAAGTGTTTTGTCCGCTCTGATTTTCAGTATTCCAAGCCATTGTCTAGTAATTAGTTGTGTATTTCTCTTGAGTGGTGTAATAAATGTGTAGTTGGAAGCAATGTTTGAAATGACCTAGTACTCAAGGTCTAAAATAAGACCAAATGTCTTATTTGGCCAACTGGTACGTTGAAAAATATCTCAGTGATAGAGGTGGCATTTCTGTTGGTGATAGATGCAGTCTTAGCCTGCTAATAAATTAAGGCCACGATTCCATTACTGCTATTCAAATGCACTAAGTGAAAAATGGGGCAGCTGCAGCTTTCTTAGACAGATACGTGTAAAAATATTTTACATTTGTAGTCATATTTATGGATCTTGCTAACAGGCTTTCTTTTTGATATGTGTCTGTATCTAGTTATACATGTCTGTACACACAGATGTAAGTGTTAGTGTGCTTGCAAGAGAATCCATAGGATATGATATGCAGGAAACCCTTGCTATTTGCAGGTTTGGCATTTGCGGTTCTAAATATTCGCGAATGCGAAATGTGTATCTTAAATGCACTTACAGGAGCTCAGGAGCTCTGTGCTTGCCGCCGCTGGGTTCCTGCTGTTGCCAGCACAGCCATGTCCTCCCCCCGATTGCCGGGAGCACTGCATTCATGATGTTCGGGAATGCAGTGTCGTATTCGCGGATTTCACCATTCTCAGGGAACTCAAAAACGTATCCCCCGTGAACGGTGAGGGTTGCCTGTAGTCAACACTAACTATTTCTTTCTTTCTTTCTTTTTGTCTTTAATATAATCACAGAATCCTTGGCCACATGCTGGTCTGAGCTCATTTAAGTCTTGAATATTTATTTGTGGCAAAACACATTAAAATGTATTGCTGGAATCCAGTGTTAAAATTCACCAAAAAAAAAAAAAAAGAGAAAATGTTCAGGCTGGAATATCTCTGGCTCTCTGTACAATGTCTAAGACTTGGAGAGTGCACATGCAAAGTTCCTCATACTCTGTCCATCTTATATTGGGGTGCACACATTGGGTACATAGATTTTCAATGCAGGTGCTATTGTCAAAACCTAAAGATAGGAGAGAGCAGAACTGTAACCTTGGCCTCTTCCAGATCTTGTTGAGAGAGAAGAATATGCATCTTTGCAAATGAAATGGTAAATATATTTCTTTTCCCTGAAGTTTCTGGAATGCAAGAGTGAGCATGTGATTTTTCCTGGTTAGAGGCTATAACAGTAAGACAGTGGAGTCCCAAACTTATAGTGCCAACCTTTTCTCCAACACATGCAGATAAGATTTTAATTTTTTGTAATTAACTTGATTTTCATTTACCTCTCTATAGTCCTATGTCTGTCTATATTTATATTTGTTTCCTATGTTTCTTGTAAACTACCATTATACTTGTAGATTAAGAACAGACATTGCATTTGTCCCTAGACAAGTTGTGCCTGTGTTTGTCCTGGAACAAAACTATCTTGAGATTAGCATGTATACACATCACTCTTCTAATCCGGGTTTAGTGAGTGGCTGAATATACTGCTTCTTTGCTGCCATTGATTCAGTGATACAATCCCAGGGTAACCATTCAAATGCTGTTTGAAATGTCCTAAGGTAAACTATTAGTGCTTCTTATCCCATACCTTTTTAGGAATTTATTCTGGGATAACAGACCTAGACTTCTGAATGATTACACCTGGGATAAAATGGTTTAGCCTGGGACAAATGTGACAAATGTCTGTAGCCATACGAATATAAGACCAGACTTTTAGTACTTTTTATAAACTGTGTATTGGGAATGGCTTTGTTTCCAACTGGAGAGCAGGCATATAATACAGTCTGTCTGAGAGGAAAGCCATTCTTATGGTTAGGAATCTGTCTTTGGCTTAAGAGATCTGGGCAGATTGTCGACCTCTGCCATGGAGTTTCTCTGTGACTTTGGGAAGGTCATTAAATCTCTCATTGCCTCTGTTCCTTTTTTCTAAAATGAGGCTAATATTGACTCTCCCTCATCTATTCTTTTTTTTAGCTATTTTGATTTTAAAGTTTCTGGAGCAGAAACTCTGTAACTGTGTGTTTGTACTGTGCCTGGCCAAACGAGACAAACGCCTCAGTTGAATCCTTTAAGTCCTAAAAGTAATGTATGTATAGAAACATTTCTTGAAATTTTTCCTTCAAAATGCCTATTGGCAGAACATTGCTTTTTGTGGAGAAAAATCACACATGCCTTATTACCGTGGAACTGTTGTTATTTTCACAGATATATTTTGACCAAAAACTGAATGATATGGGGGCAGATATATATTCAGTTTTAGCATTTTCACTGAAAAGTAGAAATTTCCAATGGGGAAAAAAATCAAGGCAAGTTCTCTAAATATTGTTAAATTATGTACATAAATCATTTGCCTAGGAACAGGGACCTACCTAATTCACGGAGGCTGCCTCTGGATTTCACAGTCCTGGCACTATGTTAGAAGCCATTTTCATGGCCGTATGCGGCGAACCTCCTCCACCCCTCTGATTGTCTGAGGGGCCCTGGAAGTCCCACCTCTCCCTGGAAATTGACAGGTGGCCAATGAGTGGGGGGGAGGGGGGCGCTCTGCCACAAAAATCAGCGTTCCCCCTTGTTCTCCCCATGCTTCAGGACTCCAGGGCTTCCCATCTCTGTTTACAGTTCTTCCCCCACCCTCCCCCATTTTCCTACTTTTTCACAATCCTCTCACTTTTTCGCAGGGACCAGGCTTTTTCATGGGGAACCTACCAAATTTGCGGTTTTTGCACAAATCGCAAAATTGTGGATTTGATAGGTCCTTACCTATGAATAGTAGTGCTCTGCATACTTAAATGCATGAAGTAAATCCAGGAAGGGCTAATTCTGTAAAAATAATAAAGTTGCGGCGTATCCTTTCCTATCTGATGGTAACAGCAAAGGAGTTTGTTTCAGAAGATGATGAGGGTTATTCTCTAACCATTTTGGAACTCCATAAAGAGTCTTTCCCCTCTCTCCATCTTCATCTAATCTATTATAGTTGTAACCTAGATTTTCTTCAGGAGATGAATGTTCATAAATTCTTTAGCTTCAGAAACTTTTAGGTAAGTTACAAGACTAATCAAAATGTTGGACACTGCCATTTTGTACCTTCTTGGTACCCATTGTAGTTTACATTTTATAGTTCTTAACTGGCAAATGTGTCACCTGAATTACTTTTCACTATGGTTTTATGGGGCACTAAAGGCACTTACGACAGTGCTTCCAAATTTACAGGGCATGGAAACAAGACCAAGTGAGGTCTGGATTTTAAAACATTTGGCAATTTTAAGAAAACGTATTTTAACAACCACAAAATATTCTATTACAAACATCCTGATTAAACAACTATGCATACAAATTGACCTACATTGGCCTGGTCCAGATTGATACCAAGTTAGCTAAGCAAGTGTTTTTAACTTGAAGCTGGTGAAGGTTGCAAACATCCATGTAGCTTAATTTGGAGTAGAGATCTGTATCTCAGGTGAAAGCAGAACCATTATAGAGGCATAAGTACAAATATTTCAAGGTATGAGAGTGTCACTATAGAGAGAACTGCTCATGAACTAAGGTTCTGGACAATAATGTCTTCTGAATAATTGATGAAAAGAAGACTTTTGTGCTCTCCCATTTTGGCCATTTTGGAGTTGCTTTTTAATTAAATTGGAGTTCATTCTTATTAACGTTAATTCTAAAAAATATTTCTATCCCATAAAAAGCAATTAACTTTAGTTGTGCTGCACTGGTGGTAATTGGCTGCAGTGCCCTCAATACAACCATGGAACCCTGTATTCATTAAGCATTCAGAGGTTTCTGAACAAGAAACTTGGTGGTATATAAGAGAACAGCATCTCATAGTAATGTGGACTGTTCTGGCTTTAAGGATATGTTTTTAGAGTATTCTTTGGTTACAGAAATGCTGACCTTCTAGAGTATTCACCAGAGCATGCAATAGCTTGCTGATATTTCCTGTAAAGTATTTTACAACAAGAGAGAGAACAGGAATGGGAGCTAAAAGTCTTGTTTTTTATACTACCTCTAAAATGTACTATATAACATTTGGCATGTTGCTCATTTCATGACCTTTGAAGTGCCAAATAAGCAAGAGTGCCATGTGCCCAAGATCTCTGAACAAAAATGAGGTGTCATGTCTCTGTGTCATACCATCCCTACCTACATACGTAGTGGGAATAATAACGCACATCTGCAAATCCCAGAGATTTGTCTGCTGTTTCTTTTAAACCCAGGATTCCAAAACAGTCATGCATAAGCGAAAGCTATAGCTTTGGGCCTACAGCATTTTGGGAAAGATGGAAGTTTGAAACATGCGTTTTTAGCGCAGGCGCCATTCTGTTTTGGCCTAATCTCCACTAAAGCCCAGAAACCCTCGGTTGCAGTCCTGCAATCCTACTGAAATCTTATTCAGTAGGATTTTTTGACATCCTTGTTTTTGGTAGTAGGAGGCTGGATGCATTGACCCCAAAGGCTTTTTCCTTATCCTATGTTCATATGTTTTTAAAATAACTAGAATTGTAGTATATAATGGAGAAAAGAATCTGCCCTGAGGTTTTTATAGCATCTTATTCTGTCTTTGAGATTCATCTCTCTCTCTCTGTCATATACAGGTACAAATTAATAGGAAAAAAATAGGATTAACAGATCAAGTAGTCCAACCCCTGCATGAATCCTCATTAACAATTACATAAACTGTGCAGTGGCCCTGTCCTTTAGTTATGAGTTTCACATTTGACTTTCAAGTTATTAGACTACCATCCATATCATTCTCAAGTAAGATGGCATGATGTAGTCTGCAGTGAAGACAGTAAATGCTAATGACTAGGAAATGTAACATAATAAAAGACATGCCTTCAGCACCTTCCAAACTATTTACCAAGGCACATTTCCTGATTCCAAAGTAAGTTGCTAGTGGTGGAAAATGATTTGAAAGGAAATCAGGTCATTTTGAAGATAATACTGTATATCACTAACATTTAACATTGAAAGGAACAAAAAGTACAGGAAAACTAAATTGTGTGGAAGTATCTGGGATTTGGGAACCAGATGCACATTATTATTCCTACCGTATAGGTACGGATGATATGACACACAGACGTGGCACCTAATTATTTTTCCAGAGATCTTGGACATATGGCACTCTCACTGATTTGGCATGTTGAAGGTCATGAAATAAATAACATGCTAAATCATAGAAATTTAGGGTTGGAAGGGAACTCAGAAGATCATCTAATCCATCCCCTGCTCAAAGCAGGACCATCCCCAACTAGATTATCCCTGCCAAAGCTTTGTCTAGCTGGGTCTTAAAAGCCTCCAAGGGTGGAGCTTCTGTCACCTCTCTGAGTAACCTGTGCGAGGGGGTTATTAACCTCCTAATGAAGAAATTCTTCCCAATATATATCCTAAACTTCCCTTGCTGCAACTTGAGATGGTTGCTCCTTGTTCTGTCATCTGCCACCACTGAGAACTGTCTTGCTCCATCCTCTTTCGAACCCCCCTTCAGGCAGTTGAAGGCTGCTATTAAATCTCCTCTCAGTGACCTCTTCTCTAGATTAAATAAGTTCAATTCCCTCAGCCTCTCCTCAGAAGTCATGTGCCTCAGCCCCCGAACCATTTTTGCCCTCCACTGGACTTTCTCCAATTTGTCCACATCATTTCTGTAGTGGGGGGCCGAAAATTGAACACAGTCTTCCAGATGTGGCCTCACCAGTGCTGAATAGAAGGGAAGAATCACTTCCCTTGACCTACTGGCAACACACCTACCAATGCAATCCAGTATGCCATTAGCCTTCTTGGCAACAAGGGCACACTGCTGGCTCATGTTCAGCTTATTGTCCACTGTAACCTCGTGGTCCTTTTCTGCCGAACAGCTCCCCAGCCAGTCAGCCCCCAGCCTGTACTGGTGCATGGGATTGTTGTGTCCTAAGTGCAGGACTTTGCAGTTGTCCTTGTTGAACATCATGAGAATTCTTTTGGCCCAGTCCTCCAATTTGTCTCTTTCTGAATCTTAGCCCTACCCTCCAGTGTCTTTACTACTCCCCACAGCTTGGTGTCATCTGCAGACTTGCTGAGGTTGCACTCCATGCCATCTTCCAGGTCACTGATGAAGACATTGAACAAAACAGGTCCCAGGACTGACCCCTGGTACACTTGACTTGATACCAGCTACCAAATAGACATTGAGCCATTGATTACTACTCTCTGAGCCCTATGTTGTGGGAGACTGTATCAAAAGCCTTGCTAAAATCAAGGTACACTATATCCATTGGTCTCCCTGCATCCACAGAGCCAGTCACCTTGTCATAGAAAGTAATCATGTTGGTCAGGTATGACTTGCCCCTATGCTGACTGTTCCTGATCACCTCTTTCTCCTCCAAGTGCTTAGAAGTGGATTCCTTGAGGATCTGCTCCATGATTTTTCCAGGCACTGAGGGGAGGCTGACTGGACTGTAATTCCATAGATCCTTCTTTTTCTCTTTCTTAAATATGGGCACTGGGTATGCCCTTTTCCAGTCATCTGGGGCCTCTTCTGATTGCCATGAGTTTTCAATTATGATAGCCAGTGGCTCTGCAATCACATCAGCCAATTCTCTCAGCACCCTTGGGTGCATCCTGTCTGGCCCCATGGACTTGTATATGTCATATAGTGCATCTGTCTTGGAAGTGGCATAAAAAATAAGACTTCTGGCTCCTATTCCTGTACTCCCTCTTGTTGTAAAATATTTTACAAGATATATCAACAATCTGTTATGTGCTTCTGACTGAGATATGCAAGTTGCATTTCTAAACTTAGGATAGAAGTTAAGGGAAAGGCCAGCTCCTACCACTGAGTTATTGTCCTGTTGAAGGGAAGCCATATAGCATGGTAGTTGCAAGGCTGTGGTACATCATGGGAGAGGTATTATTGCCAGGAAGCCTGGCCCATTGAGAACAATGGGGATATGAGCCCCCAAAAGACTACTCTCTCCTTGGGTCTTGTGTCAGCATTTCAGAAGCCGAACAGCCAAATTTTAGAAGTCAAAAAGCCACATTTCAGAAGCCGAATTGTTCACTTTAGAAGCTTTCATTTTTTTTTACAACCAAAATTTGGAAATTCATTTAAAAAACAGATGCTTTTCATCATCGTTGTCATAATCCTCACCATCATCATAGCTTATGCAAAATCCCAGTTTTCCATTGGGGAAAAAAAGTTTTGACAGAGAAGTTTCAACTACTAGCTCAGGTTCTTATTTCTAGGGGAGCACAGTGAGTGTTGCCCCTTTTCCCAGATGCTACTCCTGGAATAGGTGAGGTGACCTGGGATGGTAGAAGGGACTGTTCAGAGGTAAAACCAAACCAAAAATGAAATATATATCATCATGTTATATGTATTAGCAAATAATTAAGTGCTACTTTATATGAATGAGTGTAAATTCTTGGAACATCAGTAAAGAAATTGTAAGACCTCTATGTATTAGTGAAAGAGGTGTCTGATATTCCAAGTTAGCTGAAGTGTGCAAGATTTCCCTAGGGGGTATACCCCTGAGGAGATTCATCCATACAGGAGCTCTGCTAAGTAGATTACTCAGTGGAATATAAATAAAATGGAGAGATGGGAAGAGGCAAAAGACACTTTTTTTGATCAAACCCATGCTCCTTCTGTGGCTTGTTCAGCTGATAGCATTTGACAAAGGAACCTCTTTAACATGCCTTCTGGAAAATTACAATGTGTTGCTGTAACTCCATTGTGCACAGAGTGTAGTGTTCCAGTTAGGGGTGACAGATAGGCACATATGGATCCAAGTATATTATTTGCTTAAGGATTCTTTTTAGGTACCGATTGCCATAGTATGTGGATGCAAGTCATGCACCCTCCTCCCCCACCACACACACCTCCGGTTGTTCAGAAGCTTAACCAGAATTATATATTGAACCATGTTCTGAAACTCAACAAACTCAGGTTCTACAAGACACCCAGGGAGCTTGCTTTATAGTCATGTATTTTCCACTGAAAATGTTTTCCCTTCAGTTCTCTATCATGCACAGCTCAGGACATTTGGCAAAAATGTACCCCAGCCTCAGCCTCTGCTACTCATAAGGTATGTAGGTCCCCTATTTATGAGGGGCTCTAAAGATTAGTACTGATGACTTTAATTGCATTAGGACACATGGAAAGCCCATGCAAAGCCCTGGAGAGATGAGGTAAGTTCTCTGAACCTACCGGAGAATCCAGAAAACAGGCAAAGGTAAAAAAAATGAGCTTAAAACTGGAAGTGGGTTTTTTTTTGTAAACTATCCTTCCAGTCAGCTTCACCTCTTATTTTTTTCAGTACTGGGCTTCAGGCATGCTGTTCTCATCCAGGCTCCTTTGTGAGCTAGGTACATGGAAAGAAAGGAATAAGTGCCAATAGGATTTGAGGTAAAAGAGCTAACAATGACTACTGTGTGAACAGCACTGAAGCTTAAAAGCTTCCCTCTCACCCATTCATAGGGTAAAATGACACAATGGAACCTCTAGTTAAGCCCCAAGGGGCGCCTGTACACACCACAGGTTTGAATCCTCATTAAATTAAAAATAAAATTATAAAATTTAAACTTGCTTATTTTGGAGTGTCACATCTGTGTTTATACACACTAGGTTTTTCAATGAATTAAGCCGGGTCCCTGGCCAGTGCCGCAAGAGAGTGGGACTGTCCAGCACTGCCCCCCTAGCCCAGGGTCCCCCACCCACCCTGTGCCCTGCCATGCAGCTTTGGAAGCAGGGAGCTGGCAAACCACACAAGAAAAAAGAAAGCTGAAGCAATTCAAAGGGGTGAACTAAAAAAAAGTTGCAGCACCATGTGATGGACAAAGAGGCTCATTACACACCCTTGAGTACCTTTGTGTTTGCACGCAATGAATCCATGGACATGACACTTTAATTCCCAGCGAGTCAAACTAAACTATAGCTGAGGATTTTTAGCCTACTGCACAAGAAAGACTTTTAAAGCACTGGTAAATCCCACTCGTGCAAATAGACATGCAGTTGCAGCGCATGGAAGGGCAAAAACTGTGGTGTGTACATGAGCCCAAGAAGGATCATGCAAAGGATGAGACTTCACAGGAAGGAATAAAGACATTGAGTAACAAAGCCCTGCTACCTACCAGAGCTTTCCAGCTTGTCAGAAACATGTTCAGTACATCTTGGCTAGCCAGATTACAGGTTGATGATAGATCTAATTGAATCAGCTTAGATGCTTGACCTTTAAAACTGAACCCTTGACAAGAAGTTTTTCTCTTGAATTTACTGCAGTGTCATCAAAGAGTTGCAATTTAACAAAGAATGAATCCAGGTATCACGTTAATGATTCAGTGGATCAGGGCTGTTTGAAAATTAGAACATCTCATCCAAGCCGATGTATCAGTATTACCCAAAACTAGATTTTGGTAGTATTCATTTCTTGCAAAAAGATGTTTAAATAAGTGAGGTAACTGGGAAGGACATTCTTGTGTTCAAGATGCAGATTTAGATCGGGAGAGTCGGGTTTATTCTCTGTCACTGGAAGCAAATCACTTCATTTTTCTGTTCCAGTTGCCTTGTCTATATAGTAGGGATTGTAACAGGGTTTTTTTTTCCTACAGATGGGTATTGTGAGAGTTGATTAATTAATGTTTGCAAATTGCATTGGGATCCTTGAATAGAAGGTGCTTAACTGTAGGTGTTAGGGGTTGTTGTATGGTCAAACAGGTAAGGCAGAGTCCTGGGATGCATGAGTCTGGGGTTCCTTTCCCAGCTCTGTTACTGAGTGGCATTGTTTCCACTCTCATCTCTTGTCTATTTATAATGTTAGTCTTCCAAGTAGGGGCCGTCTCCTATTTAGTCTCTCCAGTAGGGGGAGAGGGTAGTTATCTCAGTGGAGGTCTTATGGACACTCCTAGAATACATACAATAATCAGTGTGTTGAAGAAAAGGAATATTATAAATCTAGACGAGAGAAGAGCAATTTTCAAGTGTTGTCAGCAGTTGCCAGGGTATCAGTGTGAAGAGGTTTTGTTTCTTAATGCTCTGGGTTTTTCATCTCAGTTAAAACCAGGCTGTGGAAGAGAATTCACTGAGGACATCCCATGCTTACTCTTGGCCTGAACTTTTCCAGTGTGAAGCCACAACTTTAGATCTGTTTCTTTTCCCTTTGACAGAAAGATTTCGGGATTTGCTGCTTCCACACTGGAGTCAGGACACAGAGATTCTGCCCATCTTTCATCAAAGGCATTACCCCAAGTAAGTAAAAATGCTTCCTCAGGAGAGCAAATCTTTATACATTTGTAGTCAGGGAGGGAAGCACTGATAGCACAAGCAGATGCTTCAGTGTAAACTCTTTAAGGCAGAGCTGTCAGGGAGCCTCCCTTGGAATAATCCCTGTGCTCTTCACAGCAATGTCAGGAAGAAGCAGACATGCCTTGCAACCGCACCCAGCTGTCACTGAGAAGTCAGTGGCAGAGAGCAGATGATAAGCTGCAGGGATCAGTGTCTGGTGGAGCCTCATTTCACTTGACACTGTGTGTCGACATAGGCAGATGTTTTGTCAGGCTAATCCCTGCTCTTGTCTTGTGGGATCCCATCATTTATGCTGACAGATTCATTTGGATTTTAACAAGCTACCCTCCGGAAACATGTGAGCACTAAAAACAGTTTTACTGCCCTCGTTAGGGATGTGTGGGCAGGCAAACTAAAGGCACAGCCCTATGCATTAGGAACAGGCAGTACCACGTCCCTTATGTTATGGTTCCTGCAGTCCTCGGAGGGATGTGGGGGAGTGGAGCACTTTCCTCAGTTAGAGAGCTGCTTTGTTTCCATGCTCAAATCATGGAAAGGTTTTAATGTGCTTTTACGCTGCCGCCCAACAAAAGCCCATATGGTGTTGTTTTGTTGAGCATCTTACACAACACCTCTTCCCACAAAGCCAATCAATAGCCAAATTAAATAATAAAAAAAAACTGGGTTTTTTTGCTGAGTTAAAACAAATAACAGAGGGAGCATTGAAATGATGTTCAAGGGAACGGGGGCACTGTCAGGCCAGCGAGGCTGAAAGCTGCAGGACGGTTGTTCCAGGTGGCAGGTGTTGCAGAAGAGAAAGTTCTCTTGCTAACTCTTGCCAGATTGTGAGGAAGGGAGAGGTGAAAGGCATTAGGTGAAAAGAGGGAGCAGCGTGGGGATGAGAGGTTTGTGATCACTGCTTGAGCATGTCTAGGAATGGTGATGAAAAGAAAAGGTATTTTTTTAACTGAATCATGAAATGGACAAGGAGTTGATAAAGCTGGAAGAGTATAACCCTAAGGATACTGTAAATGAGGAAGAGTTATTTTTCAGAATGGGCCATGATTAGGTTGGTTGGCTAACTAAAAATTGACGTGGTTGGTCTGAAATACTGGCCCCGGGGAATCCAGTGAAAATTCCCCCACTCCTCCCCTGATATTTATCTTGGGTATTTGCACTACCTGTTGTCACACAAATCCCTGAGCATTTCCCATGTAAGATACATGAGTAAGCATGAAGTGCCTAGTGACCTTTACAGAGTCTCTGATCCTGCTCCCTTTCTGTAGGCTGGACTTCTACTTGGGTTGAGATTTTTGCCTTATTTATCATATTTCATTAACAGTTTTGAAAATCCTGACTGTAATCATCTTCCTGCCTGGCTCTTTTGGTTAACACTTAAATGCTCTGGAGCCCACTGTAGCTGGTCGCCCTATGTAGCATTGATAGCAGTGATGGCAGCTTCAGGTTAACTGGATTCCAATAATGTTTTGTGAGAAATTATGTGCTAATAAGGAAAAGATGAAACGGGGCTGTATCTTTTTTTTATATCATAATGTGTGTAACCCTTCTGCCAGACACTGGTCAACAAGGCCGGGTTCAAATTTTGGGGTACCCAATAAGCTTTCACTGTGTCTCAAGCCCTCACTGAATTTGGCTGGAGGGGCCTGCATAAACAATTCGCCCTCCTCACAAGCAGTATAAACACCAAGGACAGATGTATTACAGAAAACAGAGGCAAGGAAAACAAAAGAAAAAAAAGATGCAATTTAAAATACTATCAACTACAAAGTACAGCCTCTAGTTTGCACCCCTTTTGGGGAGACTCCAGCCACACCAAGGCAGTCTGAGATGTGGGGGCTCACTAGGGTGGCCGTTGAGGTACCTCAATAATAGAGAATAGTTGCATTTAATGCAACTGGCCCCACCACCATAAACGTTGCGTGCCTCTGGAGGCTTGAGGGGTATGGCGAGCTCCTGCAGGCGGCGGTGGTGGTGGCGGGAGCATGGCGGTGGTGAGTGGGGAGCTCCCGCAGGCAGCGGTGGTGGTGTCGGTGGTGGGAGCATGGTGGCGGTGAGTGGGGAGCTCCCGCAGGCAGCCATGGCGGTGGCAGCACCAGGGCGGGCCAAGCAGGGAGCTCCCGCAGGCTGCCGCAGTGGTGTCAGTGGTGGGGGTGGGCCAGGTGGGGAGCTCCCACAGGCGGCCATGGCGGTGTCGGCGGGGGGAGGCATCCAAGCAGTGAGAAATAGAGGACATAAAGGCATCTGGTTTCATATCAATAGATGACAGAGGACCAGAAAACCGAACTGTCCTCTATAAAATCAGACGAGTGGCCACCCTAGGGCTCACCCAAAGGGTTAGTTTTGGCCTGCACCCCTATACCTGCTACTTAGGAAAGTCCTGTGACCTGCTCCTTGGGTTTCACTGCATCTTGGGGAGCTGCTACTGAGTGTGGGGGGTCCTTCTGCAGCACAAGGGACCCCTTGTTGCTCCCTGGGAAGCTGCAGAGCAGCAGTTTCCATTTCCACATGGTTGATTTGCAAGGGCGGGGGGGGAGTTGACCGCCCTCAAGAATTGCTAGTCCCAAATCCCACAGCTCCAGCTGGAGCAGAAAACTGCAAAAGAACTCAAAAGAAAAGAAACTGGGTCTATCCTGGTTCTTGGGCCTGGCCTGCAGATGGGCTCAGCTACCCAGCTAGGCTGAGGCACAAGGACTGCTACAGCAAGAACAGGTACCAGGCTGTAATCCTGGAGGTTTGTCCCAGGAATTAATACCCCCATGGTATTATCCCTCCCCAAACCCAGGAAAGCAAAGTGAATACAAAGAAAGGGAGAGGAGAGGAGTCCCAGACTCAGAGACTCCCTCACTCCTCTGTACATGAGACTTGCCCTTCACGTAGGCTTCTCTCCAGGGTCCCCCAACCTCCAGCTCCCTCTTCTTATGTACCTGGTCTGACATCACCCCAAGTATCAGGTGAGGGGTTGCCAGATTTCTAGTTTTTCCTCTTAACCAATTTATTTGACAAGAACACTGCCCAGTTCAGCCAATGTGGCCAGGGGTCTGATTTTCCCTGCTGTTACCTGACGGAAACTAGTTTCTTGTTTCCAGTCCACAGCAGGGTGTCATAAACAAAAGCCTCAGGTATCAAGACACAGCAGGCCATCTGTTCTGCCTAGTGCACAAGCAAAGATGAGAGGAGAGAAAACCATGAGTATGTACAGCAAAGCAGATACAAGAAAGCAAACAAAAAACCCCCAAAAAATTATATATAAACTAAAACCAAATACTTAACACACTTGACAGTACAAAATTACTTGTACAGTTTGTGTTCTACATGTAAAAATGGATGTATTTATTGCTGGCAATGAGTCGGGTTCTGTAATGAATGGCCAGACTTGCTGAGCTGCCAGCCATCTGTAGGTCTTTCTGAATTCACTGGGCACTGCAAGTACTTAGGTAGCAGCATAAATTTGTGTTCATTGTAATCTTATGCTGTTTGTAGTATTGAGTGGTGATGCTGGTTGAAATGTTCATTGTTCTACATTTATAGAACCCTGACAGACATTAACCTTAAGACTTGACCAGGGATCCTGGTTTTCTCTGATTAAAAAAAACAAACAAACCCAAGTTTTAGATTACAAAAAGTAACCCAAAATTCACATTTTTCCATGATCAAAATGAATTACC
>NW_017729032.1:15897908-15904580 GCF_001723915.1 Gavialis gangeticus | reverse complement strand
ATATATTATTGGTGTTTCATTAATCTGACAATTGGGATTTTTTTTTATCAGAGAAAGCCAGGATCCCAGGACATGATTAAATGGTTAATCACATTTTAAATAAGGACCTGGTCACACACTCATTTGATTAAATGATAAATCAAATGATAACTTGAGGAACAGGCTACAAAGCTATTACACATATTTTGTGTAATAACTTTGTGGTTGGTTCTTATCACACCTTTAAGTGAATGGGTGTCCAGTGCTCCCAGACTCTGGAGCACACTGGTTTTCCAAAACTCCTATGTTTTTCAGAGACTGGGCACACCTAACTGGGTCTCCCAGCCATAGGAGTCCACTATTGCACTCCTGCAGCTGGGAGCCTGCCTCAGCTGATTGGAGTTCCCTGCCAATCACCAGGGAGTTTCCCCCATTTGGGGGCTTCCAGCCTCTGCAGCATGGTACACTCCCGTGGTTGGGATCTCTGATCAATGCTCCCAGCTGGAGAATTGCTACTTGCAGGTGCAGGGGGAGTCCAGGATCTGGCTCCTCCTGCACCTGTATGATGGGCTCTGATGCTCAGTCCCACAATTGCACTTCCTGCCATGCACATGTGGCATGGCAGGGAATGTAGTTGTTGGAATCAGGGGTCAGATCCCATCATGCCTTTAAATTGACGTCTGGTCCACAGTCTGGCTTAAAATGCATCACGACGTAACAATGGGACTGAATTTTTTCTAGTGCATGAAATCAACCAAACTTTGGCAAATAATTAAAAAAACAATGTTTACATATATTGCTATAAGTAATTGACTTCTGTTTATAATGTTATGAATTAGAGTAAAATTGTTTGTTTGATACAGAAATGAGTCATTAGCTCCAGTTCATTAACAAACTGGTTGATGACTATTGATGTGTCCTAATTTATCTGGCAGTTCTCATATAAGTACACATCTGCTCAGAAATATAGGGAATCTGTTTATCTTCACAATATGTGCTAGGCTCCAATTCCCATATCACCTTTTTCTGTTCTGTTTGAATGGATGTTTAATGGAGGACAAGCCAGCAAATCTCTGGAAATTGTAAATCATTCTCTCTTTACTGACTTTATTTGAGTAATACTTTTCTGCACTGGTTGACATGAAATCATGTTAATGTGAAGACCTAGTGGGATCCAGGCAAAACTTTGAAGAGAAAAATCTTGAAAATAAAGCAGGTCAGCATAGAAGAGTGCTGTGAATAGTCTAGCTAAGTAGTGGTCAATGCTGATGATAGGAATGAGGCCAGACTACAAACATCTAATGAATGCAAGCCCAGAGAAAGTGAAGTGAAGGTGTTTAACACCTCTCAGGAAGTGTCCAGTTCTTATGTTGCCACAAAATCCCAACATTTTTTAAAAGGAAGTAAGCTTCTTGAGTTGCCAGACTTGGCCTAATTTTGAAGTATATTTCTTAGGGTATCATCTACAGCCCAAACAAGGCTGCCAGTTCATGGTGCTAAACTCAGTACGAACACAGAGTAATATCCAGTCCCTGCCTCTCTCTCCCCAGCATCCACTTCCACCGTAAGCAATGATACTGGCACTGAAATGAAGATCAGTGTCACATTAGCAGCTGTCCCTGCATCTAGCGGAAGGCAACAAAAATGGGGACTGGGATTATTTAGTCTGGAGAAGAGAAGACTGTGGGAGGGGAATTTAATAGCAGCCTTCAATTCCCTGAGGATGGAGCAAAACTATTCTCAGTGGTAGCAGATGACAGAACAAGGAGCAACAATCTCAAATTGCAGCAATGGAAGTTTAAGCTGGATATTAGAGAAAGCTTTCTCATGAGGAGGGTGGTGAAGCACTGGAACAGGTTACCCAGAGGGGTGGTGGAATCTCCATCCCTGAAGCGTTTTACGACCTGGGTAGACAAAGCCTTGGCTGGGGTGATCTACTTGGGACTGGATTAGTTGACCTCCCAAGGTCCCTTCCAGACCTAATGTTCTATGATTCCAAGAACATGGGGATCTGGGACAGAAGTTCAATAAACCGATTTAACCTAACTCAGTAAGTCTCCAAGGTTATCCTAAAGTAGTTTTGGCCATTTTGAAAACAGTTTTTGTACACTGATCTTCTGTTGTGTTAGAGATTTGAACTGGTTTCTGATCACTTACACCTGTTTATGTGTAATTTCTGTCTCTAGCCAAGAAGCGCCATACTGGGCCAGTGGTCCATCCAGCCCAGGGTTCTGTTTCTGACTGTGGCAGGAGTGAATGCTTTTAGATGGAGAGCACTGAACTTCATCCATCTAGTTATCTATCCCAGATTCATTGCCCTCCTTGATATCCACAATTATTGGTGTAGAGACGCAAGATGAAGCATCTTCTGTTCAACAGCTATTAATAGATTTACCATCCATGAATGTGCCTAGTCCTTTTTTGAACCTAGCTATGCCATCTTATTTTACCACATCCGGTGTCAGTGAACTCCACAGGTTAACTACACACTACATAAAATGGTACTTGCTCTTGTTAGTTTTAAACCTGTTTCCTTCTAATTTCAATGGGTGCCCCTGGTTCTGTTATTCTGGGGCTTGGTGAATAACAGTTCCCTGTTCACTTTGCCCATTCCCTTCATCATTTTATAGACTTCTATCATATTATATCCCCCCTAGCCTTCTCCTTTCCAAACTGAAGGATTTTTACTCTCTCCTGGTATGGCAACTACTCCATATTTTGCCATGTGGCAACTGCTTGACACATTAACTTCAGCATTATTGGTTTGAACAATAATGGACACTGGAACTGGACAATGATGCAAAAAGTATGTGAGAAAACTAATCTCAACTATTACTGTGAAACCCTACCATGGGCAAATACTTGCTGGTTTGGCTTCAACAGATATTTATTGTTGATATCCTTTACCCTTCAACAGTTCTCATGATAATAAAGTTACTTTCCCCGCATCTCTTCTTCTTAATCTTCAATATAGCAATTTTCAAGCTCATCTGTGTTCCTGTAGGTGACAGGTACGCCTGCGCAACATGGGCTATAGAAAATAGGGTGTATCATCGTACAACCTAACCTAAGCTTAACCTGTGTAGTAATGACTTAAGTTAAGCAGGGGTACAGGTTGTAGCCATATTGGTCTACAGGCAAAAGGCATCAGAACTTGTGGCACAGGTAATATCTTTTATTAGGCAAGCATGCGCTGTAAACAGTGATTGATGAGGTGGATTGATATAACCAAATGTATTAGAAGTTATTATGCTATAATAGATATATTTTAAAGTTGCTTAAATCATTTTTAAAAAACAAAGCAGGCTTGTCAGAGAAGACCACAACCTAAGATAAAAAATAAACAGGCCACTGCTAAACAGCATTTCATAATGGGGAAAGAAAGGAGGTAAGAAACCCTCTCTTTTACTTTCCCAGGATATAAATCCTAATGAATTAACATCTTCCACTTCCACAAGAGATCTGGTTCAATCCAGTTCCAAAAGTTTCAGTGAAACAAAAAAAAAAAGTAAAACCAATCAGAGACCATTTATTAGAATATTGAAACCAGCCATATTTAAATATTGAGCACAGGCTGGAGGAAACTTCAGACTTTTCTGAAGCTTAGAAAAAACGGAAATCAAATCAGTGAAAGTCCCAAGGGAGCTGAGAAGCCTGGCCAGCAAACCTGTTTCTTCCTTGAATCTGAGGCTAACTAAGCATTGTCTTTATTAATACAAATAAGTCTTTGCTATTGCATATGCTAATAAAGTTTTCAAGTTGTGATGAGACCTTCTCACTGGTCCTGTCTCAGTCTCAACCCCAGTTAAAATATGGAGTAACATTCCCTGTGATTATTGTGGATCCGCCTGATATTATCAGCTCTAAAGTGAATGTGACATAAAAGAGAGGTGTCAAACTAGACATTTTTTCCATACATTTCACAATTAACTCTTTGCTACAAGGTGCATTAACAACCGGTGCTTCACAGGATTCAAATAGAGTTACAGTAGTAAATACTAAGAAAAAAAAACATTTTTGAAAGGTGCGTGAACTGCTGTGCTTGAGGGCTTAATTCTCTTTAGGTTTGCCTAGTGCACTTATCACCACAATAGCAGAGCAGTGTATTAAATATTGTAACCAACTATCACATTTGTTCTACTGTTGACTTCCTGGGGGAGAGTGTTTTGGGTTGTTTTTTTAGTGAAGTGTTTGGGGTTTCTTTTTTTATCTTTCTCTCACATGCTCACTCATGTATTGCTCTCTGATTATGTTAGAGAAGTATATTCTGCCCTTCATAGGATCATAAGGCTGGGAGGAATCCAGGAGACCATCTAGTCCAAACTCCCTGCTCAAGATAGGATTGTCTTGGACTAAGCCATCCCAGTCAAATGTTTGTCTCAAAAATTTCCAGGGATGGGGTTTCCACAACCTCTCTGGGCAGTCTCTTCCAATGGTTGGCTACCTTCATAGTCAGAAAGTTTTTCCTAATCACCCTACATTTCCTTTGCTGCAGCTTGTGGCTGTTGTTCTATGTCTTGTCTCCTGCAGCCATCCTCTTTATAACCATTCCGTTTATAATAACCCTTCAGGTATTTGAATATTGCTATAAAATCCTGCCCTCATCTCTTTTCTATGGTTTTCTCGAAGTGAGGACTCCAAGATTGGCACAGCACTTCATGTGAAGCCTTACCAGTGGTAAAGAGAATGAAAAACACTCTTCTCTTGATGAGCAAGTGAAGCTTCTATTAATATAGCCCAGTTTTCTTTTGGCCTTTTTTGTGCAACGAGCGCTTGGTTAGCTCATATTCAGTTTATGATCCACTGTAGCCCCCAAGTCCTTCTCTGCAGTATTGCAGCCTAGCCAGTCATCCCCGTCTGTATGTGTGCACAGAGTTGTTCCATCCCAACTTCAAGACTATACTTCTCCTTGTTGAATTATTTTTATTCTCCCAGGCCATTTTTTTTCTAGTTTATCCAGGCCATTCTGGATGCTACCCTTACCCTCCACAGTGTCTGCAGCTCCATGCAACTTGGTGTCATCTGCAAATTTGCAAAGTATGAAATGAGTCCCCATCATCCAAATCGTTAATGAAGCTGTTAAACAATACTGAACCCAGGACAGGACAGGACAGGACAGGACAGGACAGGCTGGGGAGCCCCACTTCAAGTGGAAGATGTTGAGGCTCATGATGATCCTTCGTCCCTGTGGGACTCTAGCCCAGAGTTTTGGGTCAGCTCCTGAGAGAGCTCTTTCTCTGTCTCCTAACCTTTAAAATATTGAGAGACTCCCTGGTGGCTGATTCATCTATATCTGTCTGTTGCAGTGTTTCTTGAATTTTTATCTGAAGTGTCAGTTGTTGGCCACTGTCAGAGGTACAGGGTTACTGGCCTAAATAGACTTGTCTGATCCAGTGTAAGTTTTCTATATCATTTCCTTTGGCAACTGATAGAGAATAGCGATTCTTGTATGAAGTTCAATCCTGGCTTCTTTTGAAACCTACACCTCCTCGGGAGACATACCCACCCACGGTGCAAAATATTTGTAAGGGTAAACCTAGCTGTTAGTACAAGATAAATCATCCTGCCATGTGAGAATGCTCACATCTTCAAATATGAATAAAGCACACAGCTGTGGGATGCTCTGGGTGGCCGAACTGGGTGGGGTCCATAGCACACTTAGAATAGCAACTGGTAAAAGTCTGTTGAAATGGAATGACATGCATGTTTGGGACCTGTTTGTTTCCTTGTTTACTGTAGATCATATTTGTAGTGACTCCGTTTTTAAGTCCATGGAGTTAGTTACATTAGTATTAACCAGGGATGTCAAACTCGCCCTTCCACTGTGTATGCTGTATCCATACTTTTCACAATTCAGATCCAAATCTGGTGGTAGTCAGTAGGAGTGCACGAAGCAGGCCCTATTCAATTCGGATTTGGATTCGGACTGAATCAGGGACAGTGATTCGATTATTTGATTCGGATTACTGTCCCTGATTTGATTTGGCCAAATCTGAACCTGAAAATTCAATGCTGATTCAGAGAATCAGTGATTTGGACATAAACACAGCTTTAAATGTTTTTTCTACATACCTCGAGGTACCAGTGCAGCTTGTGAACGCTGCAATGCTGGGGTGCATGGAGCATCCCACAGGAGAGCGGGAGGCCCTCCATGTGCTCGGCGGTGAACTTGGAAGTGGACTGGAAGTACTCAGTGATCAGCCATGGGGGGACCCTGGGTGCCCTGCCCCCCAGACCCAGGAGGCACCAGTTGCTGAGCTGGGGAGTTGTTGGGGGGGGCATCTCACTCCCTGGCAGACCTGGAAGTGGACCGGATGTCAACATGGACTGATCCACTTCCGGATCTGCTGCCAAGCACACTGGGGAGCCCCTACGCTCCTGCGGGACACTCCATGCACCCCAGCCTTGCAGCACTCATGAGCCACCTGCTACCTAGAGGTATGTAGAAAAAACATTTAAAGATGTGTCTATGTCTGAATTGCCGAATCTTTCTGAATCTCTCTGAATTGATTCGGAGGGTTCTGATTTGATTAAAAGAGATTTAAGGGTCCTCTGATTCTATTTGGATTCAGAGATTCAGCCACTGAATCTCTGCCAAATCAAATCAGGGACTGAAGCTTCACACAGTCCTAGTAGTAAGGTGGGTCAGGCTGTGTTGGCACAGCTCTCACTTCCCCCTTCCTGTCTATAATC
>NW_017729032.1:15892632-15892908 GCF_001723915.1 Gavialis gangeticus | reverse complement strand
AGTCCTAGTAGTAAGGTGGGTCAGGCTGTGTTGGCACAGCTCTCACTTCCCCCTTCCTGTCTATAATCATGCTCAGGAACAGATCCAGAGGGGGTGCACTGGCAAGATCATAAAGCCCCTTTTCACAGTGTAGCTCACTGTCAGCAATTCCAGTTCCCTGAGGCCCTGATATCTCCATCCCCTGCAAGATATGCATTGTGGCTGGAGCCCCAGGCTGGTGTAGGATAGTCGTGGAGAATATTTCATAGACATTTGGGCTGGAAGGGACCCTGGAGG
>NW_017729032.1:15878748-15892621 GCF_001723915.1 Gavialis gangeticus | reverse complement strand
CAGTCCTCCATCCTTTATAGGTCTTCCTTTTAAGACGCAAGAGGTGCACCAGTTCCCTGGAGAGACAAGGAGGTTGCTGTGCGCTTTTGCTGCTTTTCCTCCGAGACGGAATGGACTTTGCTTGCGCAGCCAGGATTGCTCCCTTGAGGAGCATCCACGCGTCCACTAAGCAGGGAGCAGAAAGGAAGTGGGGACCGGCCTGCTGCCTCTGCTGTTCCTAGCTGACCCGGAGATGGGGAAAGCCCCAGGACCATTCCTACCCTGCTCCAGCCAACCGCTGCAGAGAGTGGCTGCACAGGGTGCCAGTCTAGGACACTGGCAGATCCCTGCTCCCTTTCCCTCCATTACATTTCCTCCACAATCCTAGAGGTTCTTGAATCCCCTGGCCTGCCAGGAGTCCTGCAGGCTGGAAGAACCAGTCCTGCCAGCTGGGCTTTATGTTTAAGGCCCTTGGTATAAAACAGTTGGAGTGAATTAAGCTCATACAAAAATATTGCTGTGGGGTTTACACTTCCAACACACTTCGGTGTTTTTGAAAAATATACTCTTGGCATAGTCTTCTTTGAGCAACCCTGCAAGTTGATAATGAGACCAGACTTGTTTCATAAGCTAGACAGGAAATTGAATTATCTGCCGTAGTCAAATGAATCTGCCCAGTGAAGTGAGAGTGAGCAGCAACCCTGCTGATACAGACTTTAAAGTTTGGTCTTGAAGAAAAGGCCATTATTAATCAAGTTTGTTAATCAAGTTGTTGACTCTAACACTTGAAGATTCTCAGGGATTAGCCGGCTTAGTTCTCACCAGCATGAACCTGAATTGCTCATTTGCACCAGCATAATATCTGATGGGTGCTGGTTGTAGCCACGTTGGTCTAAGGACATAATTTTGTATATTAGCATCTATTCCGTCCCCAAGAACACAAAACACTAGCAGACTCTATGCCTGAAGAAGGGTGTTTGTGCCTGAAAGCCTGCAAAGAACAATTTGTCCAACTATTTAGTTGGTCTAATAAAAGGAATCATGTGTACCCAAAGAAACTTGTCTGCCATAATTTGTCTTGGCAGACAAGGTTTTTTGCGTGAATTTGATATCTTTTATTAGACCAACTTAAATAGTTGGAAAACAATTATTAAGCAAGCTTTCGGGTTCAAAAACCCTTCATCAGGCTAAGGAGGTTTCAGCAGTTGGTGTGTGCTCTTCCTGGATGGAATGAGAAGTAAAGAAGCCAGAGGCTGGGCTGGTCTGCATACAAGACAGGTAGTCAGTGAAAATGTAAATTGAGGAGTCAAAGAACCTTGTCTGCCTATGCCCTTAGACCAGCATGGCTACAACCTACACCTCTGTATAATTTGTCTTGGCCTTCATGGAGTTGCCCCTGATCCTCACTGCTGTGAGCAAGAGGAGACTCAGGCCTCCTGTAATTGTCTCATGCTATGTAACAAAAAGGTTCTGATGGACTGATTCTAATGGTGAAAAGGAGATGATTTGGGGAAACGGTACAAAAGGTGCAAGTTTCTCAATTTGATTAAGGAAATATATTGTTGGATTAAGTATCCAAGAGAGAAGCTGATAATGCTGCATATTTCAGAGAGTGGTGCTAATTAGAGAAGCCTTGCATAAAATATTCTTAGCTCCATCCACTTTGATGAATTTCTCCCTACTTAGAAGTGTCCCAATAGAGAATAATTAGACTGTGTTTGTGTACATGTATCTTTAAGAGATTTCCAGTGTCCGGATTTTTTTTTGATTGTTTTAATTTGTTTTCACAATAGAAATATTAGGAATGTCAGGTCTTACATACCCTGTTTGTTTTGGTGGAAAACTTGGCTAATAGATCAATTTTAAAACCAGGAAGGACAATTCTAATCTTTCTCATTTGGGTTCCTGCCTAGTATAGGCCATGGGACTTCATCCCATAGCTCATGGAAGGAGACCTACCTTAATTTCTCTTTGAGTTGGGCATATTTTTGGAAAGGTATCAAGTCTTAATTTGAAGGTATCGAATAACAGAGGACTAACAGTCTTCTTAGTTTTCTTATTTCACTGGTTTCACCTTATTGTTAAAAAGGCATGTCTTACTTATATTGTGAATTAACTTAACTGCAGCTCCCAGCTGGATCTTGTTATGACTACTTTTCTCACACATTAAAGACCCCTCTGCTATCAGAAATCTCCATCCAACGGAGACACTTAGAGATCGTAATCTAGTCACAGCTTCACTTTCTTGCAGATAAGTTGAATAGAATGAACTTTTCTAATCTCTAAGGGAGGTTTTCAAGATCTATAATATTTTTTTCACTTTTCTGTTTCCTTTCCAATTATTCAATGCTCTTTTTGAAGTGCTGACATCAAAACTGGATAGAGTATTGCAGCAGCAGTTTCACTAATGTCCGTACTAATATGTATAGCAAATTAAGAGACTCTGTTAACTGGGCACTTTGCCATCCCTTAAATGAAGCAACAGGCTGCTGCATTTTCAGCAGAGTTCTTCTGCTAAGCTCAAACAAAAAGACTGCATGTTTTAGTTCATCCATTTCCTTTCAGATGCTATAAATACTAGTTCTCAATTGTGCATACTTTTTCAGATGCATCAGTATGGGAGATATATATCCCATATCCGAGAATAAAATAAGAATTCTAGCCATTTTTATAAGTCCTAAGGATGCAAAAAGGACACAAGTCTAGTGCCTTCCCCCACACACCTTCTAGAACATTTAACTACATTTTTAAAAAGTTTCAGCTCAAACAAAGCCCAATACTATTATTTACTTCTCATCATCTAAATCAGGAGTTGTCAACTGGGGGTACGCGTACCCCTAGGAGTGCTTGGAAAGGTCCTGGGGGTATGCGCAGGTGGACAGGGACAGAGTGCCACCACCCCTCACCACTGCCTCCTAGGAGCAGGGCTGGGGGGCTGAGGGTAGCAGAGCCCCTCTGTGGGCCGCACAGGCAGTGCCTGGCTGGCCGTATGCATTCAGGTGGAGGGAAGTTTGCATGCAGCGGCTGCCATCTACCACCCTGCACCTCCCCTGCCACCTGCTGCCCATCGCCTTGTGCTGCCACCATGCACCGCTTTCCCATGGCTGATTGCACATGCGGCTTCATGGGCTGCTGATGGGCAGCACACGATTAGCAGGGTGCGAGTCCCATCAGCAGCCCATGGAGCTACACATGCAACCAGCTGTGAGAAAGTGAAGCACAGTGGTTCAGGGTGGTGGGTGGTGGCAGTGGCTGCCACGTGCAAGCCCTCCCCCACCCACTCCATGTGCAGCCACCGCCACCAGAAGGGGTACATTTCTTTAAAAAGGTTGAAAACCCCTGATCTAAATATATAGGAGGCAGAAAGTTAGGGCCCTAAACCTTGCACCATTTGGCTATGTGTTTTTAATGATAATGGCCCTTTGATAGATTTGTGCCAGTTTACTGCAGCTTAAGATCTGGGCCAAGAAACTTATAATATGCCCTAAAAGTGTCCTAAGACTACATTTTAAATCATATTTCTTTGCAATTGTCTTCAAACTATTTCTTTATTAGAGAAGTAGTATTCTTGCCTAACTGGGAAAAACAGCAAACCATGGCTTGGAGCCTGTAAGCTGCTAAACAAAGACCTAATGCATCTGAGTTAGACCCCACTGAATTAAAGAAAACTAAAGCAGGTGCAAAAATTGTATGGAGAAGCTAGCTGGATCAGGGGCTGGGGACCAAATTGTGTTCCTTTTGCAACCAAGGGTACATCTCATTTTGATTTCAATGGGAGGAAGATCATGCCTGTATGTTTCTTAGGAAGGCTCAGCTATGGAGGGGATAGAACCACTTCAATAATAATAGGAAACACCTAGTGTTAGTGGAGTGCTTTCCAGTAGAAGAGCTCAAAGCAATTTACAAAACAGTATCAATTATTTTTTCATTTTACAGATAGGTAAACAATCACAGAGAGATCTTGCCCAGCTTCGCCATTCATTTCTCCAAGTATCCTGACACCCAATCACTGCTTGACCCTTAGACTGTGTTGGCATTCATTGCTAACACATAGTCATTACGTTTTTCATTGTAGCTGCAGCCTGTTCATGTTGTGAAAGATGGGTGCAGAGGTTTTGAGTATTTCATACTGGAAATGTAGAAATTTCATCTCTGGAGATATTCCTTGTAGAAATTCCTATTTCTGCTAACAGAATATTTTCCATTGCAGGAAGGTTTGCCGGGATTTTCTTTCAATAGCTTTAGTGCAGTGTACAGCCTTGTGCATTAAACATGAAGAGTACTATTTTTTAAGAGCTCTAACATTTAATTTATCAGAGTCAACTTTCCCTTTCAAAATGCAAGCTCAAGGCAAATTATTTCTTGAGCAGCACTGGGAGTTCACTAAACTGAAGAGCAAAGGAACCTGTAGCATTGTGATAACTTGATAAAAAGCAAAAGGCCTAGTGAAATACCCTGCAGTAAGATTTAATAGGAGCTATACCTGCCTAAAAAGAAAAAGTGCAGGGTGAGAAAATGTCCTTATTTTCTTATTTTTCATTTAAATTGCTTTGGGTGAAATCTGGCTGTCTTTAATGCATCTTTGCTTTTGTTATTTTTTCTTTTTACCTTAGTCTTTCTATGCAGTATACATTTATTCTTCTAAACAATGAGAATAAATACTACGGGGTCTTTGGGGCCAATTAATGTCATTGGCAAAACACCGATTATCTTTAACAGACAAGGACTACACTACAGACTTTTCCTTTAAAGCCTTGCCATCAAAGGGTCCAATCCTGAAATGTTTCTGACTATGTGCAGTCTGCTGTGCCCAGGCTATTGACATCAGTAAGACTCTCAGTAAGCACTGGAATCATTGTCAGGTGCAGGGTTGAAGCCTGTTCTCTGACTATAACACAAGGACCATTGAAGGAAGAAGAGAAATCACATGGAGACTCAGGGCCTACTCAGTTATGGTCTTTACACATTCAATGGTTCCATTAATATTTTATTTCTCCCCATGAGTCCCTTTGGCTGGGGGATTTCTGGCAAACTAACTCACTCCTTGTAGACAGCTAAAAATAACTTTGTAGGAGGGATTTGAAAAATAAGTTTGCATGGCAGAATAAATTAAGGAGAGGAGTTAGTATGGAAAAGGGTATTTAGAAGGAGAAAGAAGGTCAAGGGCTTTGCTTATGTTATTGGTGGACTAGAGAGGTCTGAGCTTAAGGGATGTGGCAGAAGATTTGGCAGGGCAGGGCAGAGTTAAAGCAAGCAAGAAATGTGCATTTGATGGAGAAGATGAGATGCAGTGAAGGGAAGGTCCTCATTAAATTAAGGGCACCCTTTTCTTCTGAAGTGGTTATGCCAATATGTAATTAAGCTGTAATTATTCTTCTGAGTTCTTAGAGGTCCCAGGGAAGATTGCGTAGTACTGGCAGCTGAACTGAGAGAATAAAAGAGCTTGCCCCGAAGAGTTTGCAGTCTAATGCAATAGGGAGCTCTTGTTCTAAAATGTGCCCTTTATATCCATGACTTTAGAACATTTAGCATAAACAAGGACTTAATCATGCTATTTGGGCTGTTGCAAATGGCTATAATAATAATAATGATACTGATAACTGGTAGGGGGTTAAAAAGTGTCATGCTGTGTCAGTACTGATACCAGTAAAACTGCAAGGACTGTGTTTAAATTAAGCAAGACCATGAAGGATTATGGAATTAAAGTCAAAGGAGTAAATGTCTCAGCAGCACACATTTGAAATCATGGGTAGAAAAAAATCAAGAACCAGGCTCTCCTTTTCCCTATATGCCGCACACTTGAACCCTGACCCTATAGAAATCAGCATGGAAAGAGTCACGCTAGGATCAGTGAAGTGAAGTCAGATTTTGTCAAAATCAATAGGGCTGCACATGAAGTATATTTGAGGACTGCATCTTAGAGTGTAAATTCCTTGGTGCAGAGTCTGTGTCTTTTAAAGCATCCACACCCTGCCTAGCACGCTGCTAATGTGGTATGAGTAACAGATGGATAATAGATGTCCATGTACTATAAACACAAGTATTAAAAAGGCAGGGTGATATCCTGGTCCTTCTGAAATCAAAGGGAGTTTTGCCATTGATTTCAGTAGTGCCAAGATTTAATTTAGTCTTATAAATTTTGAGGAAGCAATTACAAGCCCTCTCAAAAGTTACATGTAGAGGGGAAGAAAATGCTGTGTTCTGCAAGTGTAATGCCCTAACATACATATGAAAAGGAAGTGCTATATGGCTACATTTAAGGCTTAAGTAATTAAATTTCAACAGTTCAACATAGCTGAGCTCTTTATTCAGTATAACATAGGTTTGGCTCATTGGCTGTCAGGAACTATTTTCTGAAAAGCATTGCATTTCTCCCATTTAAAAGGGGTGGGGGGAATAATGGTGCCTGCAACCAAAAGTTGTATGTATATTCTTTTCAAATTACATGGGAGTTAGAATCATCATGTTGTTCAGAAAGGGATAGTGGAAGAAAAAATATTGCAGCTGATTTTGATTTGCTTGGTTGGGAATATGAAGAAAAAAAAAACTTTGATAAAGCGTATTGATTTAATATATCTCATTCTCATCACTGGAACAGTTGCAGGGAGATGTGGTGAATTCTCCATCACTAGATGTCTTCAAGGCAAGACCAGGTGTCTTTCTAAAACAGGGGTGGGCAATTATTTTGGCTGGAGGTCCGCTTAATGAGTTTTGGTGAGTTGTCCTTGATGAGTTTGGATAGCCCTGCCTCTTGACAGGTGCCCTGGTCACCATCTTGGGACTGGAAATCCTGCCCCTAACACCTGACCTTTGCCACTGGAAGTCACTCTGCTTGCCCCCTGAAGTACTCCTTTTTGGGAAGGGAGGATTGCTACTTTGGAACCAGAAAAAAACCAAATATTATGCTAAAAGTCAAACACCTACTGTAACACATTTTAATTTTATTACATAAGCTATTTTTGTCAAGATTTGTATTTGCATAGTTTATATAGAGATGATTGCATAGTAACTCAAAAATAAAGTTTTACTCTTGTATATTGTGTGGGGGGGTGTGGTTGGGGTGGATGCATGTGTATGGTGGGGTGTGGGGGTTGAGTAGGGAGGGTTTGTGAGGGAGTGTGGCTGTGTGTGGGGCTGCATAAGGTGTGTTGCAGGGAGGGTGCCTATGTGGGGCGCTATGGGGGCAGGGTGAGGGGGGGTAGGGGGTGTGGGGAACCCCCACACACTCCCCACATGGCACACAGCCCCTGCCGCTGGGGGCAGCATCAGGCAGCAGTGAGCCCTTGAAGCCCTTGTGGCCTGTGCAGGTGCTGCTGCCCACCAGTGCGTGGCTCTTGCCAGAGCTTTTCAAAGTAGCAAGGAGTGCATCTGGGCTGGCCCACCTCTATTGCACGGGGCTCCCAACAGCACACCTGCAGCTCCCAGCACTTATGTGCCACCGGGGAAAGCGTGCAAAGGAGCCAGCTGCCTTCCCTGCTCCCTGCCTCCATGGAAGCAGAGGGCAGGTCTCCCCACCACTTCCAGCGGAGTCCCGGCAGGCGCATGTGGCGGCAGGGAGTGGGGAAGGCAGCTGGCTCCATTGTGTAGGGTTTCTCCCCAGTGGTGTGTGAGTGCTGGGACCTGCACATGCACTGTGGGGAGCCCAACGTGATAGAGGTGGGCCGGCCTGGATGCTTTCCTTGCTGCCATGGGCAGGTCTGGCTGGAGCTGGGTGCCACTGGGAAGCAGCACTTATGCAGGCCACAAGCACCCTGAGGCCTCATTGCTGCTTCTGCTTTTGCTGCAACCAGTGGCAGGGGCTGTGCACCATGTGAGGAGTGTGTGGAGGGTCCCCACCCCCCTCACCCTCTCTCACACCCACACCCTGCCCAACCGAGGTCCGTGCTTTTGCCATCCCCCTGGGTGCAGGCTCTGCATTCCTGCAAACCCCAGTCCCATGCTTCATGCTCCCACCCAGCTCCCCTTGCCCCACCTCTGCCCCCACCACAACTCTCACCACGCCTGCTGCTTCCCCACCTGCTGCCCAGAGCAAGCGCTGCAGCAGGGAAAGGAGGAGGAGCCACTGGAGCCTGGGGTAGCTGAGCAGGTCTCCTGGCAGGTGCAGCAGTGGCAGCAGCAGCCCCACCTGGAAGCTGCATGCTGGCTGGGCTAGGCCATTCTGCACACGAAGGTGGGAGTGAGGCACATGAGCTGGATGGGGTACAATTAGTTGGTGGTGCCCGCAAGCCAGATGAAATTGCCTGGCAGGATGGATCCATCCAACGGGCCATATTTTGCTAGCCCCTGCTGTAAAAGATTATACTAAGTCAAACAGAAGAAGCAGAAATTAGCTGTAGAAATTATTGGTGATTTTCTTTGACCCATAATGTGGGAGGACCAGTCTCTTTTCTGGTCTTACAATCTGCAAGAAGAAATTTCATAATCATTTTAACTCCAGAAACTCAGACCCTTGCCTCTGGAACAAATAAATAAAGCATTATCTAAAGAGGCAAGAATTCTTGTGGTTAATATCTTTTTCTGGACATTGACCATCATATCAACACTATCATTATCTAGAGAGGAGGGCAGCACCATTCACCCACTGATGTACATGGGCAGCTCTAGGTTTCTGTCCCACATTTTCATGAATCCAGATTTCCGGAGTTGGAGAATTGGGTGTTTCATACAGTGGTAAAAAGATCCAGAATCTTTCTCTACTGAAATCTGAATTTTACCAATAGCAAAGGGGGATTGTGGACAATGTTAAGGTCCACAGCATGCCCAGTGTTTGAACATGTGCACAACGCATGGGCTGCAAGGGGCCTGCCAGTATTTCTTCCTTTCATTCAAGATGCAAGCAAAACTGCATCACTGAGCTCTCCTGAGTGCAAGGATAAGTGCAAGTCCCTGTGAACACTTCTTGGCCTGCTAAAAGGGACTTAAAGGACTATACGATCCTGGCCTGGGGCTTCTCCTACACCAGTCCTTTTTTACATCAGGTGTGTCTTCCTTGTATCCATCTAGTTAATATATGCTACACCCCACTAATGGGATGTGGCAAACCAGCATCCTAAAAATCATAGAATCATAGAGAAGCAGAGCTGGAAGGGACCTTCAAGGTTATCTAGTCTAGATCCTGAAGCAAGATCTTCCCTATCCAAACCATCCTATATAATCCGTAATCTAAACTCTATGTAAGATTACCATCAACCCTGGCACAACACAGAACTAACACCTTAACCTGCCACAGGTAAAGCACGAGAGCCATGGAAGCTAATGCCTTGCATCTATGAAAGGCTGTCAACATACGCTCAAAAGATCCTCGGTAGAATGCCCTACCCCCTGTTACAGAGGAAGGCAAAAGCCCCCACTGCCTGTACCAATCTGATTATGGGGTAAAATTATTTCCTGTCCCCAAATACAGTGATTGGTCTGACCCTGAGCAGAGGGGCAAGATCCTCTAGCCCAGAACCTCTGGCTTTGGTCTTAGCAGGAGCATCGGCACATCCCAGTCAAAGCCTCTAAGAAAGTCTTAAAAACCCCCTGACACATGCAGCAGAAAGAGGGGAGGGAGCAGGGCAACAAGCAAAGCTCAGAAGCATGGGAAATACCCATAGGAAGACACAGGCATAGCTATGCCTAGATCATCCTTGACCAGTGGCCTTCCAACCTGTTCTTGACCACCTCCAGTCCACAGCTTCCCTAGGCAGTCTATTCCATTGCTTCACTATTCTAACAATGAAGTTTTTCCAGATATCCGATCTAAACTTCCACTGCTGCAATATCAAGCCATTAATCCACATCCTCCTCTCTGCAGCAAGAGAGAAAAGATTATGGCAGCCCTTTAAGGCAGCCCTTCAAGTATTTGAAGACTGCTATCATATCCTATTTTAAGTGCCTTTTCTGCAAGCTGAACATGCCTTCAGTCTTTCTTCCTATGACTTGCTTTCCAAGCCCTTTATCATTTTTGTCGCCCATCTCTGGCTTCTCCATGTTCTTTATAAAATGTAGAGCTCAGAACAGCACACAGTGCTCCAAATGAAGCCTAACCAGTGCCAAGTAGAGGTGCTATGGTCTCCTATGTCTTGCACCTAATACTTCTGTTGTTGCATCTGAAAACCACATTCACCTATTTTTCAGCTGTACCTTGCATTTGTCTGCATTGAACTTCATCCTGTTAGCTTGACCTCAATATTTCAATCTGTCAAGATTCTTCTGAATTGCATTCACATCTTCTGGTGTGTTCTCAGTTCTTCCTGGTTTTGTGTTGTCTGCAAACTTGCTCAAGAAGCTTTCTATGCCATCATCCAAATTGTTAATAAACACATTGAACAGCAGTTGACTAAGGACAGGGCCCTGTCGGACTCCATTCAAAACCTCTTGCCATTCTGACCTGGACCCATTAATAGTTACCTTAGAATTACCCTCCCCATAAATACCCGGACTATTGAGCCAGTTATCTATTCACCTTATAGCAGTTTTATCTAGGCCACATTTCTCCAATTTGTTTCTGAGAAGGTCATGTGGGACCTTGTCCCAAGCCTTCCTAAAGTCCAGATACACAATATCCATAGCATTTCCTTCATCCACGCGAGTAGCTACTTTATCAAAGAAGGAGATCAGGTTAGTTTCACATTATTTGTTTTTCATAAATCCATACTGGCTGTTTGTGATCACCCCCTCTACCTCCAGGTGCTTGCAAATGGCTTCCCTTAGGATATGCTTCAGTAACTTCCTAGGTATTGAGATGAGGCTCACTGGTCTGTAGTTCTCCATATCCTCCTTTTTGCCTTTCTTAAAGAGGGGCACTACACTGGCCCCTTTCCAGTCCTCTGGTACCTGGTCTGTCTCCCACGACTTCATGGAGATCATTGCCAAGGTTCTGGATCTCTGCCAGTCCTTTCAGTACCCTGGGATAGAGTTGATCCAGCCCTGCTGACGAGTTCATTTAGACCTAGCAAAAGCTTTTTGATCATCTCTTTTGTTATTTCCTCCCTCAGCTTGCCCCTGTCCTTGCCCAGATAATCCCTATTAGGTGTCTTGCTGCAGCTTAATATTTTTGTGAAGACTGAGGCAGAGCAGCTGTTGAGTAGCTCCATAGTCTTTGCATCTTTGGTTAGAAATTCTGTCTGTCTGGTTAACAGAGGACACACTTCTTCCTTGGTCCTTCTTTCATGTTCAATAGACATACAGAACCTCTTCTTGTTGTCCTTAACCTTCTTGGCAGGTGCATCTCATTCTTTATCTTTGCCTCCCTGATTTTGTCCCTGCAGGTTCATGCTATTTCCTGGTACACATCCTTGGTGATCTGCCCATTCTTCCATTGCTTGCATGCTGTCCTTTTGCATTCAAGGTATTTTAGAAGCTTCATGTGCAGCCACATTGGTCTCTTGCTATTCTTGTGCTCCCACTGTGTTGGGACAATTTCTTGTTAGGCTTACAATACTGTGCCCCTTAGAAACTTCCAGCCCTCCTGAGTGCCTTTATCTTTCAATCTATCCTACCATGCTACCATGCCTATTAACTTTTAAATCTAGCACCCTGATTTTGCTGACCTAATCCTTTCCCTGTCTCAGGATGTGGAATTCTGTCATATCATGATTGCTCCCTCCCAAGTTACCCATCACCTTCACATCCTCCACCAATTCTTCCCTGCTGGTTAGGATGAGATTCAAAATAAAGGATCCCCTACTGGTACCTTCCACCTTCTGGAAGAGAAAGTTGTTCTCCATATAAGTTAGGAACTGGTTTGAACTTTTGTGTTTGGCTGCATTGTTCTTCCAGGAGTCTGGAAACTTGGTACTATTCCATAGTTTTTGGATAGATTTGTCACCCGTTAAAGGGTGCCTTATCCACCTCCTCTTTCCAATTAGGTGGCCTATAATAAATCCCACTGTTATATTGGTGCTCCATCTTTCACCTGTCATCTTCATGCATATGCATCCTGCTTTGTTGTCTTCTTTCTTCTGAACTGGGGAACATGTGTCTGTGTTTTTGACATACAAGGCAACACCACACATGTTCTCTCAACCCTGTACTTCCATACAGAGTATAACTCGCAATGTTGGTATTCCAGTCATATAAGCTGCCCCACCATGGCTTGGTGATGCCACTTAGATCATAGTTTTTTTCACATGCTGCAGCTTCCAGCTCATCTTGTTTATCCCCAGTACTTCTCACATGTGTATACATGCATCGGATGTATTATGCATTTTGACCTACTCTCTTCCCTTTTGCACCACTTGTTGCAGTCCTATAACTCTCGGGCCCTTTCCCAGAGTTAAGTTGCTTCTTCAGTTCTTTTTCCCTCTGGGCCGTGTGCTCTGTTGTTGGAGGGTTTGGATCACCATTCCCTGTGGAACCTCATGCCTGCAGGTGTCCTCTCCTCTGCCTCTTCCTCAGCAGCTCCACCGCAGAGTGCTTGAAAATGGTTGTTGACCATTTCAATCTGTGCTCTTCAATTTGGGGACCCTCTTTCATATGCTTCCACTTTTCCTTATTTCCCTTTGGCCTCTCCAGTACCAGCCTCACGTAACACAGGAAACACAGGAAGGGACACTGATTTGAAAAGACAATCATAATGGTCCCTTTTCACTTCCTGCAGAGTACAGGCCACTGAATGTCACCGAGTCATTCTGCATTTTGCTCATAACTTCTTTTTGAGCTGGAGCACATCTTAGAGACTGTAAGTGCTGGAGAGTCCATCATACCTCTTAGCTACTTGTTCCCAAGATTAATTATCTTCAGTCCCTGAGTCCAGAATTTGCACCTGAGAGATTGTGTTCAATCGGCCAAATCTAGGTGTAGGTAAAATACTTTCAAGCCCACATCAAATGCCTTTTAATAAGCACAAGTGCTTTTAAATAGCCAGATGGTTAGCATCTGGAAAACATGGTTAGCAGCTGCCAAGCAGCAGCAGGCTATGAAATGAATTGCCAAATCTGCCATGAGTGTTTCCTAACCACTTAACTGAAGGTGTTATGTACAGGAATTGGAGACTAATATCAGTAAGGCCCTAGCACAAAAGATAATAATAAAAGATATGCTGCTGGGCTTGTGTGATAAACTAGAGGTTGTTTAGAGCTCCTGATATTTTTATTCCCTTCACATAAAGGAATAAAATGTGGCAGAGGAGAAGAAACTTCTGAATTGTACATAAGTTGTTCAGGAGCTGGTATCATCTTTGGTTGTTTGCTTTAATCACATAATTATGGATAAAAGTCTCTTCACCTAAAAGAAAACACAGCTTGAGTGCAATGAGATGTGCAGTTGTCTTTGTACTCAATGCAATGGAAGATAATGAGATTTTTTTTTCTCAGGTAATGACAGAAGCTGCATTGTATGCACCAACCAGAAGGGAAAGGTGTTAAAATAAGCTGCTTTGTTTTCAGACCCTAATAGGTTTCATGCAACATTTTGCTTTATGACTTTATTTCTGTCCATGTCAAAATATCTCCTGTACTGTAAGCATCAGACCATATTTACATATAACACAAAGGCTTTTATTAGGAACAAAGTGTGCTGGTCCTAATACATGTATCATAGCCACAGGATGTGAGGACCTTTTCTTACTCCCTAACAAACCAAGTGTAAGGGTTATTTTGAATTTTTGCAGAATTGATGCTCACTCCTTATTGCTCCTAAGAAAACAGTATCCCAGTACACAGAAGAAAAGGGGTTGTGATTCCTTAAGCCTCATATCTCTCCACCTTGTCTAGTAGTTCTGGAAGAGTGAAGGGAGTAGGTATAATGGTGTTAATGAGTGTTAGGATAGGTGTACATCTCTTGTGTCCCAAGATGCTTCAAGAAGGTTCCAGGCTCAGATACCCACAGGTGTTTCAACCCCTAACTCCCATTGTTATTCATTGTTTTTAGCCAGAAGCTGGGCCCAACCTTTTATGCACACTACCACCTG
>NW_017729032.1:15869796-15873748 GCF_001723915.1 Gavialis gangeticus | reverse complement strand
CTTATTGCTCCTAAGAAAACAGTATCCCAGTACACAGAAGAAAAGGGGTTGTGATTCCTTAAGCCTCATATCTCTCCACCTTGTCTAGTAGTTCTGGAAGAGTGAAGGGAGTAGGTATAATGGTGTTAATGAGTGTTAGGATAGGTGTACATCTCTTGTGTCCCAAGATGCTTCAAGAAGGTTCCAGGCTCAGATACCCACAGGTGTTTCAACCCCTAACTCCCATTGTTATTCATTGTTTTTAGCCAGAAGCTGGGCCCAACCTTTTATGCACACTACCACCTGCTGTTCCCCAAGGGCACTACCACTGTCCACTGCTCTTTGTGATGCTGTGCCCTGAAAATAGGGACCCAGGTATTATTCTGGGTGATTTCTGAGATAAGCTTCAAGATTGCAGAATATATAATTTCCCTTCCCTTCACTAGATGTCCTCACAAAGAACATTATTTATTAGTTATTCTCATATCTTCCTGTTTAGGAGGGTTCTGGAGTTCTTTAAGACTGTAATTTTAGTCTGGTAACCCACAATTTGCCTGTATCCAGATTGTTCCATGCCGTGTTTTGATGGGTCTCAGTGTGTTTTCAGTGTAAGCTCTGAAATTGCCTGGTGGCTTGAGAATTTAGCTATAATTTCTTTTTCTCTGTATGACTTGTTACGTTGTTAGGGAAAATAAAGCAAGAGAACCAGTCAGTGAAAATTTCATAGCAAGATGTGAGCCACACATAGAAAGGTGCAAATCAGGGTGTCAGTACAGGAAGTTTCCATGCTGAATCCTGGTGTGGATTTTTTAACTAGGGTTAGGCAGAAAATGCAACTTTTCTTACTAGAGGAATGTTTTGACATCTTTGTAGCTAAGGTCCAGGCATACTAGCAGTTTACCATGGGACAAAAGGGAGCTTTGCATCAGCTGGGCAGTGGTCGCTGCTCTGCTATAAGCTTTTACCCCATAGTAAATGAAAGTAAACTGGATAGCTTAGCTGTCAGTGAAAGGGGGGTAAGATATTTACTGGGCATATCAACATGAGACACTGTTGTGCAGTGGTTTAATTATACAAGTACTAAATAAATGCACAATAACCTGAGTTACTGCACAGTAGCACCAGTGAACGTCTTTTAAGTGCTACTGTGCAGTTGCCTAATAATACAGTGTAGTAGTGTATTAGCACTGTTGGCGCTGTGACGCACTGCTGAAGAGTGCAGAGTCAGCATCTCATGTAGACGCACCCGCTGTTGGGTAAGTGTGTGCGCACAGGTAGTTATTGTGGAGTACCTGCGGTAGTAAAGCTCTCCTCCTTTTCTACATGACAGGTTGTTCATATATCTGAATCCTGAGTCATAGAACTGGTGTTCCACCTACTGCTGCAAAGCCTTGCAGGGAAGCCAACAAAGTGGGAATCAGGCAGGGCTTGGAGCAAGTTGTCCCATCCATGGAATCTGCAGGAAAATTAAGCTCAGGAGAGTTCATTTTGCTCAAGCCTAGAAATTAAGAACCATTTTCAGCCTGGAAAGTGACAGTCTAACAGAGCCATGAATGAAACCCAGGTGTCCATTGCCTTAATCACAAGATCCTCTTTTCTGTATCAGCCTTGTCTACAGATAAAATGCTGTCACTTCAACCTGATGGAACCTGTCAAGTATCAAAATCCATTAGTCAAGGAGAGACAATGGTGAGGTTATTCAGTATCTGTGTTACGATTCCTTTGTTGAGTAGGGAAGGCAAATAGCGTTACTACATTGAATGAATTGCACCTTATCTGAAAAGTATCCTAAATCATTAGCTAAAGCATTTCAGTAATCCATAAGCAAGTGGCAGCTCTGTAGATGCTCAGAAAAGCTTACAAAGAGAAAAATCTTTATATGTTGGCCTCTGCATGGACCTTATTTTATTTGAAGGAGAGATGTATGTAATAGTTAGGCCCTGCTAACATGATCTTGAACTTGGCAGTGAACTTAAGAAAAATAAAGTTTTATTGTTTTGAGTTTCATCACTGGCTGATTTGGAAGCGAACAGAGTTGACGCTGCAGACCATGCTACCCTTGGGGGAAGACAGGGACTGGTGCATTATTTTGTACTTTTGGCATTTCATGGAGGAAGGTGCCTTAATCCAAGGGAAGAGTTCCATTTGACATGGCTAAGAAAGTACAATTTAATGAGTTTTTTAATATAATAGGACCCTGATTATAAATTGGAGCCTCTGGGCACTAGAGTTTTGTTACAGATCATACTCATGTGCAATTGCTGGCAATTGACATGTCAGGCTGCCCCCCAACTTAGTGTTGTACTGATGCACAAGGGTGGGGGGAAGGTGCAGAGGTTTCTGTCCCACATAGGCTGTCTGTCTTTTGTCCCCAGTAAAGAGCACTGCTTGGTCTTGGTGTCTGCCAGTACTGCACACTGGCTTTCCTGTGTGCTTCCATTAGCACCACGCATCAGCTAGCAGTTGAGCATCCGGCTCCCAGTTAATGGAGCATAAAAGGTGGCAGAGAATGGGGGGCAGGCAGTAGGGGGGACTGGGTAAGGTGAGGGAGTCTTGCAGTCATGAGAGGCAAGTGGTGGTAGGGAGGCAGGGGCTGGTGCATGCAGGCACTATGGGGGGCAGGGAGTGGGGGAGTGGTGGGAAGGACAAGAGACAGGGTGCAAGATGCAGGGGTCAGACTACTTGAATACCCTGCTGCCCACCCCCCACCACCTGCCCCCTGCTGTTACTTAGCCCACTGTTGCAGGGGGTCATCTTAAATTCCAAGTTATTTTGGATTTCTGTAAATACAGTATTAACTTTTCCCTTAGGCACCTTCATGCCTTCCCCCATGGTGCCCTTCAAGTTTATTGAACATTCCCAATCAATAGATTCAGACACCACCTTATCCTCTTTTCAGTTCTTCTTAAAATCTTCTGTCTTCAAGACATCAGTAGGTTGGTACTGTATGCCATCAGATAAACTGGTGATTCCTTGTACCTATAAAGTCATGGAGACAGGGTGTCTGTAATGTTACATTGCCTTCTCTTCATTCATCTATTCTTTATAGTGGTCTGACTAGCACCAGTATTTATGTGGTCACCATTACTGAAATATTTAATCACCTCACAGCCTACAATGCATTTATTCTTACAACAGGCCAGCAGTACTATTATTTCCATGTAATAGATGGAAAACTGGGTACAAAGGGAGTAAGTGATTTATCCAGGAAGGTCCATAGTGGAGCAGGGAATTAGACCCCATTTTCCCAGGCTAAGAATAGCGCCATAACCCCTGTACCAGCTGCCTTCTCTGTGATATGGTGTAACAGGGGACCCAAACCTGTTACTCATGTAAAATGGAGGAGGAGGAGAGGGGACTGTAACAGAGAGCCAAGGGGCTTGTGCTGCAGGGTGGAGCAACCTAAGCAGGCTTAGTGGTGCAGGTGCAGAAGGGCAGGTTGGCCCTTAATTAAGAGGAAAAAAACCCTGTGCGGAGCTGGGGAAGGCACATGACAAAAAGGGAGTGTGGCTTCCAGGCATATAAACCCCAAAGCTTAAGCCAAAGCAAGTAGTCTGGCCCTGAAAGTTGCAGATGGAAGAGCACCTGAGTGAGATGCCTGCAGCAGACACTGGCAGGTACCCGAGCGCTCCCTGGAGAGAGCTATGGAGAGCTGATGGCCTGCAGTGAGGTAATGACTCAGAGCTGGGTTGTTTTTTTCAGTTGTGAAGCAGTGGCTTGTGGTTATGTTGTGATTTAAGCTTGAAACTGGTGGACTGGACGTAGCTGTAAGGGGTGAAGATGAGTACCCAGGGATGCTGCAGGGGAGCCCATCTTAAAGCCTTGCCTTGGGTCAGGGATGCCAGGGGAGACTGAACTGAAAGCAAGAGCAGCCTTACCTTGGGTTAGGGACACCGGCGGGGCTGAGCCAAATAGAGAGCAGCCTTGCCTTGGGTCAAGGACACTGGGGGGGGGGGGGGGGGGGGGGGGGGCA
>NW_017729032.1:15864628-15869681 GCF_001723915.1 Gavialis gangeticus | reverse complement strand
GGGGGGGGGGGGGGGGGGGGGCGCTGAGCCTAATAGAGAAGCCTGTCCTGGATCAGGGACACCAGGGGTGGCTGGGCTGGAACTGAGAGCAGCCTTGCCCTTGATCAGGGTCTCCAAGGGGGACTGGGACAAGGTGCAAATTGGGGCCAAGGGCCCAAAGACCAGAGATACGGGGCTGAGGCTAAGATAGCTGGGCCCAAATCAGTGAGTCAAGGCTGGATGCTTGCAGCCAGAGTAGTGGGGGGCTAAAACCAAGAGGGATGAGGCCTCTATTGAAGAACAGAACTGTAGACAGAGTAACACCTACGTGGCATAGATGTGGCTGTAAGGGCAGGAGGAGGCCACAGATTTAGCCCTTAAGGCAAGTAGGGCCAAAGAAACAAGCACAGAGAGAGAGAGAGAGTGGATCCTGATCTCACTAGCTTCTGGGGCAGCCTCCCCTCACTACCCCTTAATGTTGAGGCATGGCAGGAAAGGAAGCAGGGTGAGACCCTGGGAGGTTGGAGCAGAAGCCAGGCAGAATCAGGGAGGCAAGGAGGAGGCATCATGGCAGCCCTTGGGCTCCATCCTGTTACATTGCTTGTTTGAACGGTGCTATCAAATGAGGAGTTGATCCATGCATGGGGGACCCTTTTGTGCTGCCACAGTAGAAAAACAGTGTCCTCTGTCGAGTGGTGGCTGAGGCATTCTTTAAACAGGTAACAAGGATATGCAATACTTATAACATACTACTAATAGGGACTTTTAACGCTCCTGATACCTGCTAGAACAATAATATGGCAAATCATAAAATGCCAAGCAAGTTTTTACATGTGTAGAAGACCACGTTGTTTAAAAAAATTGAGGGTATAATTAGGGAATTGTGTCTTGTATCTTGTTCTAATCAATAGGGAAGAAATGATTGCGAAAATGAAGGTGATTGGAATCATGGGGGGAAGTGCTCGTGATAATTCTAAGAAAGGTGGCGTTTGAGGAACTGAATCACGCAGGTAGTGGAAGGAAGGATGAGTCGCTAAGGAAGTGTATCAAGGAGTAGCAAGTGCATTCAGCGACAGAATCAGGAAAGTGAAGGTGAAAACAGATGTAATCGGCAGGGAATGTTAAAGATCATATGAGAGTTTTACAGATATGCCAGAAGAAAAAGAAAGACCAGGGTAAGTGTAGGTCCATTGCTTAGTGATGAGGGTGAACTGCTAGTGGAAAACAAAGGACCCGGAGCTGCTCAATAACTACTGTGCCTCAGTCTTCAAAAAGGAAAAAAAAATCAGTGGTGAACAGAGAGCTAAGAAAGTTAATATGCACGGAGGAGGGGGAGAGCTGATGGATGAAGATAAGCAAAAAGAAGGACAGAGAATTTTGACAATCTGGATGAATTCAAGTCAGCAAGATGTGATAGGATGCATTGAAGTGTGCTATGGCACCTAGCTGAGCAGATCAGGGAGTGTCTGGCAACAATTCTTACAAAGTTGTGCATGTGGGGTATGGTCCTAGAGGTCTAGAAAAAAGCCAACATAGGGCCAATCTTTAAAAAGGGAAAAAAGTAGAACCGAGGGAATTATGGACTACTTGGTGGAACTTGGATCTCAGAGTACATTATAAAACAGTAAACATCTGGAGGAGGAAAGGGTATTCACTAGCAGTCAAGATGGATTTCTTAAAAACAAATCATGCCAAACTAATTTTATTTCCTTTTTTGACAAACTAACTACTTTGGGGGATAGAGGCAATGCTGTGTCATAATATACCTGGATTTAGTAAGGCGTTTGACACCACCCTACCTGATATTCTAAGTTAAGTGCAAAAACATGAGCTAGATAGAAGAGGTAGGTGTATGCCTAATTGGCTGAATAACTGCAAGCAAAGACTAGCTATTAATGGATCAATGTCAGAGTGACAGGAGATTTCAAGTGGCATTCTGCAGGAGGCTGTTTTGGATTTAGTGTTATTTAACATTTTTATTAATGACTTGGATGCAAGATTAAGGAGCTCCTGAGCAAATTTGTAGATGACACAAAACTGGGAGGGGTTGCAGACATTTTGGAGGACAGGAGAACAATTCAAAAGAATCTAGAGAGCTAAGCTAGACACAACAGCATGAACATGGCTGGGGTATTATGTTCCCAGCACTTGTTCCTGCCCAGGGCAGGGGGTCGGACTTGATGATCTGTTCAGGTCCCTTCCAACCCTAGAAACTGAAACGATGAAACAAAATACAAATAAATGCAAGGTGCTATGTTAGAGAAGAATAAACAAATTCACAAATACAGAAAGGGAGGACAAGGACAACTCATTAAGTAGTAGCACTTTCAATAAAGATCCAGGAGTTATGGTGGATTACAAGGTCAACACAAGTCAGCAGTGTGATGCTGTTATAAAAAATGCAGTCTTTGGCTCCGTTGGCATATGCCTGGTACGCCAGACATAGGAGGTGATGGTACCACGGTATTCGGAACTGGATAGGTCTCATGTGGAGTATTCCAGGCAGCTGCACATTTTAAGAACATTATAGAGAAACGAGAGAGGCTGCAGAGGCAATCAACCACAATGATAATAAAACTGCTGAAATGAAACTCTTTTCCCTTGCTACAGAGGGCAGGACAAAATGGGTCTAAACTACAGAAAAGTAGATTTAGATCAAATCTCAGGACAAAAAAACTTCCAAACTAAGAATCATAAGGCAATGAAACAAGCTGCCTAGGAAGCTTGTGATATCTTCACTGGGGGTTTTCAAGAAGAGGCTTGGCAGGTGTCTGTCAGGGATGGGTTTGGAATGGCATATCGTAGGTTGGATTAGATAGGCATTTAGGCCTTTCTGAACCCTGTGATCAAAAATGAGAATTGAGTGCTAACTATTTTCAATGTAATTGAGTAAAGAAAAGAAAATACAGTTGTATCCCATTGAAATCAATATGTTTGCTAATAGTTTCTATGGGACCTGTATCTGGTCCATAGGGAGTTTAGAAGAGTATTATATAAATAAGAACACTATAGAGTGGGTTACAAAAAAAGTGGCTAACAGATTGGAAGCAATAAGGAATTTTTAAGCCGACTATTGCCAGTGAAGTGAGGTATCAAGTATGCATAAGTCCATCTTGGGAACTGTTCTTTCCAATAAGTTAAATGAAAGGCAAGGAGGGAAATACAAGCATAATGTTAATGAAAACCTTAGGTGATATTAGGCTAGGAAGGATAGTAAATTCCAAAGCAGATAGATTGAAATCTCAGAATGATCCAACAGCCTTCAAGAAGTTGGTGAAAAGAAAGAGGAGATGGGATTTAATCCACATACATGCTGACAATACACCTAGACAGAAATCACAGTGGAAGAAAGAAGAAGAAAATGGGATAGAGCTGTTCCGAAATGGTAATGCAAAAAAGAAAAAGGGGGCAGGGATTAAGATGTTACTTAGCACTCTATAATAATACCTTTTTACTGAGGGATCTCAGTGCACTTCACAACCATCAATTAAGCTTTATAACATCCCTATGAGATCATACGGAAAGTGGTATTTACCCCATTCTGCAGAGCGGGAAACTAAGGAGCACAGAAATTCAGTGACCTCCTTCAAATATCACAGGGAACCAGTTTAAAAGTTGGGTTTAGAAACTAGGTCTCTCTTTTCTTGCTGGCCTCTACTTACAAGCCCATAAACAAAATATGATCTCATATGCAAGGTACAATCCTAGGAACATTTACCTTCTCCTTCCATATTCCTGCATGATGCCACCTTGAGGAAGTATATGATATGACTGTGATCACATTAACAGCACAGAATGAAGCCCTCATTTTCTTCAGTATCTTACAGTAACATTGTTCTTTGACAGTGTTTTTCAGTAAGTGGGTCATAACCCGCATAGTAGTCATGAAAGCCCATCCTAAGAGGGTCATGAGCCACTAGTTATTTTATTACAGTCAAAAGCAAAGAAAATAACACTCCGTTATTCCCTGCCCACTCTTGTACTTCAAGGTCAAATGTTCCACGTCTGCTTCTTAAAACGCACACCAATTACTGAGTGTTTTCTTTGCTGTCATTAATACTTCTACTCTCATAAGAAATATAGGGAAAGGGTCAGGAAAATTTTGCACTTCTAATAAAGAGTTGCCAACCCAAAAAGATTTTAAAACACTCCTGGGATATGCAGAGGGATGTTGTCAGACAAAGATGGTATTATTGACTCTGCCCTGTACAAATGAAGAAGCTACTACATACAGCCTTGGCAAATCTTAACACAGAATACTGTACTGCAGATGTTAGTCGTCCTCCATTATGAAAATAGGACTTTAAATATTGGAGAATATTCAGAGAAGGGAAACTAAGATATGAAATAGCTACTCTGTGATTGGATGTAGTTGTGTCAGCTTCTAGAATTCTGTAGTAGCTCCCTCAGCCTCTGTACATGAACTTATCTCTAGGTTCAATCCAAGGTGACCTTTAAAAGTCAGTAAATCTCTTCTGTAACATGCCATTTTATTAATTACCCTTTGTTCTGAGCTCAGGTACACTCTAGCTTTCATGGATTTTGATTCACCATCCACTTTTAGATGGTCAGTTTTGCAGTTTCCCTTCTAGGAAAGAGGCTATCAGCTTATGGGAATGCAATCATCCAGCCAACAACAAAACACCCAGAGGCCAGCAATATTAACAATAATGAAACGACTAACTCTCCACACCATGCCCCCATCTCCCTGCCTGGTCTAGTTCACCTTCAGAGATGGAAAGGTTCAATAGTAGGACTGGATTAGGGGGATCTTTCTTTGGGTATTTATTATACACTGGATAAGAAAGGATTCCCGCTTAGCTTTGCTGTCCGTTAAGGGCAAGTTGTATTTGCATTCCAGGTTGTAGATCATTTGATCTGCTCTATTTTAACTGCCAAATTCACTGGGCAGCTTACTGTGTGAAATGACCTGTTCTCTTTATTCTTCTTCCTATTCCTTTCACTTGAAATTTCCATCTCTGCAGAACTAGAGGAGGCCAGAGTTGCCAAGTTTGCCCTGGACTTTGGTATCTCTGGACAAGTGCAGGGTGCTGCACTTGGGCAGTAGGAACCA
>NW_017729032.1:15853700-15864617 GCF_001723915.1 Gavialis gangeticus | reverse complement strand
GGTCCTTTCCGACCCTTAATCTATGAAACTATGAAACTATGATTTGCCCATATGTGTTGGGCTGTATCTTATATAAGCAAAATTCTCACAGAGTTGTCTCTCTCTTCCACCTTCATTCTCACAGATCATAGGATCATCTAAGAAAGTATGGGTCCCATCATAGGAAGGGACCTCCTAAGATCATTGTGGCAGGGCACTGTTGGTTCCTGCCACTTTAAGGGCTGAGCCAAGCAGCCAGCAGGTGCTTGATTGTGGTGGCCATTTTAGACTTGTGGCTGCCTATATAAACAGAGCAGCCTGCTGCTGGCTGGCCAGACAGAAACATTGTCTGGCTGCAAGGCTGTATGCAATATCCCTGGAGGTAAGGACAGCAGCCAAAGGGAAAGGAGGTTATGCATAAGAGCTCCACAGAGAGGCTTGGCTGCCTGTCTGGCTGCTGTGAGAGGGGAACTCCTGATGACTCTCAGAGAAGCAGCGGCAGCCCCACAAGGAGGAGCGTCACAGACAATGGGAAGCAGAAGCACAGACCCATGGAAAAATTGTAAGCTGGCATGCTGCCTTCTTTAATTTTTTTTTTTTTGTATGTGGTTATAACCCATGGACTTACTATTTATATATTTTTTTGATTGGTAGACCGGTGGTTTGTGGTTAAGGCTGTAGGGGAGGAGGAGGCCTCATTAGTGCCTTGGGGCACAGTCATAAAGGGCCTAGTACACTAGTGGGTGCAGCTGTATAGTGCCAGTAGCCCAGAGCTGGCTGCTGGAGTTTAAAGCTGGATCCCAGTGGGGGGATCTTGGCTAGTATAAGAAAGGGCCAAGCCTAAGGAGGCAGAAAACCCAATAACTTGCTGTTCAGGGGGTGCAGGGTGAAAAGGGGCCAGAAGGCCTGGCTCCATAGTAAGAAAAAAGGAGGGCCACGGACTCAGAGAGGAGGAAAGAACTAGAGTCTCAGGGTCAAACTGTACCCAGTGGGCTTAGACTGGTAGGCCTAGCTAGAGAAAGATGGGGAGTAAGGCCCATGGTGCCTGAGAACCCCAACATAGGAGTATAATAGGCAGTCTCCTGCTTGCAAGAACATCTCAATAATATTTACATCAAGATGTGGCAGGAAAGTAAAGACAGGATAAGATAGAATTGAAACATTAAGGGACTTCAAAGGTGCCACGCATAGGCTACAAAAATGCTGCTGGCCAGGGCAACCTGTTACAGTCATCTAATCCAGCCACCTGTTCAGAGCAGGATCAATCCTGACTAAACCATCCCAGCCAAGCATCTATCCAGCCTGCTCATGAAAATTTACAAGGAAATTTTACAACCTCTTTAGATAGCTTGTTCTAATGTTTGATCCCTCTCAAAATCAAAAAGTGCCTCATAATCTCCAAACTCAGTTTCATGTGCTGCAGGTTGATGCCACTGCTCCTAGTCTTGTCCCCTATGGTCACAGAGAAGAGCCTAAATCCATCCTCTATAACAGTGGTTTTCAACCTTTTTTTCATTTGTGGACCCCTAAAAATTTTTGAATGGATATGCAGACCCCTTCAAAGATTTCTAATGGAGGCACAGATCTCTTTGAATTGTAAGCATGGTATATTCATATATGTTTTATCAAAGTAATCTTTCACAGACACTCCAGATGTGGTCTGTAGACCCCCAGTGGTCCGTAGACCACAGGTTGAAAAGCACTGTCCAAATCACCCTTCTGTTTTTGAAGACTATTAACAAATCCCTCCCCAGTCTCCTCCAGATTAAATGCTTTTTTCAGCATTTCCTTAAGTGTTGCTTCCCAGACCACTAATCATGATGTTTAGCTAGGATTTTAACCTCTACACCTGTCTACCAGGCTTAGGGGCTGTCAGGATCATGTTGGCTTTTGATTCATGTCATCAATGCTGACACAATTGGAGCCTGGTTGAAAGGTCTTGTAGCCCAGTGCTTTTCAAACTGTCCCATGGAAACCTGCGGTTCCTCAATAAGTCATCAGGGGTTCTGCAAAGAGATTGGGGGTAATGAAGGACCAGGCTGCCATTCCTGGACTGGGTTACCTGGCTCCGCATCAGCTCACATAGCCCACGGAGCCAGGGGCAGGTGTTCCATGGTGATAGGAAGTGGTTCCGTGATCTAAGGAAGTTTAAAAACCACTGCTTTAGCCAGTATAGTGTAGACATCTGCTTATCTTGGTGCCTCACACCTTCTCCAGATGCCCTTATTTGGGGAATCCTATTGGGAAAGATTGTTGGTGTGGCATATAGTGTTCCTCATTCATATAGTTTATTTATTTGTTTTTCAAACTATTATGTTGGAAAGAACATTTCATTTTTGTTTTGGATACAGTAACGCTTCCTGAGCAATGCAAAGCAAGAAAAATGTACAAACCAACTGCCTGGGATTGTGCTTCTCAGAACTTCAGAGTGCTACTTGGCAGCTGCTGCTGAATCCTAAAGTGGCATATAACACATGTTGTATTTTGCTTTTTAAATTTCAAAATGTCAGAGTCTTGGCAGTGCAGTTGCAGAGTTAATCTAACATGATCAGCAGAGGCTACATGGGCAGAGGTTGCAGAGGGGCAGGAGGAGGGGGCAGCAGCTCCAGGAAGGGGCAGAGGCTGTGGGGAGCAGGTGGAGCAGGGGGGAGGTATAAAGGTAGCTGGGTGCAAGCTGTCCTGGGCAGGCTAGACCGTAATGGGGGCAAGTGGTGGGAGCTACCTGGCCCTGTGGCTACTTTCCCCACTGCAGCAAAATTTTAACATGCCTTTCCAATAGTTAGATTCTGTAGATGGAAAAGTTCAACTATTTTACACATTTTCCATCTATAGAATCTAATTATTGTGGAATTGTCTTAAATTGGAAGTCATCTTGAATTCAAATAAATATGATTTTTTTTTAAACAAATTCAGTTTTCTTTTGGTAGTGGACAAAGACACTAAATAAGTCATACAGGAATTATTTTTATAAATCTGGTTGGCACAACCTGTACTGCCCCTAACAACTCTTCAGATCTAGATTCATGATGAACAGCCCAGCTTTAGATTCCTATGTGCATTTACAGAAGCCCAAAGAAACTTTCTTGTATCCCTATAGCAGAACTGGGAACTATGTGATATTGGGTGACATGCCTGTCCTCAAGAGACTTGAGCTACTGAAGATAAAAATGTTTGTTTGTGCATGTTTCACTTTACAGTCCTAGAAAACACAGCTGAGAAGATTATGAGCGAAGCATTTAACAAAATTTATGTTGCAATTAAGAAATATAAGCAGACAAATTGGATTTCTTGTTGTAATGAAGTTAAATCCTAAGTAATATTTAATCAAAAGTATAACTTTTGGATACATTTTATGCAAATGACAGTAAAAAGTCTATTATGAAAGAGAATTATAACATTAACTAAGAATATTGAACCAGAAATTTAAGTACAGAATGTACATGTGCCTCCTTGAGAGAACAAAATGGCCTGAATACCTAGTTGTACTTCATTGTTGTTCCCATAGACACACTTATAGATCTTCATCATGTACTAAGCAGGCAGACCAAGCTGCTATCCTTTCATTTAACAGAGTAATCTATATTAATAAAAGTGTGTCTGTGTGTGTGTGTGTCAGAGCCACAGCTCCAAGACCATGATACCTAGAGACCTGAAACTTTGCATGCATACTATGGGGACCCTGAGGGCATGCATCTGAGTGCTATTTTTTTTTATTTGGCTCAAAGAAATTTTGCCAAATTTTTTTTTTGATCTATACTACATAATCCCCTGTGACAGGTCAGCCACAGGAAGCAGAATAAATTTGCATGTGCAAAACATTCTTTAGCAAAGCTCAAAGCTCCTGGCCCAGGTCAATTGGTATAGCTGGAGAAGGCTCCACATTTAGGAGTATTCCCCTAAGGGCTGTAGTTAGGACTGGTTAACAGAACCTGGGAGCACCCGCAAGTGGAATGAGGGCTTAAGGGAAGGTCCAGGGAGAAAACTGTACTGGGCCTTCTCAGGGACTGATTAGGAGGTTGTGAGAGGCATTCCCTGTAAGGCAATCTACAAGAAAGAAACTTGCCAAAAATCGACTTGCAAAAGCTGCAGCCAGAGCAGCTGAGATTCCAGAGCAGCAAGTTGCAAGACAACAAACAAACAGAGCAGCAATGACTGCATTCAGATCAACAGAAACTCCTGCAGAGCAAGTTGCAAACAGAGCAGCAATGGTTGCAGCCAGGAACCGGCCCTGAAGGGAAAAAGAAAACTTTGCATTCTTCTACAAGCCAGCCTTGGATTACGGTTCTGATCCATTAGTTGCAATTGGCTCAATGACAACTTGTTGCAGCCACTGCCTTGCAATGAGATGGAAAGGAGAAGCTCCAGGGATATGCTGCAACAGTGGCAAGGTTCAACTGCCTCAGATGAATGATCCTCTTGAGCCCCTTCAACATTGTTGACAGGCAACACTTAAGATGCACATCATTTCCAAAGCAACATTAGAAGATACAACTCATGCTTCCAAATGATATCTTTTGGCACCACAAAAGACATCAGAGAATCTAGCTACATGCCTGTGTTTAAAGTGCACGCCAGGTTTGTCATTGGATTGGGAGTTTGATGCCACTCCCAAATGAAGAACCCACATTCCTGCAGATCTACTTCATGGGTGATGATACAAAGCAGGCTGAACAGCGTTGCAACAGTGTCATTCAAACCAACCTGCAGGTGGTGTTGCAGTTGCAAGACATGCTCCACAAGGAAAACAACTATGTTCACAGTTTCAAATGTGCCATAGAGAAGATGACTCCAGAGTATAATGTTGTCATTCATGTAGAGTAAACTCCAACTGTTGAGCATGAGCAGTGCTTCAATGCACCCACAACATCAGAAGTCGCTGTCATTTTGGCTAATGAACAACATGGCAATCGAGACATTGTGTTGCAACTCAGGAACAACTCCCTCCAGAGAATTGCTGGGACACACCGATCATATGATGCACTTCAGTATCTACTAATTTTCTGGCAGGGTGATGATGGCTACCATTTTGAACTGCAAGAAGCTAACCCAGCAAAGGAGCTGCCAACTCAAAAGAAGGTTTCCGCCATGGACTTTTATGCCTACAGGATGATGCTGCGAGCTAGAAGTTTCAAACCATCTTGCGATGCAAAGATCTCTTCCACCAATTTGCTGTGGATATGCATGCCAAAACTGAAGCAGAAAAGTTGAGATTCATTCATATAAACCAAAAGAAACTCAGAGTTGAAAATTATGTTCACCTCAAGGATGCCATAAACAATGATGGAGATGCTGCCAAGGTTGGCCAATTGGTCATCTTGCCTTCCAGTTTCACAGATGGGCCTCGCTACATGCATGAGCGCACTCAGGATGCCATGACATATGTGCAAAACTATGGCCTTCCTGATCTCTTCATTACCTTCACCTGTAACCCAGCTTGGGTGGAAGTGGCTAATGAACTGATGCCAGGCCAAAAACCACGAATCGGCATGATTTGCTGGCAAGAGTATTCTGACAAAGTGAAGGCATAATGAATCTCATCGACAAGGGAAAGATTTTTGGAGCCGTTCAGTGCTACATGTACAAAATTGAGTGGCAAAAGCGTGGCCTGCTACATGCCCACATTCTGCTGTGGCTTCAAGATGAATGTCATGTCCACAGAGTGGATGACATCATCAGTGCTGAACTTCCAGATCCAGAAATTGATCCACTTCTGTTCAGCATTGTCAAAACACAGATGGTACATGGTCCCTGTGGAAGCATCAGTCTAAACTCACCATGCATGAAAGATAATAAATGCACAAAAAGGTTCCCACGCGATCTTCTGAAAGAGACACAGACTGGACAAGGTAGATATCCACTGTATCGTCAGAGAAAACCAGAAGATGGTGGATTCACAACAACCATCAAAGTTCATAGTTCGGAGGTTCAAGTTGACAACAGGCAGATTGTTCCATACTGTCCACTCCTCTCACATGCAATGCACATATCAATGCTGAGTACTGCCACTCTGTGAAATCGATCAAATATGTCTGCAAGTATGTCAACAAAGGGCCTGACATGGCTGCGTTTGGCCTCACGTGGGATGGACTGATGAGGTTCGGCAATATGAATTGGGGAGATATATCAGCACCAATGAAGCCATCTGGAGGATTGTGAACCTCTCAATTCATGAGTGACATCCCACAGTGCTTCATCTCAGTGTGCACCTTGAGAATGGCCAAAGAATGTACGTCACTGAGGAAAATGCACATGAGCGCACCCAAGTTCCACAAGACACAACTCTCACTGCTTCCTTCAGTCTCTGCAGCAATGATGAATTCACTCAGACACTATTGTATCATCAGGTACCCAGGTACTACACATGGAGTGTTGGCACCAAGAAGTGGGCCCACCACAAAGCAGGACAAAATATGCCAGACCAGCCAGACATCAAAGCCAGTGATGCACTTGGCTGTGTATACACTGTACAGCCAAACAATTTTGAATGCTTTTACCTGAGACTGTTTCTGCATGAGGTCACAGGTCCAACATCATTTGAGGACTTGTGAACAGTGGATACTACAATCTGTGAAACTTACAAACAGGCTTGCCAGCTCAGAGGACCCCTGGAGGATGATACACACTGGAACAGCACATTGGAAGAGGCAGCTGTAACTCAGTCACCAGGGATGCTGCAAAACCTGTTTTCCATCATGCTGCAGACATGTGCCATGTCAAATCCTCAACAACTATGAGACAACCACAAGGAGAATCTGGCACAAGATATTTTTCATCAGGCATGAGTGCAAAATCCGAGCCTTGAACTGGACTACAGTGATGCCATCTTCAGTCGAGCTCTCATTATCATTGAGGACAAGATCAAGGCTTTGGGTGGCTCTGTCCTCAAAACTTGTGGCCTTCCTGACCCACAATGAGACAACGATAATGAGCTGATAAATGAAATTTCGAGAGAGACCAACTACAACATTGACCAGCTTACTAAATACATACAAGATAATGAGCCAAGTCTGGTCCCAGACCAAAGAGAGGCCTTCAACAAGATGACTCAAGTAGTTTTCAAAGGGAGTGGTGGCATCTTCTTTCTGGATACTCCAGGTGGAACTGGGAAAACTTTTCTCAATCTTCTTTTGGCCAAAATCCAGTAGACAACAGGATTGCCCTTGCAGTGGCATCGTCAGGCATTGCTGCCACACTGTTGACAGGAGGAAGAACAACTCACTCAGCCTTCAACTTGTCCTTAAATCTGGCAAGTGCAGAGGCACCAACCTACAACATTGCCAAGGGTACTGGCAAAGCAAAGGTCCTGCAGGAGTGCCAGCTCATTGTGTGGGATGAGTGCCCAATGTTTCACAAAGCTGCCTTAGAAGCTCTTGATCGCACCCTCCAAGATCTTCGACATAATGACAAAACAACGGGAGGAGTGACTCTGGTGTTGGCTGGGAATTTTCGACAGACACTGCCAGTCATTCCACATGGAACCAAAGCTGATGAACTGCAGGCCTGCCTAAAAGCTCCATACATTTGGAAAAACATTCAGCGACTCAGCCTCATGACCGACATACGAGTGCATCTAACAGGTGATGCACCTGCTGGAGAGTTTGCTGCAAGCCTGCTAAAACTGGAAAATAGTTCCATCTTGATTCTCAGATACCATCTCAATGAACAACATTGGGAAAACAGTAGCAACATTTCAAGAACTGAAAGGCAGTTTTTTCCAAATGTTGCACATCACTTTCATAACCACAAGTGGCTGTGCCAGAGAGCCATCCTGGCACCAAAAATATGATGTGGTCAATACCATAAACAAAGACCTTCTTTCTCAATTGCCTGGCACTGTGAAAAAATACAAGTCAGTGGACACTGCCCCAGACACCAATGAGGCAGTCAACTTCCCAGCAGAATTTCTCAACTCTCTCAAATCACCAGGTGTGCCTTCACACAAACTGGATCTTGAGACTGGTGCACCCATCATTCCTCTCAGGAATCTGGACCCACCAGCACTCTGCAGTGGAACACGATTGGCTGCCAAGAAGCTCATGCCACACGTCACTGAAGCCACCATTGTGACTGGCCATGCAGGATGCACTCATCCCAGACAGGATGTCGTCATTCCACACACTCCAATCATTCCCTCTGACCTGTCATTTCAATTTAAATGGCTCCAGTTCCCAATCCGCCTCAGTTTTGCCTTGAGCATCCACAAGGCACAGAGACAATTACTCAAAGTTGTTGGCAATGGCAAAAACCTTTTCATCTTGGCACCAGATCGAAAAATATGCAACATTGTCTATCCTGAAGCGCTACATGGATAAAAAAAGTGTCAAACACCTTCATAAACCGGGATAGAAAAATGTGATGTAAAATCATCAGTGCTATGCTAAAGTCTTACAAAGTAAATAAATAATTCTATCTCACAATTCAGCTGTTTAATACATTTAAATGTTCAACTTTTATAGGTTTTTGGTATGACCAAAAGCTCACAGTGTCAAGCTGTATCACACAAGTAAAATAGGGTATAAAACTAAACACATACACAGCTTATTAGTAGAGGGAAATCAGATACAATGAAAATATTTTATTTATAAAACATTAAAATTTGATTACTGCAACCCATGCAAAGCCGGGTACTTTGGCTAGTGATTAATAAACATAGGCTTTCAGTTTAAGCACTGTTATAATGTGTTTGTTCAATTCTGAAGGGAATGAACTTGTTATGATGGAAGAGAATGGTAAAACACCAATTACTTTTAACACGGTGCAGGTTCAGGCCCTGAACAATGAAGGGTAAGCTTTTTCAAAGCGCTCGGTATTGGTCTAACTCTGTTTCCATTGATGTTATTGGAAATGCTACCTCCAACCATCTTTGAAAAATCACACCCAATCTACAAGTCTTCTTTTTCTTTCTTCCTAGTCTGTCTGTCCATGTATCTGTCTTGGAACTTATGTAACCTTATGTAGCCTGTGCCCAGAGAAGCTCCGTTGGGCACTTGGAACCTCTCTGCCTGGGGGTGGATCTCCCTCATACTCACCAGCTATGTCTTGGTTGTGTTGAACAGAAACAAGAGCTGGACCAGGAATTCGCCAGGGAATTAGCTGAGACCGTATGCTGTCAGTGCATAGTTGTCATGGGAGACTTTAACTACCCAGACATCTTATGGGAAGAGCACTTGGCCAAATCTGATTGGTCGCAAAGCTTCATCACATGTGTGGACGAGCTCTACCTGACTCAAGAAGTCAATGGGCCGACCAGAGGTAAAGCATTGCTGGACCTGGTACTGGCCAAAGGGGATGACCTAGTCAGCAACCTAAGAATTGATGGAAAGCTGGGTGATAGGGACCACGAGCTGATCACCTTTACTATCCATCACAAAGCTGGCAAGTCAGTCAACAATACTGATGTCCTCGACTTCAGGAAAGCTGACTTTGACAAGCTCAGGAGGCTCGTTGTCGAGACCCTAAGAGACCATGACTTGACAGGAAGAGGAGTCCAAGAGGAGTGGTTGCCCCTCAAGGGAGCAATCCTGACAGCACAAGGGATGGCCATCCCATCTCTGAGGAAGGGTAGCAAAAGGGCACAGCAACCCCCTTGGCATAGCAGGGAACTTGAGGACCTCCTATGCCTCAAAAGAGAGACTTATGAAGGATGGAATTACCACCAAGGAGGAGTATTCAGCACTGTTCAGTGCCTGCAGGGAGCAGATCAGGAAAGCCAAGGCTGCAACTAAGTTCCATCTGGCTTCACATATCAAGGACTCCATCTCAAAGTCCTTTTTCAGATATGTAGGGAGTCGGGGAAAAAAAGCTGGTAACCAACACCCAGGAAAAGGCCAATCCGCTCAATGGGTACTTTGCGTCGGTCTTTCATCAGTCCAATGGACCACCCTGCCTAGCAAGACACGGGACAGCCAGGGTGAGGGCATATTTATACCCAGCATCAGTGTTGATCTAGTAAAGGATCACCTTGAGAGGCTGGACACCTTTGTCGCACTAGGTTGAAAATGCCCAGTTGTGGCTAGGTCAGTGGGCTGGACACCAATGAGGACGCAGTTTATGATTAATATGCAATATTTATTTGGCTTTAACCTATAAAATTGACAACTCAAGCAAATGATTTCCTATATAATACTAATCTATGACAACATACAATAGTCAAACAATCAAAGCTGGGGAGCGATGTCCGTTGGGTCACGAGGTTCAGGTCAAGGCCCCTTGCTTTCAAAACCACAAGTGGGTTTTGGTGCAGCTGGCCAGGACCCTAGTCTCAGACCTGGTCAATGGCTCATATCTCTTAAAAGGTCATTTAACAATCAAAACATAAACAGTCAAAACCAATTACAAACAGCTAAACGGGAAATGATGTCCGTTGAGTCACGGGGTTCAGGTCAAGGCCCCTTGCTTTCAAGATTGTGGACGACCTTGGTGCGGCTAGCCAAAACCCTAGACCCAGACTTGGTCAACGGCTCATGTCTTTTACAGGAAAGACAGACAAATACAAACATAAATAGCTACAGTCTTATGTGCATGCTTACCACTACAGCAAACAAAAGGAGCGGCTTCATGGCTGGGAACATTAGTTTCTTCGCGGAGGCCTCAAGAACGACCTGAGGCAGTGTTTGGGGGGGTGCAACCCTGCAGATGATCAGTCCGTGGGCCCTTTGACGCTTGAAGTTACGGTTCAAACTTCCCCTGTCAGGGCCTTGTGGCTCTACCCTTTTATACCCTTACTCTTTTTTTCACTAATTTTTACTGGTCAATTGTGTTACCTTCCTGCCAGCATTCTGTTCACTCGTCAGTAGCCCCTTCCTCACTGCAGTCCCCTCATTGTTTTCTGCTTAGCCAGTTATGTTGCAATTTCCTTCCTGCTTTGTTGGCAGTTCGATGTGGTTGACTTCCCTGCCTCATGAGCGTGACAGGGGTCACCCGTCCAGAGGCCCGTGT
>NW_017729032.1:15845708-15848700 GCF_001723915.1 Gavialis gangeticus | reverse complement strand
TAGTGGTCACCCATCCAGAGCCTCATGTTACGGCCTAGCATTCTGCCATTTCGCTGCGGCCTGGCTATTCATCTGGGGAGATGCCCATCACAACCTTCAAGTCAGCTGGTCCTGACAGATTATACCCTAGAGTACTCAAGGAGCTGGCAGGTGTCATAGCCCAACCATTGGGAAAAATATTCAAAAACTTGTGGCTCTCAGGTGAAGTACCTGAAGACTGGAAGAAGGCCAATGTGGTACCCATCTTCAAGAAAGTAGATCCCAGGAACTACAGGCCAATCAGCTTGACCTCAATCCCTGGTAAGATTCTGGAGAAAATTATCAAGGAGACCCTTCTGGATAAGATGGCTGAGGGCAACGTGCTGAGGGACAGCCAGCATGGGTTTGTTGCAGGTAGGTCTTACCTAACCAATCTCATCATCTCCTCCTATGACCAGGTGACGTATCACCTGGACAAGGGAGAAGAGATTGATGTCACATACCTGAACTTCAAAAAAGCCTTTGAGCTGGTGTCCAGTGAACTCCTCATGGAAAAATTGGCCAGCTGTGGCCTTGGCTAGAACACAGTCCGATGGCTGGGAAATTGGCTCTGAGGTCGGACCCAGAGAGTAGTGGTCAATAGTAGCGAATCATTATGGTCCTCCATGACCAGTGGTGTCCCCCAAGGCTCTGCCCTTGAACCAGTTCTCTTTAACATCTTTGGCAATGATGTGGACATTGGTGTCAGAAGTGCACTGGCTAAGTTCACTGATGACACTAAACTTTGGAGCATAGCGTCCACACCTGAGGACAGGCTAGTGATCCAGGCTGACTTGGATAAAATTAGTAAATGGATGGATACAAATCTGATGACATTCAGTACTGATAAATGTAAGGTACTTCACCTCAGGGGGAAAAAAAAACCTGCACAATGCTTATAGGGTTGGCAGTGCTACTCTTGCTAGCACCACTGCTGAAAGAGACTTGGGGGTCATGAATGACCACAAAGTGAACATGAGCCAGCAATGCGATATCGCAGCTGGTAAAGCAAACAAAACTCTGGCTTGCATCCATAGATGCTTCTCACGTAAATCTCAGGATGTCATCCTCCTGCTGTACTTGGTGTTGGTGAGGCCGCACGTGGAGTACTGCATCCAATTCTGGGCTCCACATTTCAAGAAGGATGTTGACAAACTTGAGAGAGTCCAGAGGAGAGCCACGTGCATGATCAGAGGGCAGGAGAATAGGCCTTATGAAGAGAGGCTGAGAGCCATGGGACTCTTCAGCCTGGAAGAGCGCAGGCTCACAGGGGACCCGGTGGCTGCTTATAAGTACATAAGGGGTGTACATCAGGACTTGGGAGAATGTCTGTTCACCAAAGTGCCCCAGGGGAAAACAAGGGCCAATGGTCATAAACTCCTCCAAGACCATTTTAGGCTGGACATAAGAAAAAAATTATTTACTGTCTGAGCCCCCAAGACCTGGAGTAGACTCCCTCCAGAAGTGGTGCAGGCACCTACTCTGGATTCATTCAAGAAACGCTTGGATGCTTATCTAGCTGGGATCTTTTGACCCTAGCTGACTTGCTGCTCCTGGGGCAGGGGGCTGGACTTGATGATCTTTGAGGTCCCTTTCAGCCCTAATGTCTATGAAATCTATGAAACCTTAGTCTCAGTAACAGTGCATATCCCTTAAAGTGGTCCAATTATTTCCCTAAGAAGAATCCCTAACAGGGATTACAAATTGGACAGAGAAACTAGAAAATTGCAGACTTGCACAATCAGCAAGAAGGAAATGGTGTCAAGGTGTTTCAAAGTAAAAGGGTTTCTTAGAATGAGGTATCTTTTGGTAAAGAAAAATTTTAATTCAGCTTGATTCCGTTGGAATTGAGTGAGTTGTTTCAATACCACTTAGGATATTGTACCAATACATACCTTTTAAAGCAGGGGTGTCAAAGATACAACCCACAGGACACATCTGACCTATCATCCAGCCCACATTGCTGCCTACAGGTCTCAGACTGGATCCGCCCCATGTGCTAGAGAAAGCTAGATCCAGTGCACATGTTGCATGCATCATATAGGCTCTCATCTGGCTTGAAGACAGGCCACATGTGACTCATCCATCCTATGTGTCCTTAAAGAAGGCAGATAATATAGAAAGGGGGAGAAAACCCTACAAGTTACTTAAGACAAATATAGTTTTTGATGTTAAAAAGGAAGATTGATAGAACCAATCATATGGATATTGAGCCCAAGCTGTTTAAAGCAAAAATGCCTAATAGGTTGAATTACAATAATAATATTTTGGCACCTTATGGAAAAGTAATATAAAAGGCTAATTGGACTCAGTGGGTTTTCAAAAAGCTACTGTCCTGGTGGCTGCTGTTTTCTTTAATGAAAATATCAGCCTTTGCAATGTCAGGAGAACACGGGGGAATTCCCAGTCTCACAAGCCAGATGTCACCTTTTGTTACACTTTAAGCCATGAAAAAAATGCATATTGTAGCTCTGGAAATGGGTCCAAACCAAGGACGACTCTAACGTTATTTAACCACTATTCTATTTCATGTGAAAATTGCCATCATTTCAAGATTTCTAGCCACACTTCTAGTCATTCGGGAAAACACAGTTTTCTAAATTTAGGTTAATTATTTGAAGCTTGAATAACGGCATAAGATACTGTACATTACCTTATTACAGCTGCCTGGAGCTCTGGTTATTATATCACTTAGCTGCTGCAAACATTTGAGAATACCATATGATAGTAATATGGTTTACATGAAAAGTGAACTTTATATTTTGAACATTATATTACATACTAGCAAAGTGCCCGTCAAGAGTGACAAATGGACTGTGGAGACAGAGCGCCATCACTCATTGTCCCGTGCTGATGCCGCTTTGCATCCGGCTGCACGCATCCCCTCCTCCCTCGCTCTGTATCCGGACCCATGCACCCCCCCACACTTTATACACACCCACTCACACCCACCCAGCTGCATGCCACACACACC
>NW_017729032.1:15844969-15845206 GCF_001723915.1 Gavialis gangeticus | reverse complement strand
CCCCCACACACACACACACACACTTGCCACCCAGCCACATGCCACACCCAGCCACACCTACACCCTCCCTGGCCTAACCAGGGCCACATTCACCATGACTGGGGCCTCAGCTGGGCTGGGTTGTGGGGCCATGGAAGCCTAGTGGCTCATGCAGGGGTGCAGTGCCAGGGAGCACAGGGGGCAGCACAGACCCCCACTCCTGGCTTCCCCCAATGTGCACACTGGTGGAAGCTACCC
>NW_017729032.1:15811302-15844940 GCF_001723915.1 Gavialis gangeticus | reverse complement strand
AGCCCAGCCCAGCCTGAGCGTAGACCCCCCCACCCCAGCCAGGCACAGCCTCAGCCCCAGTCCCCTCCGACCCTTCTAGTAGCAGGCCACCACAGCCCCCTTTGCCTTCCCACCCCCTGCATGGCACCCTGAGGCCACGCCCCATACCCTGTCCAGTGTGCCCCATGGCCATAGCTGGCAGTCGCTCCCCATGGGGCGGGGGGTGTGCAGCTGCAGGGTGCCACATGGGGAGCTAGTGTGGGGAGCATGCCCCGTCTGTGGCCATGTGCGGCAGCCAGCAGGCACCACCCACACCCCCCCCCCATGCACCCCTTGTGCTGGCTTCCCTCACGCCACAACCGCAGCAGACGGGCAAGCCCCATGTGGGGGTTAGGTGCCCGGGGGGGGGAGTGTGGTGCATGGCCACAAGCTGCCACATGGGGAGCCGGTGTGGTGGGCATGCCCCACTACACGGCCCTGCCCTGCAGCCTCTTTAGACCCTCCCTGAGCATTCTACCAGACCAAGATGACCCACCTCATAAGAATGATGTGATTTTTAATTAACAGCTGTAAAGGGATTGATAGCCTTTGAAAAAAAATGAGTACAAAATGTCTTGAGCTGTTATGCATCTAGTTTAGGAAAAGCTGGTTTAGGGTTCTAGCTATGCATCTAGTTTAGGAAAAGCTGTTTCTCAAGAGGAGGTTGGATGACCACCTTACTGGGGTCGTTTGACCCCAGTACTCTTTCCTGCCATGGCAGGGGGTCGGACTAGATGATCTGCTCAGGTCCCTTCCGACCCTAGAAACTATGAAACTATGAAACCTATGAGCTTCTAAAATCTCAGCTCAGCTTTCACAGCAGCTCATTCTGCAGGTATTTGGGTATTTTCTTTCATCTCTTCAGTTCAGTTTTGCTTTTGGCAAAAGAGAAGGATCAAGCAGTACTGGTCTATGGAGCAATGTCAGTGCTACATATTAGTATTTGTCCTCATTTCATAAATGAGGCAAAGGGGGACAGAGTGCATGGACAGAGTGCATACATGATTTGCCTGAAGTTCTTTAGCAAGTCAGCATCAAAGGGAGGAATAAAACTCAGGAGAAGGACTAGTGAAACTTTGTGTGTTGTTATTTTATTTGCTGAAATATGCAATTTGAGGTCACAATCAGCAAATTGTTTGCATCCACATCTATTTTGATAGCTTGGAAACAAGCTTTTTATAATTTTCATTTTAAAATTTGGCTGAACTTAATTATAAAAAGGGGCAAAATTCCCTCAAAATGAAGCATTTCATTTTGGATCATATGAACTGTTTTTTCTGACCTAAAACGAAACCTTTTTGGTTTTCCATTTGAGAGACAGAGACAGAGACTTGTTTGTTTGTTTGTTATTTCAGGTCCACATCAATAACAGCTATTCAGTTTTGTTGTTGTTCAGCCAGCAACTTTCTGTAATTGGTTATTCTCACAGCTATACCTCGTTTCTGCTTAGGCCACTGAATGCAGGCACTGGAATCCGTCATCAACAGGTTCGGATTTTAGACATTTGGTGTGTTGTGTTTTCCTATTGGCATGTGAGAAGGTAGAGCACAAATATCAGAAATACATTTAAACCCCTGAGATATTTGAATGGTAGAATCCGGTCATTCATACATCCTTTTCCCAGCTCTAAACCAAGGGGGTGGGGGATTACCTTCTTTATATGGGGATGGTGCTTTGATCGACCTATTCTGGGTTGCATGCCCTACTCCTTACCACTCAGTCACCTCAAATTAGTCAGCTGGGGTGTCTGTACACATGCTCCAGGGTGTGGGGTGTTTCATTAGAGAGGCTCTCCTAAGATTCATAGATTATAGAGTTGGAAGGGACCCAATGGATCATCATATCCGACCCCCTGCCCCGGCAGGAAAAAGGACTGAGGTCAGACGACCCAGCCAGGTGACTGTCAAGCCTTCTCTTGAAGACCTCCAAGTTAGTACCATCTCTCTTGGAACCAATTCCAGACTCTGGCTACACTTACTGTAAAAAATTTCTTCCTAATGTCTAACCTAAATCTACTCTCCTCTAGTTTGCACCCATTATTCCTAGTTACTCCCTGGGACACTCTGGTAAATAGCACATCCCCAATTCCCTGCTGTCGTCCCGTTATAAACTTATAGGCAGCTACAAAGTCACCCCTCAGCCATCTTTTGTAAAGGCTGAAGAGATCCAGATCTCTCAACCTTCCCTCATAGGGTCTTTCACGGAGACCACTAATCATGCAAGTGGCCCTCCTCTGGACCCTCTCCAGATCATCCGTGTCCCTCTTGAAGTGTGGTGCCCAAAACTGGACACAGTGCTCCAGCTGCGACCTGACGAATGCCACATAGGGGGGAGCATCACCTCCGCCCACTGATCCAACCTGTCCCGGTTGGCCTGTATCTGCTCCCTGCCCTCCAGTGTATTAACTTTGCCCCATAACTTAGTATCATTTGCGAACTTGGAGAGGGTGCTCTCCACACCCTCATCCAAATCACTGATGAAGATATTAAATAACACCGGTTCAAGGACTGAACCCTGCAGGACCCCACTGCCCACCTCCTTCCAGGCTCAGAACGAACCATCCACACCACTCTCTGGGTGTGGTCCCTAAGCCAGTTGGCCACCCACCTGACTGTGTAGGTATCCACTGCACAGCCCGTTAGCTTCCCTGTGAGAATAGGATGCGAAACTGTCAAAGGCCTTCCTAAAATCCAGGTAGATGACATCGGCCTCCGCTCCTGTGTCAAGGCAGTGTGTGACCTTGTCACAAAAGGCTATAAGGTTTGTCAGGCAGGATCTACATGGGACGAACCCATGCTGGTTCCCTTTCAGCATCGTTTCCCCTGCTGGGCCTTCCCAAATGTGCTCTTTGATGATTTTTTCCAGTATTTTCCCAAGGATAGAGGTAAGACTGACAGGCCTAAAGTTACCCAGCTCATCCCTTCTCCCCTTCTTAAAAATGGGCACCACGTTGGCCCTTTTTCAGTCCTCAGAGACCTGGCTGGAGCACCATGAGTGCTCAAACAGCCATGCCAGCGGCTCAGCTATGACACTGGCCAATTCCTTCAGCACCCATGAAGATGAAGGAGAGCCACTCCAATTAAAATTCCTACAACGTCTCATGTATTCAGCATCCCACACTTCAAAATGGCAGTGGTGGTGCTTTAACTAAAGCTTGTTAAAGAGACCCCATCGCCATTTTTGAAATGTGGGGATGATGAATACACATGACACTGAGGCTGCTGATGTGTTCTGATTGGAATGCATCGGAGCAGGCATCGGATACATGCAGGGCTGAATCGGGGCGACCGCTCCGGGCCCCGCGCTTTGGGAGGCTCCATAGACAGTGCTCCGCCGCGGCCACCATGCCCCGCCAGCTCTACTGCAGCTGCCATGCACCAGCGGCTCTGTGCTCTGGCTGCTCGCCCCTCCCCACAAGCCCTGCACAGGCTGATATGCCCCAGGCCCCGCACAAGCCTAGGGACAGCTCTGTGTACATGTATAGGTGCCCGTGGAGTTTAGATAAGACAGACAACCAGAAGACCAGACATTTAATGTTTCTTTCTTACTTTATGGCTTCTAAGGCTGCATCCTACTCCACCTGCTAGGTGCCTAAGTGTGATGCTCTTTCACCCTGCTCAAATCCCTTAAAAATTATTAATGCAATATATAGGGTGTGTTCCTCTTCCTTGCTGCTTTTTTCTTGTGTCTCAGTTTTATGGTTAAGCTGATAGAATATTTTTCAAAGATTCAAGCAGGGTGAAATATAGAAGGAGTAGGATCTGGCCTGTAAAGTTTTATCCAAAATCCACTGAAGGCATGTGGAACTTTCCATTGACATAAGTGGGGTCTTAATATGGCAGCTATGGTAACAGATCTGCATAACCCTGGTAGTTCAGAGGTAATGGGATTTCACACTCAGAGTAGAAACAGATGTCACCTTGATAGCTCATTTGTGCCACCTTACTTTTTTTATGATGGTACAAAAGCTGAGTAGAAAGATTTTGTTACCCTTTGTTGTACCACATGAAAGAAAAATCAGTGAAGCAACAAAATGTGGTCATAGTCTCTGCTGATTAGTTGCAGCAGATGTCTGTTACGTTAGTGGCACTTTCTGTCCTCATCCAGATCTGTGGTCTGGCTGGGTGGGGGAAAACCCCGCTTTCCTCCACTCACCCAGACCTTACATAGGGATTTCCTCATGTGTTACAAACATGGAAGTGGGAACCCCAGTTTAATCCCCTGCAGGGGTTCTCCTGCTCCATGTCACAGGGGACGCATCTGCAAATGGGGGTTTTTCCCCCCTTGCAGATGCACCCTAAGTCGGGGCATGGCAACCAGGGATGTCTGTAGATATTCGTGGAGTGCAATCACCTGTGCTGTGACATGTCACAGCACAGCTGATCATACTTCACTGGCAACATCTGTTTTTAGCCTTGGTGTTCACAGACTTCAAACCACAATATCCAGTATTCATGGTCCAGCTGTCTTCAAGATCCAAATTCTGATATTATTTGAACCCAGGTGTCATCAGCTCAATTCCTATATCAACCTTAGTGACTTATTAAAATTCCTTACAACTGCCCATGAGGGCTCCTCAGAGCCTTGAAAAAAGATGAGCTCCAGAATCAGCATTTGCACTAGTTTAATGGACTCCAGAACCATCATCAATTGCTTTATAAACAGAGCCCCTGCACTCCAGGTTTCTCAGAGACTTTTTTTAATACCGTAATTTTTCTCATGGTAGGCTTGTTTGTTTGCTCTGTCTTTTGTACCCATCACATATGTTTTGATATGTTCTGCTAGTATAATAGCAACCCTCCAGACTGGAAATTAATACATTTAAAAGGGCATTTCATTTGAATTGCTGTGTGAGGGAGTTAATAAAACTTGTATTAAAATTTTAAGTCTTTTATACATTTTAAATAAATCCTGTATCCGGGACAAAGCACAAGAGGAGGAATCAAACCATCTTATTGTGGCTTGGCTGTCTTAATATTTAGGTTTAATTTGCAATAATGAATGTCTTTTATGCAAAACTTCTCATTAGATACAATGGAAAAGGGGAATGCAGTGACAGGAACTAAAAGATGCATAAGCCTCTTCAAATGTTTACGAGTTTGAATCATTAGTCAGTCAGTAAGGGCTTGATCATCCTGCGCTGTGGGAGTTTTTCCGTTGACTTGAATGGGAATGGGATCAATTTCTAAGTGGTCATATACGTAAGGCTTCGGAGCTGGCTTTGCATTAGCTCCCTTTGGAGTAAACAATGAATTATGTCTAATGAAGCTTGATGTTAGGGTTTGGAGTCAACAAAGCATTTAAGCATAATTTATATCAGTTAATAAGCACTGTGTATAAATAAGCACATGCGTAAGTCACTGGGTCGGTGCCCAAACCTACTAGGTGTTGAGCAGTTTCAACTCCTGTTGACATTACTGGGATTATGGGGGCTCATTATTACCAGGAATTGTTCCAACCCCCTACAAAACAAGGCTCAAACTTCAGGGGCAGGTCAGATTGCTTTCTGCTTGAAAGCAGATATTTGTTCAAGTCTCCTTGAGACTTGTCTATGCCCTGGTGGCAGTAAGTTGTGGGCAAGCTGGGCCTAAGGGACATCCCATCTACCTGTGCCTCCAGCTGCTCTCCAAACCTGGCATTTTACTAGCAAGGCCACTGTCAAGCTCTTGGAGTCTGAAGATGGCCTCTGAGGGTGAGTCTGGAGAAACTTTGAAAGCACATTTCCTGGTTTGGAGCAGGCCTGGAGCTAAGTGGGAGGGCATGCTCCAGCACATCCAGGCTGAGAGAGACTCTGATGTAGTGTAGTCAAGCCCTGAGTCGTGTACAACCACTCTCAGAAGGGCTCCCATCACTTCTTAAGGCTCCAGAGGTTTGGTTAGTTCGGTATTTTGAACTTGTCTCTTCTGATCCATCTTAAGATTCACCCCTTTATAGAAAGATAAAGCAGCACAAAAAATTCAAGGGAGGCCCTCCCCCTGTACCTGTATCCCAGTTACGTTGGGTGTGAGGCTGTCAGATTTCACAAGCGGAGCAGGACCTGGTTAGGGTAAAGTACATATGGGAGGCCCCAAAGGAATATCTGTGGGGTACAGAAGCTGATTGTGGTGATTTTTCTTCTGTATACCCCAGGATTAAGCTTCAAATAGTATGCGTATGTGAGATGTATAGCATTTGTTGTCATTAAAGGATCTATGGCAGACTTTTCCCAAAGTTTCTGGGCCAGATTCCATTTGATTAATGACGGTCTGCTTGCCTAAATTCCCCCGGCTGTTTCATTTTGGTAAGTGATGCACCACCTCTGTCAAACAGTTGTGCCATCTTGTGTTGGCCTGTAAAACAGCTGCTGCCGCATTCTGCTCCGTTCCATTTCATTAGTGCGTCGAGTGATGTATTTGTGTAGTTTGTCTATCAATTTGTTACATTTACTAAGCAATTTGGGAAGAAAGATGGCCTGTATGCAATGGGACCCAATTTACAGAGAAAGTTCGAGTTACACAACTTATGCACACACTTCCTACTAAATGTTTCTTAACTGTATTCTGAAAATGAAAGTATATCTGTTCATGTAGGGGAGGGATCTGCAGCCATTTGAGCAGCAAGTTGGGCACTTGTGATTCCCCCCTACCCCCACAATTTCCAATTCCGTGCTGCTCTGATTCCTTCCCTTCTCTGTGTAGAAACAGTCATTGTGGGGTTTTTTGGGGTTTGAGTTTTTTGGGGGGAAGGGGCGTTGCCATTATAAACATTTTCAGCTGATTGGCTGCCTCAGCTGTAGGACCTCATACCACACTGGAAAGGGCACAGAATAGGAAGCTGTAAGGTGGCCCCTTTAAAGCACTGCTTTAATTCTGCAAGCAGCCTGGCAGAGTGATGCTCATCCACTTCATTTGGCAACATTGATTTTTAGCCTCTGTTTCCCCCGTACTATACCAGGTGCCACTGAAAACCATGGAAAATGCCAACAGGGAACAGCAAATTTGACCGTGAGGGTACAGAACAGGAAGCTTTAAGGTGGCCCCTTTAAATCCCATTTTAAGTTCCTTTTAAATCACCGTGTTATCACGGCTTCTTTAAACCAGCATTCCCCATACCCACCACTGAATCAGACTTTCATGAGCCAGATCCAAGCTCTTCACGGGCCAGATCCAACCCACAGGCCCTAAATTGCTGACCCCTGATGGAGTTAATGTCTCTTTATGGCATGCTTATCAGCATGATATTTGATTGGCTAGTATGTGTTTTCCATAATAATTGGCTATTTAGGTAAAAAGTGAAGATTAGCAGGAAGGAGGTGATTAGCAGAGGGGAAGATTAACCCCTTCATTTAGAGCAATATCAAAGTGATTGGCTAAAGAAAGAAGGCATCTGATGCTAAGACGCTCTTCATCACACATAGTGAATCCTAGAAAAAGAAGAAAGAAATCATTGGCTGAAACTGAGGAACTTAAAAACAGTGATTTCATTTTGCTTATACGGATATGCACAGGCTATCATTTAATTAGCAAACTGAAATAATAGATTTCATGGCCATGGTTCCACTCACAAAGGTTTTTTAGGGGATGAGTAGATGTAATGAATCTTCACATAATATATAATAAATATTGGATTCTAAAGTACTTACTGGTGTTTGAGAATTTATAGCCGTTGATCAATCATTCATTAAATATTCCCATGAATCATGAGCTTATAACGTTGTAGGAGCAGAACCTCAGTATAAAGGACCAACTTTGGGCAGAAGCAAATCATGAAACAAATCAAACAACTTGTTTTCCTAAACAAATTCCTTATAAATAATGCCTCTAGCTAACATGCAGACACTCATTTTTAAAGTAACAATCTCAGTTATAGTGCCTGTGATATTCAGGGCTTGATTCTCCACTAGTGCCCACTCATGCGTCTTAGAACGGTGGGATTTTACGTATGTTTTGCACCAGGGTAAATAAGTATAAAAGGGCAGCCTAATAGAGAACTGAAGTCTGTGTGTGCATTGACATAAATGTATCTAGTCTTTATTGGCTGTTTCTAATTAGCTTGATTTAATTCTGACCAAAATCAAGAACTTCATTTGATCCTGAAAATATTCAAAAGTAGCCTGGACTTGATGGGAAATTGTTCCTAACATTTTCTGTCATCTTCAAAAATTCTTCTCAGGGTGGGATTTTTCATGGTGAGACAGAATTGGATGTAAAATTTGTGCATTGCCCAGTTTCGGAAGTGGCATAGCAGCCTAGAAACCTCAGTCCCATTGACCTTCATTGAGTGACTTTTAAAAACCGGACTTGGGAGACTCAAAGTCACTTAAGTGCCTTTTAAAACATCCTGGGAATGTTACGTTCCCATTAGAAAAATTCCCTAATTGTTTATATTCATAAAGAACTAAAATGCAGGGATGCGACACACGGTTGCAACTCCTGGTTATTTTATCATGCTTCTGTCAGGTCATAAATACAAAAGTATGCCTCTTCCTGAGCACGGGAAGGGTATATAGTATACCATCAGCCCTGTGTTCCCTGGAGATGTGGTGCCCTTGTAAAGCGTAACAGGCTGTATGCAGGGAAACAGAATCATCCATTTGAATATCTCATCTGCGCCTGGTGTTCAAGAGTTGGGCGCTTCTCTGCAACCCCTCACCTACTGGATAGAGCCATCCTTGCCTTCTAGAGCACCTGAACTAGGATATTGCTGTGGCAGCTTCTTCACTCTCTGCTGGGGCAGCTGGTTTGGCTGGCCCCAGTCCACCTCTCTGAGAAATGTAGCATCCTCTGTAATCATGCAGATTTGATATATGTTTTATTTTATGCACACTGGCCCTAGGTTCTTTCACCTCTTCAACCTCCGTCTACTCAAGGCTTTCCAGGAGAGAAGCTTTAGTTTTCTGAGTCCCAGAAATTATCTGTTTCTTTGTAGCTTTCCAATCCAGTGACCTCTTTCTATTGTACTGTCTTTGTCTAAATGTCTTCCTGCTCTCCCTGCAGGCTATATGTGGACGGTCCTTTTGGGAGCCCCTCAGAAGAATCCTTGAATTACGAGGTTAGCCTCTGTGTGGCTGGAGGCATTGGAGTTACTCCATTCGCATCGGTACTCAACACACTGCTGTATGTGAACTTACCCTGTCTAAAGCCATTTTCCCAGAGTTGCTTCACTGTAAATGATCTCACTGCATACGTAACACCTGTTAATATAGAAACTCTGCTCCTGTTAAGAGAAGAAAGAGGAAAAGGATTGAGACCTGCCACTGAAAGTCCCAAATCAGTTTGTGCAGGCTGGAAGTGCAATGCAAGAAAAGTACATTATGTGGGGCAGTGGCATATCATGGAGACTAGCCTTACACACACACACACACACACACACTTGTGTGAAGTTGGCTTCAGCCAATGTCATTTGACTCTGATTGAATGCTTCAATTTCGATTTTTAAAGTAATGTATGAAAATCAGGTGCACAACCTCCCCCTAATTTAAGCAGGACTTTGGGTGTTTAGCTATTTTAGGTCTCATTGAAAATCCAAACTTAAATTCCCCCTTTGTTTTCATTTAAAATTCCATATTATTTTGGTCAAAGTCACGAGGGCTTCAAGCTTTTACCAAATCCAAGGCTTTCAGAAAGAAAGACGCCTTTGTTCTTATTATTTATTATTTGTATTGCTGTAGGGCAGAGACTTCCAAGCGTACACCAGGGCTCCAGCATATTAGGTGGTGTACAAACACAGACCAGAAAGGCAGATCTTCCCTCCAAGCCTGCAACCTAACTACGCTTTAAAAATATTTTGCACTACCCATGGGAAGCACTTGATCAGAGATCTGCCAATAGCTGACCCTCTGCCTGGACTGAAATTAAAACTTTTAGTCTGCGTTTTTATGTTTGGATGCTGCACACAGTCAGCTCATGCTAATCTCATTTGGAGCCGTAAGTGCTCAGTGCTTCTGAAATCAAGCCCGTATTTGTCATCTTCATGTACCTTATGCCATCCTGAAAGAAGGTAACAGACTCCCAAATAATTCACTTTTCTGAAAGGACATTGATCATTTTTCAAACAGGGAATACTGTTATCTGAAATGCATTTACGTTTCTGCCAAAAGACTGGTGTCCAGATGAATAACCTGGCTGTTTTCTCCATGACAGATTATCCCTGACAGCATTAAGCAGAAACGTCACATATCATAGCCACTAGCCAACAGGAGGTAGTGAGATGGCTGTTTCTATCGGCGGATTATTAGAGGCTGTATGGTGTTTGCCCAGACATTGCCACAGCAGTTTAGTGTCTAATGAATGTTTTCTGTATCGGATAAATGGGTTGCTTCCAAACACTGAATTCCAATAGTCTGCTGTTACAGAGCATCTTGCTGTTGCGCATCCTAATATTAAGCAAGGAACAATGGCACTTTCCTTATACTTTACTGTTAATATTTAATGACATCAACAACAGAATGACTGACTGTATAATAGATAGGTAGGCTGCCTCTTATCTTAAGTCTCATCAACAACTGAGGTTGGCACAGATGAAAATGCAAACTGTCCGATAATGCCAGCTAAGGAAGATGACAAAACAAAACCCTTCTTGTCAGAGATATGTGGCTGTTGGGGGATGTGAGGATCTCCATTTGGGCCAGGAGTCTTGTATGTTCCTGTTAAGCTTTGTCCCTTGGGTTTACTTTTATATAATACAGGCAGCAATGGCTCACACCAGCTTCTTGCCCTCTGTAGAACTGAATGTTACCTGTTTGTTTTTTAAATGTGATTTATAATAAAGAATTTCAGGCAAAGTAACATATAATGTATTACTATTAATTGGCAGTAGCAGCAATGGTCAAGGCCTACTCAGTGCATGCTTTTGGCTGTACCAAGAAACTATATATTTATCACATCACATAAGCTACTGTAGGCAGATGTGACAATTCAGGTTTGACATTCCATACAGTTGATCTGCATGCATGTTGCAGGCAAGAAAGTACTGGAGATCAGCCTCAGATTTGACTTAGATGGTGTCCACTTCAGCAGTTTGCTCACAGAGGGTATTGTTGTATTCCTCAACCCAGATGCATACAACTACAGATGGCCTTCAACAAACGATCATGTAATCTTAGATTTTTTATGATGAGAAGTATTTAGGCCGTTCACATAGTGCCCCACTGCACAAACAGGGTGGACGAGACCATACGAGACTCATGGCTACTCCAACTTTAGAGTGTTGTAGATGTGTCCCTGTTGTCTATACAACAGATTTGTCCTGTGTTGGCCCATCCCTTGCTTCTTGGGGGTTTACATTGGAATAATACAACAAAGTCTGGAGGTCTGCACTGCAGATCTGATGCTGCCTGTGGGTCTTACATGTTGACAGTCATTTAGGGGGAGGAAGAAATAGTCCTTCCACCATACAGCCATTTTACTGGTCAGGAAGAAACAAAAACTTAAATAATAACTATGTCTGATATGATAAAAAAACATGCTGAGATAAACATACTATTTCTAAAGCATTGGTTGGCTGCTTGTTAAGAATTTAATGTTTAATCCTATCATTTTAGACTGATTTGGGCATTTCAGCATGCAATCCTTCTTAGGGAGAAAAATAACTTCCCTTAACAGTTGGCTTGTCATGGAAATTAACTTTTGTACTAATGATTATAGAGCATCTTAATTAACATTTGCTTTTTAAATGGTAATTTTTTTAATTCCCCAAACGTATCATTTTCATTTTAAAGTGATGACTGGAAATGCTACAAGCTCAGAAGACTCTATTTTATTTGGGTGTGCAGGGACATCCAGGCTTTTTGCTGGTTTGCCAACTTGCTCTGTGTGTTGCACAACAAGGTAAGAGATAATTGCTCTCGGGGTTGGTTCTGAGATAATGTTGACATCTTAATAAATACAGTCCTGCACAAATAGTTATATTAGTAAGAAAATTGTTTTGAATAATCATAACCAGATTTCACGAGGAACTTGCCACACTACATGGAAAATAGGCAGCAAAGTGGATGAAATCTATTATTGACATACATGAATGCACTGGTCTCATGGGACAGGACAGGGTGAAATTCTTACCCCTTGAAGCCTGTAGAAGTTTTGCCATTGCCTTCTGTGGAGCCAGGATTTTGTCTGTTGGTGTTTTGTTTTTTCTCAAAATACAAACACATTTGCAAAATCAGGACCTGACAAGTTTTCAAGGACCCAGCCTCTCTAAATTTTTCAAGAAGTTGTCTAGGAGAGAAGCATACCTTTTGGGTAGAGTGAAATTATAGCTCGTCTGGTAAACAGGGGGATGAGGATTTATGTTAGCTGGAAAACACCTCTGGTTTTCTAAACAGACCAGGTTTCTACCTAGTTTTGAAGGCTGCCTAATTAGGGCTTTCCAGTTGATGGCCCACAAGCCACATGCAGCCCGTGGGTTCCTGGTCTGGGTGTTGCTCCTTCCTTAGCTGCAGCTGCTGCACTCTGAGTACCTAGACTCCCCTTCCTCCAACTTCCACTTCTTGCCCCTGCCCCTGGGTATGGGGTGACATGGCCCAGCCCCTGGGGCTGTTGGAGCTCAGCAGTGTGGATTCAGGTGGACCTGGGGACCCCATGCAGTGCAGGAGCACTGGTATAGTGTAGCAGGAGCTGCCTAGCGGAGTGCAGAACATTTAGTGCAGCTCAGAGAAGTGTTAATACAATGACATGAGAGGCGCCCAGCGCATGGTACATCAGGGTGCCGTGCAGTGCATTGGCGTGCAGCCCATGCTGCGTGTGGCCATGGAGGTAGGACTGCAGCAGCGAAAACAGGCAAAGTCGCTGATTGATGACTAGACCCGTATCAGCCCTCACTCTTCCTCCAACCACCAGTCGCCATGTTCACTGAGGTTCCTAGATTCTTCATCAGACCACTCCTCCCCAGATAAAACAGGACCTGTGCTTGATGCCCCTAGCATACAGCATTCAGAGATGCTTCTCAGTGAAAGGGTAGTATACAAATGTCCTGTTTCATTAAAGTTCCCATTCTGCCATGTAGATCAAGCTTCTTCAGGGTACTGTAAAAGACTGACTTCACTCTTTCATATAAATAGTGATATATTAATTCACTTGATGTTTTATCGTCCTTCCAGCTTTGGCAGGAAAACCGACCAGACTTCATAAACATCCAGCTGTACCTCAGTCAAACAGATGGCATACAGGTATGTGGCTAAATACTGTTTGTAAACCAAACTAGACCTTGAAGTAGAAGACACTGCAAACTGTCAGTTGAGTACACAAGGGAATTACCCACAGATGGTTTAGAAAGGGGGGAAAAGGTCATATCTCTAGCAGCTAAGTCTGTCTAGAACAAACTCAACCCTTCCAAGCCAAGACAATGAAGTCAGGTAGCATTAAGATGATTATCACTGGGCAGAAATCCCTATCTCCTTCTTGTAGGAAAGGGGGCCTTCCAGGCCAGGCCACAGACCAGACTGTTGGCAGGACTTTATAGGAAATTTACATCATTCCTGGGCTAAAAATCAAACTGGAATAATTCAAGGATTTTGTAAGCCCCAGACTGAAAAACAAGTACATTGAGAAAAACAGGGATTTTTTTTTTAAGTAGTGGGTTGTTTTATTGTTTTGCGTTTTGTCTTGAATGTCAGAAGTCAAACTATTTTAAGCGTGCAACCAGAAAATGTATTAAACTGTTGTTTATCATAGGCTGCATTATGCTAGTCTAGACAGGTGGATTGATTCCCTGTTAGCTGGAATTTTCTGTAATCTCATAATGTGGTAAACTGGGAGTCAGCATTCACTCACACTCATTCATCACATGGGTAAGGGTCTGACTCTTCAGCCTGAAGTCAGTGGGCGCTTTGCTGTTGACTTCAGCGGAGACCAAAAATTTAATGCAAAGGGGGAAGGAAGTGGAGGGTTGGGTTTGGGGGGAGACAGGATAAAGTCTACCAGGTTGATGAGACTTACTGCAGTGTATGTAGCTTCTTGGTAAGAGAAATTGTGATTCTGAGTAGTATGAGACTATTCAGCTCTGGGCCCCTTAAAATAGCTAGGTTGGATAACAGAGCAGGCACAGAGTTACTCTGAAGTACCTGATTGGTCTTAACTGAGAGGTCAGAATTTACTGGACCCATCGTGGAAACAGTTATAAAGACATGCAGCTTAGGACCATTGCTCTGATCATGGGCCCAGTAGTTACTGAGTTTCCATTAGAACCATTTTTTCTGTGTATCTGCTTGTTAGAGAAAGCAGTCAATTATAAAATGATAAACTGCAGGGCAGAATTGTGTCTTCTGTAGCAGTAGAAAAAATTTAGATTCCGTGGTGTTACTCCTGAAGTCTCCTGATAAAACTGGATGTGGCTTTTTTTTCTATTCCCCTGTGACTTGTGACACTGATGCTTATCCAGAGTTATTCTTGAATGCTACACCATCAGAATAGCATTGTGTTTTACCTTGTTTTGTTTCAGTATGATCTAGGTTCAAGGCAGCAGACAGTCAAGCCCATTTTTCATCAAGTACTTTCACCTATAGTAAAAATCAATGAAAGTGGCAGAAAATGGGCTTTGCTACTAGTGTAATGGATATTTTAAGTCATTTTGTTATGGGGAGAATGTGGAAAGTTAGACCAGATATCATTCTGTTCCGTCCCAGTTTTGTAGTTGGACATTAGGACATGGATATGCAGTGCCATACAGTGAAAACACATTTGGCTTCATAAAATTGTCTGGACTTTTAGTGAATTGAAAATGCTGGAAATATGTTGGGTTCAGTCCAGGTCCTTAGCTTTGGTGGCTTTATGTTGCTGAGACAGCTCAAAACATCTGGTAAACTATCCTCAAGGGGTAACTTTTACAGTTCTAGTAATCTTAAGGGTTACTTTACCAATAGTAGGCAAAAAAAAAAAATATCTTCAGACAGAAATATGTTTCTTGCATCAGCAACATCCCTTTAAAGTTAGCAGCAACAACAGATTAGGGAATACAAATTCATTTCTTGCTTTGTGTATTAAATACATTGGTTTAAAAATAATGGTGAGTCTAACGAGCAGCTGTATAAAGAACAGCATCTAATGCTGAAGAGGGCCACTGAAAGGCAGGGAGAGAAGGTATTGATGCATAAAATGACTGCATTTTAAGACATGCTGTTTGATACTGTGTTCAGTTTTTACATTTCAGTGATTTGATAAGTCAGCCAGGGCATTTACCAGCATGGTGATGAGACCTCGGAGTGATGCATAGCAATTTAAAAAGCAGGCAATACAGAACTTATTGTTTCTCATAGAAAATAATTGGTGAAAAATATCAAGCCCTGAATTCAAGGCTTTTGACTGGACGACCTTGTTGGAAACTCCTTTTTGATGAAATAGCCAAGTGTAACAGACAGTAAGTATTAGTCTTGATGGGAATAACTACACTTGGAGGGATGGGGATTTCTTGTGTGTTTATTAAATAAATGTATTTGTATGGAAATGACTTTGTGTTTTATCTTTGCATGTAATATTGATATTGTCTAATCCATAGCAACTGAGACACATTGTAAAAAGAAAAATTGGTGTCAGTTTGCACAGTCAAAGCAGTTCATCTTCTCATGCAGCAAAAATGTTCAATGGCCCAAGAAATAAAAACAATGCATTTCCATATCACTGCAAGATATTAATCCAGTGCTACAACCAGTGTCTTGCTAGCAACATATGCCAGTTTCATGTTGAAAGATGTAGTTCATATATCTGTGCCTTCTGCATTTACTTTCATGATTTATAGTTTTAAATAATAGAAATGCAAGAGCAAGAGCTTGCCTGCGTGTGAAGTTTTGTGTTTTATTCAGAAGATCTGTTGTCTTTGGGGATTACTAGGATTGTTGATTATTTTTTAAAGGCTGGCAATGTAATAAGAACTGTACTAGGCAAATTGGTTACAGTCTAAATAAGACAGACAAGGCACACAATTCTCTACTCTCATTTTTGGATGATTCATTTAATGCTTTTGGTAAGCGTTGATAAACTAGTCTTATTGCTGATGTGCGTACTGAAGGCCAGATCCTGAGGAATACTAAGCTGAAACAAATCTCATTGATCTTAATATGAACTATTGGTGAAATGAGGTCTCTTGGGTTCCGGCTGCAAGATCTTATCAGTTTCTTGTGGTGCTAATCTTTACATCCCCCCAGCACAGCACAGTGCCTTGATCTCTCGTTAGGGAACTAGTATCACTGCTAAAGCCAAGCAGTATTACCTGGGCTCTATGTAGATGTGCTCGCTGTTGTAGGGAAGGTTATAAGGGCATAGAAAAAGAGATCAGGTAGGAAGTTGACCCGAGTTGCCCTTCTTAGGCCTCCTTCATTAACCCTTCACCTGTCATTCTCATTTTCTTTTTTTTAGTCTTATGGCCAAACTGGTGGCTCTTCTGCTGCCTCCCTTGAGTGACTATTATGGAGGCAAATACCCAGAATTTGCACAAACCTGTTAAAAATAAGCACTGAGTTTTGTTTCAATTGTTCCTTTGCATATCTCAACTCATTGCTGCTAGTTAGACCCTCAGATCCCATCATCTTCTGCATCTTTGTGATCTCTCTAATTTGTCTGTCAGCTCAGTTTTAATCAACATATCTTGCCCTGCCTAAGTAATGCTTCTGCATCTTTTGCTGTTGACACCTTTAAATTATTTGCAGGCTGTTATCTTGCCCTCCCTCCCTTCCCCTGTCTCTCCCATTTGCCAAGGTTCATAGACTTAGCTCTGTAATTCCACTGTCTTGCAAAGACTTGTATGCTCTAGGCCAGTGATTCTCAGCCAGGATGCGGTGGCTCCCTGGGGTGCCACATGATCTTTTGAAAGATGCCACAGGGTGCCGTGCAATATTAGCACTGTGCAGACACCTACACATGATTCACAAGATAAGCCCAGACATTTCAGAAAGAAGTCTACAGTATCACAAGCATTCTGACCAGATGTTGTGGCCTTTTTGAGTTATTTGCAAAAAAACTAATTGCTCTATTATTTTTTGTAGTAAAAAAAACCAAGTGAAAGGTAAGAGCTGGCATTATCTGAGGGGAGTTTTGAGTCTTGTGTGTATAGAGCTATCTATATGCAAGGACTAACATTTTAATCTTCCAGTATAATTAAGTTCTTTCAGTCCTCAAATCATTTATCTCCCAGACTTTCTTTTTATTTGTCACTAACTTCCTCTGAATAACCTGGGTATAATATAGAAACCAGCAATAAGGATGAGTCAAACAGTGTCACTTGTAACTTCTGTCTGTCAGTGACATGGAGAGTTGCACCTCTTTTGGCATCTGCTAGGTCAGTAGCGGGGTTAAGTAACTTCTAATAAATTGTACAGCTTTTACTTTGCATTTCCAGAAAAAGCCATACAAACAGAAATTTGGTAAGCAATTCTGTTGTGGGTTTTTGTTTGGGTTTTTTAAAGTTTTTTTGTGGGGAGGGTGGGATTTGTTGCTTAACGTCTGCACAAGGGAAGGCCGTGGGATCAGTTTCCAAGATCAGTTGAGACCTTCATAGCTGGTTTTCAGTTAGCAGATTTAAGATAAAACAACATTAGCTTCATATTCATTGAACTAAGAGGAGCAGAAGTGCACCATCTACTGTTGCTATTTCATACCACACCTATGCTCCCAAGTAAATGCATTGAAACTCTGTACACAAAACATTATGCATCCTGTTTTAAAAATCCTCACACAGCCTGTCTTGAGGAAAGTGCAGTACGGTGGTTCATTTGTCTTCAGCATGAAAAGCTGTATATTTTTTTGTACTATTCTGCCTTTTGGATGTTTCTGAGTGTAAGTGGCCATAGGGTGTTACAGACCTGAGAACTGTGTAGACAAAAGAAACTAAAATACATGGAGGGGAAAAGCATAAAGACATGGCACATTTCCTCTGTGCTGTAAAACAGAATCAGCTGTAAAGGAATGAGCCCTGGCTTTATTATATAGCAAATCACCTCACCTCACCCTCAGTTACCCTGTGTCTAACAGGGATAATAATGCATGCCTGTCTACTCAACTCACAAAGGAGCTGTGAGAACTAGTGAACTGTATTTGCACAGTACTTTGAAAATACAGTCATATAAGCTAAGTATTACTGTGAAGGATGGTTCATTGGAGATGGGAGCAGATGGGTTTGGACTACGGCTCTGGGTTTAATTCCTAGCTCAGATGACCTTGGGAAACTTTTAAAGTCAGAGTATCTGCTGACTTAAGTTATACATAAGTACACAGGTACATGGAGAGAGCATTCCATCATCACATGTTTAATAATGAGGAAAGGTTGCAAATAAAGTTTCAAGTGCGACTTTTCCTGTGTATATATGTCACACTGTAGTCTTCAGTTATCTTAAGTGAGAACAGAATCAGGGCCAGGAACAGTTGTTACCTTGTGTAAGAACAGATTCAGTGGTATTTTTCAGTGGCGCTGTCCTCCTCCAGGGATGTAAAACTAACCAGTGCCCAACTTAACTGACATTAATTTGAGATTGGCCAGTGACCTATTTCTTGTCTGCCTTTTGTCACTGCAGTGGCACAAAATAACTGAAGCGCATCAAGCAATCTGCCTTATGTTTTGGGGGACTGACTATCATCCATATTCTGTCCTTGGATATTTGTAAGACTCCCCCAAGCATATCAGGCAGCAGAATCCCTTTCTAAATGTTAAAACAAAGACTACAATACCAATGCCAGTACTCTGCTGGCAACATAAATAAATCACAAGGTAGTAGCGCTTTGTTTAAATTAGTGTATTGGATTATAAAAAATTATTCTCATCTCATCTCATGCTGGTATATAGCAGGAGTTACAGTAATGAAGCCATTATTGCCTCGCATATTTAATAGTGAGGATGATTAATTGTTGGAACAAATTACGTGAAGGAGATGGTGAAGTCTTCATCTCTTGTTGTCTTCAAATCCAGGCCAGATAGATGCCTTTCTGGAAGATCTACTTTGGTCAAATGCAAATCATTGGGCTGACTATGGAGGCAAGTGAGTGAATTTTGCAGCCCACTTAATGCAAATGACATGATCTAATAGTCTTCTGGCCTTAAAATCTATGTTACCCGTGTAAGTTTGTAGGAACTATGATCAGAATTCAGTCTGGTGTGTCTTTAGAGTACGGACACACAAACAAGCTAGTGCTGAAGTAAGCTGGAGGATGAACTTACTACCTTCCCATGTGCATGTTCTTACCCCATGGGAAATGTGACATAGGATACTTCATTTTTGTTGAAGCATTCAAATCTTAATCTCCCTTGCAGTAACTTGTTTTTGTGTCCATGCCCTTAAACATTATTTTGCTGTTTAACCAGAATACAATGACACTTTTTATTCTTGACAGGAAAACTGTTGGCGTTTTCTGTTGTGGACCAAAAGAAATTTCCAAGACACTGCACAAACTGAGCAACAGGCACAACTCTTATGGGACAAGGTTTGAATATAATAAAGAATCTTTCAGCTGAAAGTCTGTTGGATTAACAGAACTCTATAGAAGAAGCAAGTGCAATTCTTTGTTTGTAAGACATAAGTCAGCTGTGTATTAAGCAGATGCCATGTACCAAAGTTTTCTTATTTATGATTATTTAAAAGGCTGAAGTATGGTGGACGCAGCAAAATACGAAGCCAAATCATGCCAAATTTTTACGCTCAAAGCCAAAAAGGTTCAGAGAATATTTGTTGTTTTGCTGGTGGTGATTCATTTTGTAATGCTTAACTTAATAGTAATAAAAAGGAGAACCCTGGTTGCTTTCATGGCTGTTTGAAGAACAATGTCTGAACTCTCTACTTCAGCCTGCTAACCTCAATCACCTGAAATCAGAGTTAGTTGACTAAAAACCAGCTTGATCATAATTAAAAATGTGCTGTTAAATCAGATTATAACCTTTACTTACATAGAAACCAGATGGCTTTGAAATGGAGAATGTAGCAGCGCGGGGTCCTAGGGGTGGCCATGATCTCCCCTAGCGCCCCCTACTGTGCCAATGTGATATTAAGAGCACCCTCACATCTCGCCCGCCACGTCTTTGGTGTCAACTATATATAAGGGAGGCTGCCTTTTGTCCCTCCTGACACGGTGCTCTGATGTATCTCGGTCCCGGTTCTATTTTGGGTGACTCAGTGCACCCCAGCCTTATGGGCTATGCGTGGCTCCAACCATCCCTGTACCACGCCCCAAGCCTCGCAGATGTACCGGATGTTGTTTGGTCAATTTCACTCTTCGCGACCCACGGACGCTTCTGGCTTGCCTCGCAACCGTGTTCTCTGGCACTCGTCAATCTCTGCCCCCTTTCTGGGGCTTCTCATACTGCCCGCTCTGGGGCCTTGGGGCTCAGGTGGCCGTAGCCATGCCTGCCCCCCCAGATCTCCTCCTCAGGTCTTAAAACCTCCTATAGGGCACAGGTGGCCTTGGCCTTACCTGCCCCCCCCAATCCTCTGCTCCCCTTCTCAGGGCTGGGGTCAGTGCACCCCTGAATGTTGTGCCCGCTCTGGCACCGGGGTCTCCACGCTACCGTGGAGCCCCTATGAGGCCTCCTCCAACCCCTAAGAGCCTCACCGGGTCCTCCGGTGTAACAACAACAAAAACAATAACACAAGCCCCTGGCTATAACACAAAGCTAAACCTCATGGCTAAATGTTCTCCAAACCACACCACATCTCTCACCTGTGTAACTAGTGGCTTATACATCCAGGCCTTTTTCTCTTTCCCACATTCAGGGCCGATCTCTTTCCCTTAGTCAGGCAGTACTTCTTCCTGGCTGGCAGTAGAAAGAGCACTCACAGCCTCCAGTCTGGGTCTTATAGTAGTCAGCCCTGCCCCTTCCGGTCAGCTGACTCACCAGGTGTGGGCCCTTAGCTCCTCCTGGTTGCCTCTAGCAACCAGCACCTGAGCCAATACTGATGCTTTTCAAGGAGCAGGCACCTTACTGACCTGCCACAGAGAAGTCCAGGCAAAAATGTTAGAGGATTTCAGGTTTGGAGGCTGTAGTTAAATTATATCAAGTTACTCTCTCTAACCTACCTGTGCAACGGAAAGCGATGTCCCCATCTGGCAGAGGCATTTATGGAAGACCCTTCTCCACTTCCAACTTTCAGAATGTGTGTGTGACTCTAGTGAACATGTGGGCCAGGTCCTCTGATGGTGTAAATTAGGTCACATATTGGCTAGCAGCCAGGTGTAGAGAGGAAAATTGTACAACTTACACTGAAGTAGCATTTAGCAAGTGTGCAAAATGAGTGCACCCCATGCAGCTAGAGGGAGATGGAGCAAGAAATTAGGGAGTGTCTGCTGTAACAGTCGATTGGCAAGGAACTTGGATTCCTGTTGTTCATGTGTTCAATGGCAAATGAGCTCAAGTCACACTGTTTAGATGCCTTTGCTGATGAATTTACACCCCAATGGTTCAACATCTGTTTTCCAGTACTCCGTGGTGACTCCACTGATTTCCACCTTCAGTTGAGCTGACTAGAGTTATATGCTGGATTTTGCAGTTGTAACGGAGAGTAGAGCTTGGTCAGATGTCATTCCCAAAGACATATTTCCATACTTCTTTAATGACACAGCAGGAATTAGTCTTCATTGCCTCTGTATCAGATGTTGACAGAAACTTTGCCCCAGCATGGTGTTACTGCTTTCCCAGTTTCCAGGTTCCTCATCTAAGGAAGATATAAAAGAGCATCCAGATCCTCAGCTGACATAAATTGGCAGAGAACCACTGACTCCCATAGAGCTATTTTGATGTAAATATATACAACCTGGCCTATAATCTTCACCAAAAGCTGAAGAGCATCACTTCTACAGTCCACTCCCACCACAGACAGTGAAGCAAGAGGATCTCAGCATTGCTCACATGACTGTGGCTCCCTGATTCATTAGCACATTGCATTTTGAGTGAGTTTATGGTTCTCAGATCCCCTTTGTTTAACACCAAGACTATTTAATTTTCAGCTTACAGCAGAGACACAACACTGGTGTCTTTTGATATCAATGTCAACATTACAGAGCCAGAAGACTGGAAGAAGGCCAATGTGGTCCCCATTTTCAAAAAAGGGAGGAGGGAGGACCTGGGCAAATATAGGCCTGTTAGTCTTACTTCGATCCTGGGGAAGCTCTTTGAGAAAATTATCCAGGAGCACATCTGCGAGGGACCAGCAGAGGGGATGACATTAAAGGGCAACCAGCATGGGTTCATTAGGGGCAGGTCCTGTCAAACCAACCTGATTGCCTTCTACGATCAGGTCACAAAATCATTGGATGCAGGTGTCGTGGTGGATTCTGGACTTCAGGAAGGCTTTTGACACTGTCTCCCACCCCATTCTCATTAAAAAGCTACATGACTGTGGCATTGATGCCTACACAGTCAGATGGGTTGCAAATTGGCTGAGGGGCTGCACCCAGAGAGTGGTGGTGGATGGGTCATATTTGACCTGGAGGGAGGTGGGCAGTGGGGCAGTAGATTGGAAGAAGTTAAGCACGTGAGTCCCACTGAAATTCAGTGCAAATAGGGAGCCTAAATTTTAGTTATTGATTTTAGATCTAATTCACTAAATGACTGATAGGCTTTAAGACCATAAGAGATTGTTGTCATCATATGCTCGGACCTCCTGCATGTAGTTATTCTGATGTAAACTTGAAGTAACACAGTGCTGAATCAGGCCCTTATTAATATTATTTATTTCTATTGCCATAGCATCATGTTAAAATTGCACTTATATATATCAGCAACAGACCTAGATATGAAATATTGCATAGGATTTTTTTTGGCAGTTTATGACATGATTGATATCATAACTGCATCCATTAACCACAAATGGGTAATGATCCATTTTCTATTATTTTAGGATCTTCTTCTACCCAATGTTTTAAAATCTGATTTAGGTTCTTCTAACAAAAATTTTATGGTTGCATATTTCCTCTATGATGTAGAGTCAGTCTGTTAGCATTCAGAGAGCAAATACTTTTCTAGCTAGCTCTGTATTAAAACAGACTTCATATCCTGACAGAGCTCCATTAAAAGTGATGCCTCATAATTAAAATAAAAACAGGTAATGAGCTTTCCTCATTTTCCTAATTATAGTAGAAGCTGGCACTGTTCTTATGAATTTTAAAAGGCTAGAATAAAGTTCAGGGCACTATCAGAGCAGGATACAAACAACTAGGACCCTTCTAGCTTTGGCATTGCTTTTTCAAACCTCACTTCACCCACTCATAAAATGGGCTGAATATCAACCACCCTGCCTTGGCATTGTGAGGATTAACTGATGTTTCTGAAGCACTTCAGTGATCCTGTAGTTTAAGGGTATATATAATATATATATATATATATAATATATATACCATAAATTTCCTTTGCATTATTTTGATAGCTTCATCTACACAAGATGCTGACTGCTCAGTAACAAGAGTTATTGCTCAGTAGCATCACCAAATGGCTTTTATAGTTTCATAGTTTCTAGGGTCAGAAGGGACCTGAGCAGATCATCTAGTCCGACCCCCTGCCATGGCAGGAAGAGCACTGGGGTCAAATGACCCCAGTAAGGTGGTCATCCAACCTCCTCTTAAAAACCCCCAGGGTGGGAGCCTGCACCACCTCACTTGGAAGCTGGTTCCAGACCCTAGCCGCTGAGGGCTTTTGGTGATGTACAGTAGCTTGTTACTACTGCACAGTACTAACAAGCTACTGCATCATCAGCATCTTGTGTAGATGTGGCCTGTGTTATTGAAACTCACAGTTCCTCAGGTCCACGTAACCACTACACACTGGGAGTATGAAGCATCCCCAGCGTGCTACCTTGGGAAAGCACCAAGGTTCACAGCTTGACCTTCCTTGAGCTGTGCTTTTTAAGGAGATAGAAAGCTGAGGGGTTAGTGATCATGACACTTAAATCTCACCTTATTGACTTTGGTAGCAGCAAATGTTATTGACAGACTTTCTGGAGGCAGCATTATGCAAGCATTATTCTGAGTATGCAAAATTAGCTGGCAAAACCCAATGCAGCACCCTTTCCCTGCACCCTTGGGCTAAGTGTATAGAAAATAGAAACTAAATTCCAGGAAAGTAGGTACGTGCTGGCAGCACTTAATCCCACATTTGCAGATCAACCAGCTTTACATCACTGAGCAGTTTCTGCTGTGTAACAAGCCAGTCTGTCAGGAGCTTCCCACTGTCTGGGGAGAATCCACAGCACCACTTGTTTGATATGTTACAATGCCATCAACCTCTTCCCAGCCAGTGTCTAGCACAAAAGTTCCCATGTTACATCAGTGCATTAAAAGTCTTGTTCTCAACCATAATTGAAACCAGCCCCTCTGATCTTCGGTCCCTCTCACCCAACTCCCAGGAACCCGGACATAGTGCAGCAGACTACCAGCAGGATTTACACTGGTGAGTGCTGTCAGATACAGGGTGCATATACACTTTCATTAATGTACCATAATTACAATGCACTAAGTTTAGTACCTATAATTACAGGTACTACCTTAATGAGCTGTAATTGGCACTACTGCTCATTAGCACTGGCGCAGGTTTTTTGGTGACAGTAATGTGCAGTAAACTAATTCTACTGCGTATTAGCACCAGTTTTGCCTGCCGCGCTAATGTGCTGTACCATTAGTCTATTGCACTTGAAGCATCTCATGTAGACGTGCCCAGAAAGTCCCACTCTAGCAGGAGCTGGGGTTATCTGTGCTAATAAACGTGCAGATTCCTGGTACCTAAAGTGGTGCAACTTACACTGGTTTTAGACTGATGGAAATTATGCTGGCACAAGAAGCAGACTCAACCAATTCTTCTGAGGTAACTTATAGTAGCAGGGTCTGCTACAGGGCCTTGCCACTAGGTAATAGGTAGTTGGTAATACCCTGTTTGCACATCTGCTTTTGGAATTGACCCAAACCTTTGGGAGGCTTTAGCAGGAGACAGGACAAAGTGGCGCTCCCTTCTCAATCATGGAGTCAAACATCACAACAAGAAATGGTTACTTGAATTACAACAGAAACCTGACCGAAGAAAATGGGCTGTCGGTACAGTAGCCCCTAGCACCATGTACATCTGACCACTGTGGCAGAACCTGCAGATCTAATATCGGTCTGTATAGCCACAAGAGAAAATGTACCACTGGTCAGTAGAATATTTGCAATGTCCACCGTCACTCACTGATGAACAGATGCCATTGCCATTACCCTGGGATTAAATGGATTAAAGCCAAGGACAAACCATCTCTATGCCAGAGTAATAAATGGTGAAGTATAGTTACTCTTGTCTTTCTGGGGAATAACTTTACCCTGGTGTAGAGTGATTCATGCCAGTGCAGGTCTGTATATTGTGTGTCAGCTCCACATTTACACCAGTAGTTGTGTGTTATGCCACTGTACGGCTTGTATATTGGGATCCAAAGTGTTCACCATGCTGAGGGAGGTTACAGAACTTAGCCCTGAGGTTAGAGCTGACAAAGAATGACATTGATCCCCACGATATTCAGGCACATCTCATAGCATGGAAAAGCAACACTGCCATGGTGATTCAGGGGCCCTCCAGAGGTTATCTACTCCAGCCTCCTGCTTCTATTCCTATTTAAACCATCCCATACAAGTCCTTGCCTAATCTATTCCTAACTACAGAGTCAACCTTGTCATACAGCTACAAGGCATAGTGCCCAAAAGAGTACCCTAATCTGCCACAGGTAAAGTAGGAGGCACAGGCTGTCACTGTCCCATCATCCCCTTGCTGCAAGTGTTGTTAAAATGCATTCAAGAAATTCAAGGAAGATGGCCATGTCCCCTGCTACAGGGCAAGATGCTCTCCCCCGCAAGTCTGTAGTAATCAGACCATGAGATGATATTTCTTCCTGATCCCAAATGATCAGTCTGACCCTAGGGGCGAGGAGGAGGGGGCAAGACCCTCTAAACAGATGCTGCTTCTCACCTACAGGGGGATGTGTCACAGATCTGCATGACTGATACCCTTTGATCTCTACTTTAACTCTCAGTATGTACATGCAGTCTCCACCTCGCTCAACGCTGCTATGAAAACATTGCACAAATCCTTGCAAGCCGGGTTCCAGCCCTGGGGTTGAATTTCACTCCTCCTGTGCAGCTGCTGATTTTCATGCTTCAGGTCAGCAGCCGTGCCACGCGATGACTCACCTCTACTGTCATGCAGCCATAATGAAAAGTGAGCCGCTGACCAGATTTATATCGAGTACAAAGGAGAGCAGAATCCTCCCCTCCCCCTTTGGGTTCAAATCCTACCAGCACATCAGTGAGAAGAGAAAGACTGATTAGGAACTGGCTGGAAAGGGGAGATAGTGAGCATGACAGGCTGACTGCTTAGGGGGTTGTAATTCTGGCCCAGCTGCAAAATAATAAATCACAGGACTAACTCTTTCATAAGAGGGTTGTTTCCAGAGCCGGAGCTGAAGAGGAAAGCTTTTCCTCAGAGCTACTGAACTAGGTTACAGTCTTAAATTGTTAGGCATTGCTTGAAGATGCCTGAAGGAGGCTAACAAGTTGTTGCTAGCAGCAGCCATGCAATAGGCATGAGAAGCCATGGTTATTAAAAAGCAAAGTTTGCTTGTGACAAAATGACTTCCAGAGAGACTGATTTCCCACTCAGTCAAGCAATCATTTAATAATCAGGCCAGTGTGATGCCAAGAAAAGCAGTATCTGCTCCTCTGTAGATTGTACATCTCATTTTGCTACAAAGTTTCTTTTACAAATTGTGGGCAATGTTTTGACCAAGAGAATTGAATGCTCAGGTTTTGACTCTAATAAAAATGCTGCTGGTTTCCCAGCTGAATTGACCTTTCAGGTGATGGATGTGTAGATCTCATCTTGTCTAATGTGTAGCAACTGGGCCTCAATTTCTTCTGCTTGTGGTGTAAATCAGGTGTGACTCAGTAGATATGTAGCAGTCTGCAACTGCAATGTGACTTCTTGGTTGCTAACATGACCCAGGTCCTGCAAGAAGCTTAGCAGATCCTGGGGGTTTTGTGTATGCTCCACTGAAGCCAAGGGCAGTCAATAAATACCACGAGTTACATAGAATCCGTTTGTATCAGGCCCCATAAGAGCAGGGACTGAAGCAACTTATAGGATGAATTTCCACAGCATGAGGTTTCAAGTGACAAGTGCCCGTTTTTCAGATGCTGTATTAATGTTCGTTAGTGATCCATTAGCACTGCATTGAATTCATTACTTACCTTGTAGCACCAATAATACAAGGGAGACCCAATGCTGCTGTTGTGCCAGGTCCCAATCCTGGGAGATACTGAACAACCTTGATTGCCAGGGTTTTCCAAAGGAGCCAAAGATCCTTGTACCTTGGGAGTAAGCTTCTATGGGACAGAGCCTGAGCTCTGTAACTTGTTCTAACCCCAGCGACTTGAGTTCATACCAGCTGCAGATCTGCCCCATATACACACCAAAATACTGGGAGGGGTTGGGGGAAAGCAAGGGATCATAGGATGGGTTTTTTGGAGAACCCCTAGATGTCTAAGCTCATCAAAATTCAGAGAGGTGTGCATTCCCCTCTCTCTTTTCAAAGTATTCCCTTATTCCGACCTTAGATCAACATGATGTCTCTGGTGATTTATAATATTACAGAAGCCTTGGGACAGTTGCAGGTAAGCAGTCAGGTTTGTCCCCTGGTGAGGCAAACTGCCAAGGGGGAAAATAAGCTATAGATATAGGGAAAGGGAAAATGGCATATTCTGTAACTGGGAAGACAGGTAATATTCAGAGCCAGGGATCAGGGAAGATGGAGAAATAAAGTCTTCCCTGCTTCCCAGTCTGGTTAGAAATCACTCCCATTGCCACATTGTGGCACTAGAAAGCCAAGGCGGGTGAAAGGATGCATGGAAAGAAATCCCTTTCTCTACAAAAGTCAGCAAGCACAGAGGAAATGCTTCAGAACTGTGTCATGCATTCAAAGTAAGAATCCTTCACCTCTGGCAATTTCTAATTTCCTGTTTTTGAAAGGCATTATTGGCCTCTGTTTTCACTGTGTTTTATTTTTGGAGTAGTCTACTTTTTTAACTACTTTGCTGCTATAGCCCTTGCGAGCATGTACCTGCACTGTGACTGACTGCGAGGGCTATTGACAGTTTGATAAATGCATCCATCCTGTGTTAGTTGCTGTTGTCCCCAGGTAAGGACAAGCTTGAAGATGTGAAGCAGAGTTACATAAATCTCTACATAGCAACACAGGGGAAGAAGGCTGCTGCATTGCTGCTGGTGCACCGGTAGCATATTAAAATTCTGTCACCGCAAGGTCAAATCACTAGTCTGCTATTCCTCCAACCCTGGGGGATGAAATTTAGACAGGGGAAACCTCCTCACCCTGTAGCCACGTAACCAAGTATATATTAAGCTACTGTAGGGCATTTATTTCAGTTTCAAGATTCTGTTACCAGCAGAAGGAAATGCTGGTTCATAGTGCAGGTTATAAATGTAACAAAGTGAGAGCACTTGCTTTGGACAGAAGAAATACACGTCCCAGCATTTCCTTCTGCTGGTAACACTAGAGAAATATAAAGTATCAGCAAGCATGTCTCACAGAAGGTGTCCTGAGCTGCACTCAATGCAGTGCGATTAGGAATGCTGCACCACATCCTCAGTGAGATCCCAGGAAGATGCACGCTACGGCACGAAGAAAGCTGTTTCGAAGGGAAACATGGCAGCTATGTGATGTGCACAGAAAAACGACCACACAGCAGTGTTTCTCTGCGTGTCCTTGAATGCTCCAGAGTTAGGGGCTATCTTAAAAGCTTTGTGCCAGTCCTGAATTTGTGGGACCACCTTGTGGAATTAAGCTTTTAAATTGGCTCGGAGGTGAGGAATGGTGTCATACCCCATTAGGGGTCAGATTTACAATGACAGCCAGGCACATGGAGCACTGAGTTCTATTGAAAATCCATACGGCTTAATCAAATTTACTCCCGAGTGGTGAGTACTGAGCATCTCAAAGGTTGGCTTTTTCAACATACATATCTTGGCTTTCCTCTGTGACGCCAGAGCAATAGCATTTAATGTATGTATTTCTCTAGTAAGGATTGAAGTGAGAATACCTACCTAAGACATTCCTCCTAGCTGTATAAAGAAAGCAGAGAAGGAATGAAATGAGTGCACTTAATCTGCGGGTTCTGGGAAGGGTTTTGTCCCCCAGTTCAGTAAACTTTCCTGAACCTCATGCTGTTCAGCCCAAACAGCAGCACTTTGTAACTAGCCAAGGATTCAATCCAATTTTGTGTTTTACCAAAACTCTCCGAGGCACTGGATACTCGCCATTCATTTCACCATCCCTAACTCAGATTTACCTCTGGTACCACTGCACCATAGCAACCCACATTTTTGTTCTCTTCACGCTAAAGTGCATCTTATGAAAAAAAAAAAAGAAGAGCTGATCTATGGAAATGTCACCTCTGCTCCCACTGTATTTACTTTTCCAAACAAAATACTGCATTAAACACTTAGGCTGGGTTTTTCAAAGGAGTCTGAGGAAGTAATAGGGGGATGGTCAGAAGTGCCTATGTAAATACTAGAGGTGTTTAGGTGCTTCTCAAAATCCCACAATTAGCCACCCAGCCCCCATTGAAAACCAGTGGGAGTTGGGCACTTACCTCCCTTTAGTTCCTTTTAATGTATCAGCCTTTGATTGGGTGTACCAGTGTTCAGTTAATAATTAAAACAATCAGCATTGCTAACAAAGCCTACATGCTAACCAGTCTGAAAATGAAATGTTGGAGGGATCTGACCTCTTACCTGGTGACTCATAATCCTTCCTGTCTTGCTGCCACTCCATCCAACGGGCCCTGCCCTCACTGCTGGGGATACCCTTGTCCTCTGCCACTCCCCACAAGAGAGGCCTCTGGCTTGACAGCTGAGCATGGCAGTACCCAACCCATATGTAGTTGTCTCCTATACCCTTAGATTGACTCTTCACTATAAACCCTTCTCCAGTGGACATGAAAATCAATGCAAGTATTTCAATTTATTTTTAACAGGCCTTAGATCAGTCACCATATACAGGTCCCTGACCCACAGAGAGTCTGCTGTATGACAGAAGGGAGATGTGCCGAAAGTCACCCACATAGTTGTCACCTGCTTGTATTGGGAGTGGTAACCTGTTCTTAAGCGCTCACCCTCTGATCAGCACTGAAATTTAAGTATTTCACCCCAACTGAAATGTTTACTTGTCTCAGTTAGGATTCCTCCCTCCAAATTGCCCATCTTTTATCAACCACTAACTCAGTGGGAGGCACCTTTTAGTCTGACATGCCACAAATTAACTCTGGACCTTCCCCAAGTGCAACTCTGATCCCCTTTCCCTGCCTGATCTGCTTTCTTCTTCCTTCCCTGTGCTCCCTGCCCAACTTGCTTCTCTACTTTCTGCCATATCTGCCACTGATGTCCGTCTCCTTCCCCATCTGCTGCATGCCACACAGTGGTTGCCCATGCCACTTGTGGTACCTATGCAATGGGTAGCCCCCCCCCGTCCACCCCCCCACTAATACATTTTACCAAATATGTGTTTATTCTCCTGGTTTCTTTGCTTCAGGGAACTGAGGAGCCCCTAACTTACAAAGAAAAAAAAGATTATGCTGGTACATAGACCTAATCTACATGCTTTGCTCTCGGCATGTCATTATGTGGGCATTTATATGCACATTAGCCCAATTTAAGGCACATAAAGGGCACACGTCTACAAGTGTGCACCCTTAATTCACCTTAAAAAATGGCAATTTGTGACTAAGCCTAACTGTATAAAGCAAGTATCAAATTTACATATTAGTTAAAGTGCATTAACACACATGTAGACGTGTTTATGCGCATTAATGCAGGGACTTTAGTGTTGGTTCTTCCCAGCCGCTAAGGAGCCAGCCAGAGCCCAGCCCTAGGGCTCCTGGCTGGGAGCCTCCCCTCCCCCCACGGCTGGACTACCTCTCTGGTAACCCCTAGCTGCAGCTGCAGGCTGTAGAAGCCTGCAGCCATTTTGTGTCCTGGGGCACACTTCACAGGACTTTCAGTACTGAAGTTCCTGCATGGCTCCTGGACAGGACCCAGGCTGCCACTGCTGGTCCTGTCCAGTACCTGGAGGACCTGCTTGGCCACAGGTGACTGTTGCAAAGGACTGTAACCTGCTGCTCCCCCTGCCTAGCCCTGGAATTCCCCCGGGGCTCCTGCCTGTCTGTCCCTGGCACAGAACCAGCACCTGCTTTGTGCTGCTGCTCACTGCCAGCACTTTCTCCTGTGTTTGGAGGTCCTGTGCCACATTTGCCTCTGCCACATGGCTCACAGTCCCTGGCTATCCCCCTGTGCAGGGTGCTGCGACCAGGTCTCTGGGGTTACCCACATAAGGACAGTTGCGTGGGGGCCCAGAGAGCTGCTGCAGGACATGATGTCCTCCCTGGCCTCCCTGTCAAGGACCAACTCTGCCTGCATACACTGGCCTGAGCCCCCCACATCGGAGCCCAACTGGGCCCAACCTTATGGCACTCTGGGGTGATGCAGAGGTACAGAGGCAGTTCACATGGGGAGGGTGCTCAAACACCCACATTTATGAGGCCCTGTCAGGTGGGATGAGTGAAAGAGGCCACTCCTGGATGGTGCACTACTGTGGCATGAAGATCAAAGCCTTGCAGGCACAGTGGGTGGCCATGACTGACCACAACCATTGCTCCGGTCTTACCCACAAAACCATCCCCTTCATGTGGGAACTGAGCCAGATTTTAGTGCCCTAGGACCCAGGCCACAACCTTGCAGTGTACACCAGCAGGGGTGGCCTGGCTGAGCCTCTGCCTCAGCCCAACCCTCCAGTGTTGAGACCGCACCAGAGGAGGGGCCATTAGGTGTTCAGCACATTGTTCCACCCACCTCCCTGTCATCCCCTGGCAGCTTGGGGAGCCCTGGCCAGTAGCTGCCTTGTCTGCTCTGCACTCTCAGCCCCCGCCACAAGGAGCAGCTAACCAGGACACCGCTGGCCGCAGCCAGAACCAGCCCCTCCCTGGGGGGGGCCCTAGATGGGTGCTGGCCTACTACAAGAACATGAGCCATGGACACCAGGTGCAGCCAGTCACCATCACTGATGGGGAGGCCTACACTGAGCAGCCAGCCCCTCCAGCCTTGGACACAAGATAAGTCCCACAATGTGGGGAGGGCCCTTGCCATCCCTACCCTGCCCCTGTCCTTGGTCCTGGTCCCTGCCCCTGCCCTCCCCACTCCCTGCCTGATCCGTTTGCACTTTCCTGGCCCTGGATCCCACCCTCCCTGCCACAGGTGGGATACACAGAGGACACAGGTCAAAACTTTATTGAGCAGCCCATGCCCTCCCCAAAAAGCTCATTGTGCACTGCCCAGGGCACACACAGCAGGGGAATGCTCAGGAAACAGTGGTGGCGCAGGGGAAGCAGGCCCTGGAATGCCTCCGTGGAGAGGCCCCCTGCAGGGAGAGTGGGGGTGTGCCCAGCCCCTTGCCCCAGTTGTCCAGGAGCCCCACATACTCTGAGTCTGGGTGCCATGGGTTGGAAAGCAGTGTGGCAGAGCAGCTAGCCTTAAAGGAGAAGTGGGAAGAGTAGGGTCTGGAGCTACAGCAGCAGGTGCTGCTGCTACCAGCAGCCTGGCATGCCATACCCTGTGAAGAGGGCAGATGAGGCAGACTTCCTGCACCCTGCACCCAGCTGACTGCTGACCCCAGGGGAGTACAGGGCCAGGAGGATTAGCCAGTGGCTTCCTCGGCCTAGTTCTACCTGGCCAGCTTACCATGGTTCCTGAACACCTGTGCACAGCTGACCCCCCGATTTGAAGCTGGGCAGCACATGGCCTCTGGTACAGAGCATCTTATCTCTGAAATGTTGCAAATTCTCACAAAAGTCTTTTGCCTCTTGCCTCTGCATGGCCAACACTTGGGAGAGAGCCCTCCAGTCCCACTGGGGATGTTGCCTCAGGGTCACTGCCACCTACTGCTGGAGCCACCCAGATCATAGAATCATAGGATCATAGAAGTAGGGTCAGAAGGGACCTTGTAGATCTTCAAGTCTGACCCCCTGCCTGGGCAGGAGAAAAAACTGGGCTCATATGATCCCAGCCAGGTAGGCATCAAGCCTCCTCTTAAAGACCGCCAGGGTAGGAGCCAGCACCACTTCCCTTGGAAGCTGGTTCCAGATCCTAGCCGCCCAAACTGTGAAGTAGTTCTTACGGACGTCTAATCTAAACCTACTCTCCAACAACTTATGGCTGTTATTCCTTGTTATGCCAGGGGGCGCTAGGGGAAACAAGGTCTCTCCCAAACCCTTCTGGTCCCCCCTAGTGAGTTTAGAGATGGTCACCAGGTCTCCCCTCAGGCTTCTCAGGCTGAACAGGTTCAGCTCCCGCAGTCCCTCATTGTAGGGTCTGCCCTGCTGTCCCCGGATCATGTAGGTGGCCCTCCTCTGGACCCTCTCAATGTTGTCCACATTCCTCCTGAAGTGGGGCACACAGAACTAGACACAGTACTCCAGCTGTGGCCTGACCAGTGTTGCATAGAGGGGGAGGATCACCTCCTTCTCCCTGCTAGAGATGCACCTGTGGATGCACGACAAAGTGCGGTTAGCCCTGCCAACCATGACCTCGCATTGTCGGCCCATGTGCATCTTGGAGTCAATAATGACTCCAAGATCCCTTTCTGCCTCCGTGCTCTC
>NW_017729032.1:15804159-15806302 GCF_001723915.1 Gavialis gangeticus | reverse complement strand
CCTCCCCAACCTGAGGTCTGGAGGCGTTCCCCTCAAGTCCATCTTGCATCACGGTGGGGAAGTCCCAGTCCCTGAACAAGAAAACAGAGGTAAAGAATTGGTTAAAGAGGTCTGCTTTCTCCTCTGGCACAACCACCAGATTGCCCAGAGGATCTTGCAGGGGACCCACATTTCCCGGTGCTTTCTTCATCCTCCCTATATATTTGAAAAAGGACTTCTTATTATCTTTGATTTTGGACACTAGTCCTAGCTCTATGTCCGCCTTAGCTTTCCTGACAGCCCCCCTACAGGCCCAAGCAGAGGAGGTATACTCTTCCTTGGAGATAGCACCCCCCTTCCACCAGTTGTATGCCACCTTTTTGGCAATCAGGCATTCCTGTACACCCTTGGTGAGCCAGAGGGGCTTTTGGGCACTCCTGCCCCCCTTGTTTCTTGTTGGGATGGTCACTCCTTGGGCCTTGAGTATCGTCTCCTTAAGGAATGACCAGTCATCTTGGGCACTGAGTTCCCCTGCTCTTGAGAACCCCAGCGCCTCTCCTACTAATCTCAATTCGTTGAAGTTGGCCCTCTTGAAGTCTAGGGCTACTGCCTTGCTGCAGGCCCTTGACACCCTGTGCTGGATGGTGAATTCCAGCAAGTGATGATTGCTATCACCCAGGTGGTCAAGAACCTGGAGGTCCCTTACCAGGTCATCGCCTGTGGTCAGGACCAGGTCCAACAGGGCATTTCCTCTGGTGGAACTGTGCACCTCCTGAGTTAAATGGAGGTCCTGTATCTTGGCCAGGAACCTTGTGGAACGGTCCGACCTGGCTGACTGTTCCTCCCAGCAGATGTCTGGGTAATTTAAATCACCCATGACAACTATATCCTTCGCCTTAAGTGCCTCTGCAAGCTGACTCGAAAATTCCCGGTCCAGCTCCTCCCTTTGTTTGGGGGGTCTGTAGTAGACCCCCACCATTAGATCCCTTTCCCCACGGCCCCCTTTTATCTTGACCTAGAGCACTTCAGCTTGCCCCTCCTCTGACCCCATTCTGCTGGCAGAGGATGTGTATTGCTCCTTGACATATAGCGCACATACACCAGCAGCACAGGAAAGACTGGACAGCCCTACTCCAACAGCTGGTGACAGTGGCAGAGGAGCAGGAGGAAGAACGGGGGGAGCAAGCAGGGTGTAGGAGCAAGCATGGGAGCAGGCCTGATGGAGTACATCGCCCAGACAGAGGCATGGGACTGGGCACTGAGGGAGCACTGGGCATGAATGGAGACCCTGGAGTGGCAGCAGCTGGAGCAGGTCCAGCTTCAAGGGGACACTGACTGCCAGGCCATCCATTCATTCCTGGTGGCAGCAGCTGTGTCCACCACAGCCCAGCCCCTGCCCACAGCTCTGCAGCTGGGCCCCACTCAGCCATGGGAGGAGGCACTTCAGTGCCTCCTGACTGCTGCAGGTCCTGGCCCAGCCACCCCCTGTGCAGGAACACACTGCCTGCTGTGGTTGCCACAGCCCCTGGACCCACGGGGGAAGTGGTGAAGGCCAGGGTGCTTGGTGCTTGCCCCTGGGGTCTTCCCCCTAGGCATCCCCACACCACGGCCCCCCAATCTGGGACTCATAGACAGAGACTGAGACTTTAGTAAATAGTTTGACACTAGGGACAAGGTATTCTTATTGGTGGTGGGTGGGGCGGGAAGTGGGGGGCGCTATGTGTTAGGGAGGGAGGGGCAAAGGGGCTCTGTGTTGAGGGGGGAAAGGGGGAAGGATGGGAGCATAGCATGTTGTTATTTATTACTTTATTTAATGTTAAATGTTTTATTTTAAATTATTTTAAGCAAGTAAACTCTTGTTTTGTAAAGCTTTACATTGGTAAATTAAATATAAATCTAAAATCTGTGTCAAATACTTATCTGTTTGTTAATCAGCAGTCTTCAGTAGCCTTTTAAAAGGTTCTGACCCAGTTATTGTCTTTCAGGTTTAAAAATGTGTTTGTAGGAAAGAGAAAGGAAGCTTTTACTTGTGTATTAGTTCTAAAACAATGATGGGTTTCTAGATCGACTCCGTTATTTCAAGATCAGAATTGGTTAGTTTTTAATGCTTGTAGGAAAAACTGTCAGCTGTACAATCCAGGTTCTTAAATATTCAGTTATCATC
>NW_017729032.1:15798581-15799159 GCF_001723915.1 Gavialis gangeticus | reverse complement strand
TACTGGCAGGGGCAAGGCTGGAGCAGCAAGGCACTGGGCGCTGCTGGCAGGGGCAGGGGCAGGGGCAGGGGCAGGGACAGCCTTGGTGCCGGGATGTCTGGTGGGAAAGGAAGAAGCTGATGCATGTTGCCCCAACACATGGCTCCTGGGCAGGGAAGGGGCATGCAAGGGATCAGAGCTTCCAAGGTGGTTTCCAGGTGCTGGAAACTAGCTCAGGCTTCAATATGGCTGCCAAGTGCTGGCAGCCATGTGTCCAGAGACTGGAACTCCCCCCAGTGGCCACAGGGGCACATGGCAACTTGGGACTAAAGTTAGTCCCAAGTCACACCATGTGTAGACACTTGTCAAAAATGCTTAATGTGCATTATACTTAAGAGCACTTAAATTCACATGTAGACACACCCTCTGCGTTCAGAAAGGACTCCAGCTGATTTGACCTTGGAGAGAGACAGGTTTTCACTGGGTAAACCAAAAGCTTCATCCAAGCCATTGATTTAATATGTAGATGTTGTGCTGGGCTCAATTATTTTAATTTTTTTTTTAAACAAGAAGGTTTTGCCTGTCCAGGACAAATTATG
>NW_017729032.1:15778812-15793581 GCF_001723915.1 Gavialis gangeticus | reverse complement strand
AGATGTTGTGCTGGGCTCAATTATTTTAATTTTTTTTTTAAACAAGAAGGTTTTGCCTGTCCAGGACAAATTATGAAACCTTTAGTTGCATTTATTTGCTCCTTTGCATGGCAAGACTAATGGTGCAAAGTATAGTTAGATGAACAGGATTTTCCTTTCCCATGAGACTGTTCCAGATTTTGGAAAAAAATCCATCCCAAATTAGGATTAGAAGTCACAATCTCACAAAGCAACCACGCCTCCTCCCTCTCCCTCCCTTCTCTCCCCCACCCCCCACCCAAAAAAAGAAAGAAACGAAAAAAGAAAACCCAAATTGGGCCAATTGAAACTTATTTTTTCATAAGTTTGAATTCTGAAAGTTTTATTTGGATTTTTGTTTTCTTATGATCTCATTTAGAGTTCATAGGTAAATATTATTTCAGTGGAAACAGTAAACATTTTATTAAGAAAATATTGTAATGGGACGTTTCAACTCTTTTTTGGTTTCAGTTTTATTGTCTCAGCAATTTCTGTCAGAAAAATGTTTGGTCAAAAACTTCTTGACCAATTCAGATGTAAAATGCTGGTCAAAGAGGGCAAAAAGCATGACAAAAATGAAAAATGTATATAAGGGAACAATTAGGTCCCAATTGTTTAAGAAGGTAGCTTAGGAGTGGAGTAAAAACTGACTTGAAAAGAGGAAAAACAGGAGAAGTTCTTTACCTTTCTTTAAAGCACTGTTTTACTCTTCTTTTGGGAAGAGTTCCTCCTGACTGACCAATGGTAAGAGGATTAAGCAGAGAAAGCTCTGCTGTCTGCAGCAGGAAGGGGTATCACAGATCCTCACTAGCAGCACAACAAGAGAGGGCCTTCAGCCTAGAGGGAGGAAGGACCTTCACTGCACAACTATTTTCACCAAAGAAGATAGTAAGGAGAGTGACCTTTACAGAAAATTCTGGCGTGTTAGCCTTTATATCCTGACAAAAAAAGCATTCATCCTCCATGTCCTGCTGCTGCTCGTATGTTGTTCAGCAAGTTTGTGTTCTATTATATTAGCAGGACACCCTAAACGCAGTTCACACCTTGTATAGTATTTGACAAAGCATTGCACATTTATTTGTCATGTAATTACAGTGCCTTATTCTCAAGGTATTTAGTTTTAAAGGAAACGTCATTACTCTGGAATAAAAACATTCCAAGACTAAGCAAAACACTGATTTGAGAACTGTTTTTAATTAATGACATACTGCTTTCATTAACAGAGTAGCACTATGTGTATACACAATTCTGTAAGTGAATTTGGAGCATTTTGCATGGCTTACGCTTTGGAAACAGGCTTATTTCAATTTCTAGTCTTCAGGTTTTCAAACAAATACACGAACAGTGGAAACAGGAAATTTGACCAAATACACTCCCTTCACCTTCAGCGAGGAGTTCAAATCGGACACAAAATGAATTTGACCCATTCTAATGTGCAATCACAGGTTTATGAATGCTGACTTCACAAAGCTGTCAGTCATCTGACTCTAACATCTGAATCACTGTTAGAAGGCAGTGATGGGGAAAAAGTTGATGTGGATGAGGTTGATTTTCATGCCTGCTCTTTGATCCTGATTCTGTACCAATTGAAGGTGCTAGCAAAGCACCTGCTGATTTCAGTGTTGCAGCAAGATGCTGGTCTCAAAATATCCCTTCTAGTATTAGGGATGTCCAGGATTTCAGAAAGCTCCCTTATTCTTAGGCTAGGGAATAGGATTTGAAGCCCCTCTTGAGCACAGCACTTAAACATGTCTTTTTTGCATGTGCATAAGTAAAATGTTGCTATGAGCATGTGCTCTGTAAAATGTTTTAATTGGTATTTTGTGAAGTGCTTCACTCTAAGCATGTGGTTACGCTTCATGGTACTTAGGGCCTTCATGGTAAGTGTAGGTAGCTTCTGGACCTCTTACACCCTGGGTTGGCTGCATATTAACACCTTTAAGTGCCTTAAAGCACTTGTTATTCACTGTAAATTTATGCCAGTCTAGGGCAGGATTATATCTAATCTGTCTAATTTTGCTCTTGTTCCATTAAATTGTGGCCGCTCCCTATTCTACCCAAAGTGCAGTCCTCCAGCATCCCAAGTGGTCTCTCCTGAGTCAGAGTGAGTGGGGATGCCGGGGCAGAGTGGGGTCAAGCTCAGTGCCTCACCCCCGAGGACATCAGACAGAGGGAACACCACAGCCCCAGAGCATGCAGCGGCCAAAGTGCCTCCTGGAGCTGCCGGTATTGACTCACTGCTTCCACTGGTGGTGGAGTGGAGGGTGCGGTGGGGGACAAACTCCAGAGGAAGAAAGGATTGGGTTTCTCAGAGCTCAAGCAGTGAGCCAGTGGGGAGAGGCACAGGCGTGCGAAAGCTGCCGCGTTCGCTCTGCCCAGTGGGAACAGTGAGCTTGTCCTGCCCCTACTGTATTTATTGGCATTGGCTGCTTGGATTGCAATCAGACACACCAATACATTCAGAGTGCCAGACCATTATCACCTAAAGCAAACCTTTTCATTCTCTCACTACTGACCACCTCCGTTTGGCTTCCTCCTCTTTCACAACAGATTGCAACAGAAACAAAACGTGAAGACATTGTGGATGACAGCACTGACTTTGCTCTAAGAAACATTTTACATAGGCTTCTAGTCCTGCCCCTGCTCACCAAGCCTCTAGTGGCAAGTCACAGCTGTGAAGGTGAAGGACAGTCGGAGATGGCTTTTTGCCTTAAGGTGTGACTGCTCCGCTAAGCCGAGCAACACTAAACTGATTAACGTGTGCAGCTTACAGCATAAAGCGTAGCAAAGCCCTTAGTTGTGAGCTTCAGGTTAGGCTTACTCATGTCCAGAACCAATGCTGCCTCTTCCACCAACTTTTTAAGGGCTTGATCTAACTCCCATTGACTGCTGTGAGGGTCTTTCTACTGATTGCAATGAGAGTTTGGTCAGGGCCCAAATATTCCCATTCTTTGGTAATGTCTCAACTCTTCGAGGAGCTGAGGACTAGCAGTCCTGTGAGGCACACAGCATCCCTCTGCCTCCGTGTTTCAACACTTTGCAATACTAGCTCCTGTGGGAAAATGACATGGTGAAAATTTTTGTTGCCATGGAAAAATGAAAAGCAATTCAAGCATGCAGACTACCGGTACGCTGATGATTTTGGAAGGATTGTCAAAAATGGTGCTATGTTTAAGAAGCTGAAAACCCAGAATGAAAATAGATATATCTGTCTCCAAACTCTGTCTCAGCTCTTCTTTTCACCAACAAGGTGGTGACCAATGGTATGATCCAGTGAACAAAAGTTGCAGATTAGTGACTTATGAAGAGCAAGACAAAGCAAAAGAAGTATGTTCCTTTTCATGGCTCTTTAACTGTTTGAGTATTACCATATAGCAGAAGCACATTTCTCAGCTTCAGCATCATTAATGAATCACATATGGCTTGTGCTATCTCATTGCTAGGGGCATCAGTTAACATAAATAGGTCAGAAAATGGTGGCCTTTTCCCCCATGCAAAATGCTGATTTAATGACAAAAATGTATTCTTTTCTGTTAGACCCTCAAACTCAACATGGTTGGGTTTAGGCTAAAAGGACAATAGTCTGGAAGTTTGGATTTCTTACATGAATAACAGATGTGAGAGAAGTAGCTCCTTTCAGCACCATGTTGGTTTCGTGCACCAGCTGAGGAGGAGAGAGGACCCCCCCGCCTTTCTCTCTAACAGAGCCAGTAGGCTTGGTATTTGGTCTGTGCTCCCTAGCATCCATTCTGTGCCACTGTGAGATACAGATAGACTAGGCTAGATAGACCTGTGTTTTACTGCCCACACAATACCGTACTTCAGTTTCATCACAGTTGCACAATGTAAAATGAAAGAACGTTATAAGGGTAGCCAGAAATCTGAGCCTGTACATGAGCCTATATGAAAGCAGTGTGCCTTAATCACCACGTAACCCAGGCCATGCAGCAGAGGTACCACCAAAGAGCAGAGAACGTAGCAAAGAGCTTCAGTAGCATCCGGGGACCACACACATCTGTCTTGTCAGAAGCTCCCGTTCTTCACCCACATCCTGTCCCTTTGCACCCCATGCTGTGGGGTGTGAGAATTGAGACTTCTTGTCACTATGGAGAATGATGTCAAGTGCTTAACCTTATGTGTGCCCACGTAGGACCACCTCTCATATGGAGACCACAGCCACCTTCCCCTGTTGTGGAAGGAAGCAGGGAGTCCAGAACAGAGCATCAGGATAATATGCTTCATCACCCCAGCTTTCCACTTCTCCAGAATTTGTGTCATTTTTCTTTTAAGCAAAAACCAGCTAAAATGCATGGCCATGTTTCACAGCCTTTACATCTTCCGCCACCCCTTGATTTACTTCTCATGACATTAATGGCCATATGATTTAACCCACAGTCTTAGTAATGGCATGCTTAGCTGATGAGTGAGCTTAATTACTGTATACTTGGTAATGCTATGTTGTATATTATAATACTGGGAGGCAATAGCCAATGACTTATCTCCAAAGAGAGAGACTTTTAGTTTTCTTGAAAATTAATTTTGTTGAATCCAAGTTTCTGACCTTTCTGTGCATTAATTTTCCAAAGGAAACTTCCTCTGTTTATACCGGTTTGTCTCCTGCTCAAAGCATGGCACTTCTCTGACAATACCTTCCGACTCTCTCATCAATTATATGTGCTAAAAGTACTCCCTGCCTCTTAATATAATTTTTAAAGTGACAGTTTCCACTGACATCACTGTGCAGTGTTGTACTGTGCTCTAGCTGGATGAAACACAAAACCAGTTTCCATGCCTCGACACCCAACATTTACATAGGCACCTTGGACAGGACTGGCAAAAGGACCAGCATGATTTAGTAGGACGAGTTTCACTGAAAGTAAAATTTCATCACCACCTAGAATTGGCTTGAACCAGAAGCACTAGAGAATCCCTGATTCCAATTCAGTCACAAAGGGGAAGTTCAAGGCCATGCCCAGATGGCTGTGGCCTTGTGGGATGTGATCTGCAGTGCCACACACTACACATTTAGTTGTTCTCAAAACCCCCACACATGAAAAGAGCGGGTCACGCGGGAGCAGCGTATGCCACTCCATGCTCTGGCTGCCAGCCAGGCTCCAAGAGGCAAGATCCCTGCTGCTGCAGCCCCAGGAGGCCCCAGGACCCCCAGTGCTGGCCCCAGCCTCCCCTACACCACTTGGGGTAGACTGCTGCATGCCAGAGGGCACATAGCACAGGTGTTCCTTGGGGACAACTAGCAGCAGCACAAGGTGTCCTGCTGCTAGTTGTCCCTGGGGAACCAAACACCCGTGTTCGTGTGGATGTGGCCTGAGCATTCAGGCTGCTTTTATTTAGGTGTCTATATTTTGATTTAAAAGAAGGCACTAGCAGGGAGGTTTCTAAAGGCACAAATAGCAGTTTGATGCCTATATTTTGAATTTGTAGTGTGTGTGTCTGGGAGCCTGGGAACCAGTTTAATCATATTAAAAATCCAGGGTGTACTCATAGGCTTAGCATTTTATCCCTTTATCAAATAGCATATATTTTAGTTCATTATGTCTGGGGGAGGTCATCTGAAAGTGAAATCATCCCACACTAATGGACTAGCATTTTCCACCTCCCAATCCCACAGTAAATTCACCACACTACAATTAGGCTTTCAGGTCAAACTCCCCCACTGGCTTTTTAGAAAATAGTTCTGAATTGTGACAAAAGCGTGCAGTGCATTTTGGAGAGGTTTGCATTTTGAATGAAGCTATCCCGTGCACAGACGCCTTTTCAAATCAAGGCTTCCTGAAAGGAATTTTCTTACATGCTGCTTATGCACTATTCATTTGCAATGACTTGTCCAGTGCAGTGAAGGTGGCTAATGTCATTAGGGCTGGAGAACAGCCCATCAGTATCTGTCACCGATGGAGAAAAGCAAGGCCTGATTACTGGATGGTTTTATTGGTATGCAGGTCAGAGAGCGGTTGGTACACAATTCAGCCCCGTGAATTAGATGGCCCTGCAAACTACTTCTCTTTATTCCTGTTTATTGCCGTGTTGTCAGCCATGGGCTTGGGAAGACGTACAGCAGCATACCAATGCAGAGCAGTGGAAGGGCTGTGCTTAAACTCCCCATGAAGCAGTGAAACCTAAAGGAAACAGCTTTAAGTTTTGATTGAGAAAATATTTGCCACTTTGCAATCGAAGTGTAATGGTGGTGCATCCCCTTAACATTGCCAGAGAGCCTGTGTTCCTTTAGTTTTAATTTAAAACAATGGGGAGGTGGGGAGAGAGGGAATTGAATTGTTTTTATAAATAGTGCTGGCACCATTGTGATCTATATCATGGACACACACACATCTATGCTAAGTGCCTCACATGATCCCTGTGCTGGCTATCAGATGTACAAGGCAAAACACAGCGGGAAGGACAGCCCATAGAGTACTGCCTGCATAGGTGGGTGAGCTGAGCGTTACTGCACGGGCATTAAGGGGAAAGCCACGTAGGTGAGGAGGACAGCTGCCACACAGATAAGGCAGACAAGGTTCTTTGGGTAAATCCAATATCTTTTATTAGACCAAATCAAATAAATTAGGCCACAGATTAGGTCCTTGGAGTGAGGCGAGAACAAGGAATCACGCTGTGATGCTGAATCACACTGAGGGCTTGCTCATGGGGAGACACAATTATGCACTCCCTCTCTTCTAGCACATTTATTTACACTGTGATGCCAGTGAATACTAGATCTTCTACCTTAGGCTGGGGCTTTGTAGCTCAGAAGGGCAGAGAGCCAGCAAGCTGCCTACCTCTGTGCTCTCCGAATGCAGCGGTTTTTCCAGGCCTCCCCTTTGCAGCGTAAGTTCTGTATCACTGCTCCTCAAGAGAAGGAAGCAACATGGGAAACAGCCTATATATATACTGGGAAATAAGAAAGCCTGAAGACCCCAGTACGGGAAAGCAAAAATGAGCTCATTTTCTATATTTACAGAGGCAACTGAATCCCTAAATCAAAGCTTATTTAAACACACATACACACAAGAAAAGGCAATTTTTCATGACAAGGGCCCATCACTGCCAATTTTCAGCTGACACACTGCCTGGTATAAAATGCCTTGCATTCTGCATGCATTTGTAGGCACAGATGGTGAATTATAGATTTGACTCTGCAGAGCGGGTAGGCACTAAAAATACGAATTTCAGCAAAATCTAGGCAGAGGAACAAAAACGAGTGACAGCTGCTCATTTTCCTACCCTGACAAAACATGATTTATAATGATATGAGAGAAAGTGATCAGCTTCAAAAATCAAAGAATTCACAGAGGCAGCCATGTATGATAAAGGCCAGAGAACTGTAATGCTGATTGCATCGTAATGAGGCTGCCAGGTAGCCAAATAAAGATGTTTGAGTGACAGACACATACTTATTTTTGCTTTACTGAGGGAATTAGCACAGCACTGGTGCTACTGATCCTCAGCTCAAGGCAAATAGAGGATCTCAGATTGCAAAAAGTTATGGACATCTCATTTCACCCACACAAGAAACCTTATTGAGTCCAAAAGTGCTGTTTGTACTTTAGCTAGATGTGTGAGTACGGGTTCAGTCCACAAATGGGTCTTAAGAAATACTGACTGTTGCAATTCCTAATTTCTGGGTGTCTGGTCTCCAGAGTGGAACCCAGAGCCCTGAACTGGGTGCCACCCAGTGGTAAGCCTGGTGTCACAGGATAGGACCTCCAGTAGTTGTGACCAGGAAGTCACCTAATCTGTCCAATTGAAACACCCCAATAAGAGGTCTTGCTCCACTCTGGGGCTTAGTGCATCTTCCCAGCTTGTCACAGGGTAAGTTTTCTCAAAGCAAACAAAGCCGTGTTCACAGTTTGCAACCCCTTGGATTCATTTAAATCTGGAAATGTTGCCCCTGTTATAGCATGGATAATGTTGTATTGTGGCAGATACTTCAGACCGATGTTTGTGGACCCAGCTCTCTGCCCAAATATAAGTTGGTGGTCTTTCTTCACTCTTTCAGGCCCCTTCCCAAGCAGTCACTAAGTTTCCCTGTGTGGCATGCACCGCCCTAGTCTAATGGTGACCAGAAGTCATCTCCCTGAGACACGTTGCTGTACAAGAACCTCTCAGAATTAATCACACATAAACCCTTGTCATAAATTATAGTGATTTTTTTGATAGTTGGTAGTGATTTTGCACCATCTGTCATGTCAGTAACACTCTGATCCATGCTTTTCTCTTCATTTTTGTATCCTCATCCTACTTTGGCTTGAATTAATGCTGTATATCAAACATATGGAAATAGATGAGCCAGAGGGGAAGTAAGCTATAAAGCTTTACGTTGCTTGGCTTCTGGTTCATTTGTAACATATGGAAGCTGTTAGTGGCAGGTATGTGAAGGGGGTTAGATAGTCTCTTGCTAGGTCAATATAGACAAGTCTCCCAAAATGTCCCCGCAGCTGGGATTTTTTGACAGGCTGAATTCAGAGGTTGGATAGTGAGGCTCTAACCTTCCTACCCTAGGGTGTAGTCTCATTGGGCATGTTGGGAAGATCTAGCACTGCTGCTTACCCTTGGAAAAATAAGAGGATCCTTACCCTGTAATGCAGCTAGGCCCTTTACTGAACAGCAAATTCACAGGGAGGAGGCAGGCAAACATTGATTGCACTTGAATATTGCCAGTTTGAGCTCAGGTAACTGTATAAAAGTCCCTGGGGATGCCCATGACTCCCTTCATGCTGTGTAACAGAGTGTGTTGGCTCTTTAAAATAGGAGGCAGGTAATATGAACCTAGTTTTCACTCAGAATACAGGTACTCTACAGGTTGTTTGATGAATGCAATGCATGAGATGGGTAGACATCCTAGCTAAGCATGCAGGGAAAGAAGGAATGGATAGAAATCTAAAAGGTTTATAAATTCCCTTTAATCAGTCTGATGGAAATTGGGAGGAGTAGTTACTCTGAAATCTCTCTGGATAAGACAGCATGGGGAGAAATAGACTGTCTACCCTTCCACCAAAGAGAACAAAGGGAAAAGAGCAATGAGGGGCCAGAAAGAACCCCTGTTTGCTGCCACAATTGCCCTCCCACAAGTTGGTGCCCCAAGCAGTTGCCCCATTTGCTCCACCCTAGTTATGCCACTGTGAAGGGCTCTGACTCTCTTTGTCAAAACAAGCCTAGGAAAAACCTGAGATGGGCTTTACAAAAAGCATGGAAGGGCCTGGTAGAGGAAGTGGTAGACCAGTAAGTTGCCCAGTGGTGGGAGATGGATGGAAGGGATGGAATTTGAGTAAATTACCTTAGCAGCAGCCAAGGAGATGGGAGCCCCAACCACACCAAAGGTAATAGACCTTGCCATATCTCGTCCATGTGCCTGCCATAGGAAATACTCTGGATGCTGAGATGACCCTTTTTACTACTTCTGTTTGTGAATTTTCCAGTGCAGAAGGTTTTCTTGAGAAAAATCCTATTGTTTTGTAGACCTTTGTTTCAGTAAAAGTCCAATGAAATACTGCTTCTTGCTTTCCCACCTGACAGTTCGCTGAGAAACCCAGATATCTAGGATGTGTGGCTTTATGGCACCAGTGCCAAACAGACTGTGTCAAGGCCAAGGGGATCCCAGTGCTTCCAAAGTGTGGGGCTCCATTGCAGACCTGTTATCTGGATTGCCCTTGGCCCCAAGGTTTCTGGGTTCCTGCCGAAAAGCCGGGAGCTCGACGGCTGGGAATTCTGGCAGTTTGCAGACACCTTCCTTGCCAAAAAGCCAAAACCTTAGGAGTTCATTTCAGCCAGGACTCCGAGCATTTTGCTCCCCATTCATTCACTAGGGCTCCTGAGAGGCAGGTCTTATTCAGAGCCTTTCTCCTTGGGCTCCTAGACTCAAGCTTGATTTGAAATTTTTGTGCTGTATCTTCTCACATACCGCATGCCCCAGAACATAATGCACACCTTGTTTATGAAAGGCAGAATGAAGTAAAATATGTTTCCAGAGTTATGGCCACATACAGCAGGGACGAAGCCAAATCTTTAGCTGATTCACCCTCCCTTTCCTGCTTAACTAAAGCCGACACCTAGCTGTTACTGAAGACTTGTCTACGTGGGCAGTACAACTATTAAGGGGTAGTGCCAGTAGTGCAAGTCCATTTACAGGTAAAATTGGATGATCACTTTGGAATCAGAAAATGTAGGCCCCTGACATATGTTACATTTAAGACATGATTAACAGGTTAATCATGCCTTAAATAGTAACCCAGCCACAATGTCAAACCAATTTAAAATATGACCATATAGTAAATGAACCACAAAATTATTCCACATATAATGTGTAACAACTTTCTGGCTTGTACGTACCAAGCCTTAAATTGAATGTGTGAACAGCTGGGGCTGGCCCATGAGAGATCCCGGCATTCAGCTGAGTATCAGGATCCCTCATGGGAAACCCCCAGGGTCTGGCATACAGTCCCTGGCAGAACCAATCCCTGGACCCCAGCTGGGCAGCACGCATGGTTTTATAGGTCCCAGTGTATGGAGACCTCAGAGTCAGGCTGCCGCAGCCCAATCCTGGGATCCCCATGTCCTGGGACCTGTAAAAACCATGTGCTCCCCATCTGGGATTTTGACAATCAGCTGATTGCTGACTGGGGCCAGGGACCAGATCGAGCCTAGTTTCAGATCCTGGTTTGATCACAAGCCCCAGGGTGCATCCAGGGTGCAACTTGCTGATGGAGGGAGAGCCCAGGATCATAATCCCCAGTTCTTCCTGCACTGGCAAGTAAGGTACAATGGGCACATCTACAGAGATGCTACTGCACCGTTGTTACTGTGCATTTATTAAACACCTGTATCAGCACGTACTAAATAAATGCACAGTAACTGGAGTTATTGTGCAGTAGCACTGGCAAACATCTTTTAGTTGATGCTACTGTGCAGTAGTGTATTAGCACTGTCTGTGTTGTGACTGCACAGTAGTGCAGTAGCGTATTAGCACAAATAATATTGCACAGTAGCATATTAGTGTTGTCTGTGCTGTGACATGCTACTGCACAGTATTTTTTGGCTACTGTGCAGTCAGCGTCTCATGTAGACATGGCCTACTTTGGATCTAATCCCTGATCCCAAAATTGTGCATGCTGCTATGCATGTGTTGCATGGCAGAAAGTGTAATTGTTGGGAATGAAAATTAGATTCTTCATGCCTTAAAATCAATGACTGTTAGGGGCCCTAGTAAGATGAAATTTCAGACTAACTTGCAAGACCAGTTTGGAGAGTGATTGTATAAACTACAAATCTCCAGTGAAGACCAGGCTGAACATTGTGCTTATAAAATTTTAAAACAAACCACCTTATAAATGTGCATCCCATGTGGTTTTCTTTGTTTTACATTAATGCCTTGTACCAATAAAATAACCTGGGTTGTACAAAGTACATATTAAATAACCAATATAAGAATGTAAAATCTTATAACTCCGTTATTTTTCCCTCAAGGCAATCAGTACAGGAACAGATTGCACAAATTTTTGCATGTATATTTTAATTTATTCCAAGGCCTCAAAACACATCCCTGTACTAGCATCTAGAATCAGTAGTAAGAGGCCCCAAAGAAAGGGAAATTTCTTCTTTATAGATTTAAGTCCTGAATTCAGGAAAACATCATGATTTACCAACACTTTGAAGACAGTGTGTTAATGCTTTGCTGAACTGAGACATAGAGTGAAGTTACATGTTTTACTTAGATCATGCTAAGGGCACTTAAAATGCAAGTGCTTGCACATTAAAGCTTGTTAACTCATAATAAGTGCCCTCTGAACGTCTCAGCATTATGCCACTTAATTTCATAGACATTAGGGGCTGGAAGGGACCTCGTGAGATCATTGAGTCCAGCCCCCCCACCATAAGCAGGAAGTCAGCTGGGATTGAGTGATCCCAGAAAGAAAAATACCCAGATTTTTTTTGAAAGAACCCAGAGTAGGTGCTTACACCACCTCTGGGGGAAGTTTGTTTCAGACCCTTGACATACACATTAAATAACGTTTTTCTCATGTCTAGTCCAAATCAGCCTTCCTGGAATTTATGGTCATTATACCTTGTTATCCCTTGGGGAGCTCTGGTGAACAGCTGTTGTCTCAGGTCCTGATGTACCCCTCTTATATAACTGTAGGCTTCCACCAAGTCCCCCCTGAGCCTTCTCTTTTCCAGACCGAAGAGTCCCAAGTCCCTCAGCGTCTCCTCATACGGCCTGCCCTGAAGGCTTTGGATCATATGAGTGGCTCTCCTCTGGACTTTCTCAAGCTTTTCCACATCCTTCCTGAAGGAGAGGGGTGGGGTCCAAAACTGGATGCAGTACTCCAGCTGCGGTCTCACCAGGCCTGAGTAAAGCAGGAGGACGACATCCCTGGTTTTCCTTGAGATGCATCGGTAGATGTGCACCACAGTTTGGTTTGCTTTGCCAGCCACAGCATCACATTCATTACTCATATTCATCTTGTGGTCTATCAGGACCCCCAAGTCTCTTTCAGTCGCGGTGCTAGTGAGTGTAGCACTGCTAGCCATCGGACCATAAGATGGTCAAGGCCACAGTTCCCCAGCGTAGCCATGAGAACATCATGGGGAACTAGGTCAAAGGCTTTTTTGAAATCCAGACATATGACATCCACATCATCTCCCTTGTCCAGGGCTCGTGTCACCTGGTCACAGAAGGAGATGAGGCTGGTCAGGCAAGACCTGCCAGTCACAAAGCTGTGTGGGCTGGCATTCAGATGCTTGCCTTCCATTAGCTTGGTGTTGATGGATCCCTTGACAATTTTCTCCAGGATTTTTCCAGGGATGGACATCAGGTGCAACTTCAAGTGAAGGTTTACTCTGGTCTGTGCTACCTAGCTTGCGTAGGGTAAATTCAATCTCATAAAAGGAGAAATATGCAGTCCTCCCAGCATTCAGTCTCCACCTGCCTGCTCTCCCCTGCTCGCTATGTCTTCCCCACACCAGGGTGAGCTCAGTCCCCTCCCAGAGCCGTCTGAGAGGGAAGTGGAGCAATAGGCCAGAGCAGAGCAGAGGAGCAGCCTCTCCTTACTCCCCCACCCCCCAATCCCCAGATTGGGGACCCAGGCCAGGGAGCTGCTGGGGGTTTGCCTGACTATTCCTGTCACCTCCTGAAGGATTCAGGAGGGGATTAAAAAAGCCACTGATGTTTTCTCTATATTCCCTTTTCTCTATATTCTTGTATTATCCTCTTTAGTGTCTGAGGATCTCACAGTCACTAATTATTTTGTTTTTTAGTATCTGTGTGATACCATGGCTCTCTATGTGCTGCCACCCGGGAGCTCAAACCTGGAACCTCCAGCACCAGACAATGCTTATCCCCATTTGAGCTATAATTTCTACACAGCAGAATTTAAATTTGCTGGGACCAGCCACAATACGATGGTATTCTCTGGGCCAGTCTGACCCCAGCCAAGATGCTGGGAAACAGTTTGGCTCCATATTTGATTGAGAATCAGGACTAACCCATGGGTAAATATGACCTGATGCTTCTAGATGGAGAAATGAATGGAACTATTAATAGCCAATTGGAAATCCTCACCTCCAAAGGTGGTGGGGATATTTTTTATTAGGTTTGTCATGTCAGTAGATGTCTCATTTGGTGATATGTTGGTTATCTGTATGAAATATGTATCTATCTTAATTTACAGGAGCAAGCTGAAATGGCCAGAGATAGAAAATCTGTCAGTCTTCTAAAAAAACCCAAAGCTCTAGTAAAAGGTTTAGTGGAATATTTTAAAGAAGTGAAAAATGGTTTTGAAACATTATGTACATCCTGCTGTCACTGGAATCAAGCAAAGACAAACACTTATAGGAACCAAGGGGGAAAAAATCTTCCTTCAAACAACAACAACAAAAATCTGTCTAGCAATTACTACCTCTGATCGCAGGCAAAGGGACAATTCTTTCATTAAATGAAAAGCATCAGAAATACACAGGGTAAATGCACCACTCTTGCAATCAGATATGTATGCTCTTGCACCTAAGTGAACACTATGAATTCCTTCCTATGGTTTGAATGCAGGATCAGACTCTAAATTTATAACAAGTACAAGCAAAATAGCAAATTGCCAAAACCAGGAGCCAAGAAGCTGGGAAACAGTTTGGTTCCATCTTTAATTGAAAATAGGGAAATACATGATATATTCTTAGGGTGCACAATAACATACACTGGGTGTTCAGAGATATTCTATGAGAGGCTGATAATACACTACAATACCGTGTGTTACAAGTATGATGAACAGTACATCCCACAACTCTTACACAGTGCACCACAGCAAGATATTCTGTAAACGTGTACCAAATAATGCATACATGCTTTAGGGTTAGCACCTGTCATTCTTGCTGGATTACTGGTGGCCTTTACAAATTGGACTGATAAGACACACTCTGATAATCCTCACTTTCCAAAAGTAACGGTTGTGTCTCTTCAGAGGTTCTCCTTTTCTTACTACATCCCCGAATAATCAGTCCTGTGATCAGGGCAGCGATTATACCACCCACCACAGCTGCTCCAACTAGCCATGCCCAGATCTGACGGGCTTGCTCGAGGTAGGGCATCAAATAGTCCTGGAAGAAGTTAACTGCAAAAAAAAAAAAAAAAAAGAGAGAAAAGAAAAACACCAAAAAGAAATACTCATTTTATATTAGGTAATTCCCAGTGTCAGTGTGTAGAGGCCAGCAGTTCTATAATGTTTGCTACTGGAAGTCTCTGACTAATGG
>NW_017729032.1:15770711-15773812 GCF_001723915.1 Gavialis gangeticus | reverse complement strand
AAAAAAAGAGAGAAAAGAAAAACACCAAAAAGAAATACTCATTTTATATTAGGTAATTCCCAGTGTCAGTGTGTAGAGGCCAGCAGTTCTATAATGTTTGCTACTGGAAGTCTCTGACTAATGGAAGACCTTATGTCAGTACAATTTGCTGTTATCTGAAGATCACAAAGAGTATGTCTGCACATCAGACTGCAGTGGCATGCACAAATACCTGTGCTAGCTTTGAATGAGCTGGTATATCTGCACTGATACTCACTTGGGCTCTAGAGCAAGGATAGCTCTGTTTGTGTGGCACCTGAGCTAATTAACACTCCATCTCATTAGCTCAGGCAGAGCACTGCATTGACACAGGTATACTGTTCTGGGTGTGGAGTTAGCTTGGGAAATGCTATATAGCATTGCTCTGGGTAGATACAGCCGAAGCATTTTAAAATTTTTAATAAATTGGATCCTCCATCATACCTTTGAGGAAGATAAATATGGTCTGTAATATGTAAACAAGAACAGAGGCTACCAGGAAGATTTTCATGGAGGAGCCACTGGGAAGCCAGTATTTTATTTTTATAATTTTTTTTTAAGTTGATTTCACAGACAATCCCGGATTTCCCGATTTCCGTGAAATCTGCAAAATTGTGAATTGAGTAGACTCCTGCTCATGATGTGTTCTTTATTTTCTGGGTTGCCCAACATGATAATCTTAGCCTGGAAGTTCTGAGCATTCAACACTTCAAATTAGGTCACCAAACATGTAAAATTAACTATATCGTCATGACAGGGTGGCCTGTGCCCTTAAAAGAAAGCAGCCAGCCTGGCAGAGGGACTGCAGCCTGGGTGAAGTTCATGAGGAAGTGGCTCAGTGAGAGTTAAAAACCCCAGCAAGAAGGACCAGGAAGGGAGGTGTGGGAAACTGCTGGCCATGGGGAGGGAAAGCTGAAGCCACAAGGGGCCCCTCCTCATATCCAAGACAACAAGGTTTCTGTTTTATGTGCTGTATTTGTTTAAAAGTTGTGTTTGTTACTGGGTCTCTCTAAGGAATGGCTTGGGGGCCAAAAGTCTAGCTGAGGAAGCAACAACCTACTATAATCATGCCACAGGCAGAAAACACAGGTCACAATTGTGTCTTAAACTGTGCACCCACAATGAATGGACCTAGGTATATCTTGGCCCTCAACAGCCCATCAGGAAAATGGGGTCAATACCACTCTCTCACAGGCATGTTTTGAATGCTAATTAATTTCTAGGAAGCACTCCAATACGGTATTGTTGAGCATCATAGAAAAGCCAGTGGGGACAATGAATAATTCCATATTTAGAGGAGAGTTTGACTAATATACAGTAAATAAGGCATGGGACCAGACAGTGAATAATGAGAAGAAAATCAAACAATGAATAGCTGTTGAATTGCTTATTCTGTGAATGGGGCAGGGGTCCTATGGAAAAAGAAATATGTGTGACTGTACTATTAATGACCATATCATAATGCACATGCACAAGATGACTAAATTAAGATTGCCCAGACAATTTTAATTCTCACATTTACTAACTTGTGACCACTTGACTTTGCAATCTTAATAATGCTCTTTTAATGAAGCCTTTGTTTCTGCAAGTTATATATTACATGCATGGCAGAACTTCAGCTCTTTAAATTTGGAGGAGGAATTTTATTATGGAAACTCTGGTGCCACCTTAATGGCATTGAGAATGAACATTGTCACACATGAGCAGATGCAGGATTTTGAAAAGGGGGTGCACATGGTAAGGTGCATCATCCCCAGGTACCCAGGTTTTCTGTTTCCCACAGAAGAATGGAAAAAAACATGGATTTTCCATTTTGCCAGAGGAACTTGCAGTTTTCTCATTTTGCTGGAGAAACCCATGGATTTTGCACTTTTGCAAAGAGCTCTCAGCAGGATGGCAGGGTTCCAGCCTTCAGGGGGCTGGGAGGGAGCAGGCCAAGGGCAGTCAGGCAGGGGGTGCCACGTGCATGTGCATGCTTACACATGCACAGGGCTGCCAGGCAGCCTGGAGAGCAGCTCCCACAGGTAAGTGGGAGGGGAAAGGGGAACAGAGGGAGGGAGTTGGATAGGACTGGGACTCCTGCCTAGCTGGGCAATACATGGGGCTTGGGGACCTGGGCCATAATGTGTGGCTGCAGGGCCCTGGCAAGGAGTGGGACGGGCCCGCAAACGGTTCATCCAGGAGGTTGTGGGAGGTAGGACAGGCTCCCCACTGCTACACACACTCCCAGGGGCCAGGGGGAGCACGTGCCACTCAGGTCTGTGCGCAGGGTGGGGGCTGGCATGAGCATGGGCTGCCCACTGTGGGCTGAGTCTCCGATCCTGCTGCCCTCCCCGCAGGGCCTCCGCAGCCCAGTGGGTGCAACCGGAAAATGCAGGGCAGAGCGGGGCTGCATAGGAAACCTACTTGCCGTTGCAAGCTCCATGCTGCCCTGGCGATGTGTCCCCAGTGCACACAGCAGCAGTGAGGAGCACAACTCTGCACTGCAGCTCCTGCTGCTGCCACGCAGACAGGGGACCCCATGCCAGGGCAGCACAGAGCTCACAGCATCAAGGAGATACCTGCATTGTCTTGCTGTACCCTGCAGTACCAGGTCGCACCTGCTGGTCTGTAGAGGCCCTGATGGATGGCAGCAGGGCAGGGTGCCCAAGCCTGCAGTGGGCAGCTCGCCCTGTCCCCACCCCACACAGATCTAGGGGCACAGGTCCCTCCTGCCCCCCCAGGAGTGTGTGCAGGGGTGGGGAGCCACCCCTGCCCACCTAAGCCTGCAGCAGGGGAGCTGGGCTTTGATCTGCTGCCTCCTACTAGGGGCAGGGGGCTGTGCACCCAGGTCCCTGACCCTGTAGCCCTGCCTCCGAGGCTGGGCCAGGTGAGTGGGACGATCCCTCTCTGCGCCCCCTGCTACTGGGTGAGTGGGGCCCCAGTTGGGCCAGGAAGGGTTGGAGCCTGGGCACCTTGCCCAGGCATGTGGGGGGCTCCTACTGCTGCATGCACCCCAGTGGAGGCCCGGAAGCCACGTGCCCCCTGATATGTGCCCGGGGCTTTGCACCCCAAGCCCTGAGTGACCTGCTGGGTGGGGGGAG
>NW_017729032.1:15764662-15770477 GCF_001723915.1 Gavialis gangeticus | reverse complement strand
AATGAGGGGCACCAGTAGGCCCAGGGGGCTATGGGAGGGAGTGAGGGGCCTCCCATTTTAATCAGGGATTTTGTGGGTATTATCAGGGAATTTAATTTTTTTTTTATCAGGGAAAACCAGGATCCATGCTCATCACATGTAACACAACACAGTTTTCTCCAAGTGAAAATAAACTAGAAGCTTTATTCACATCCTAGGAGCCTAGGGCTGTATTATTCAGTTTAAGATTGATTCGAAAACAAATATAATTGTATTGGAATGAATTACAAACAGTCTGAAAAGCTGTGAAATAGGAGCTACATGACCGGGGCAGCTAACAGACCGCAGAATTGCAGAACAAAGAAAGTCTTGATTGGTGGAACATCAAGACCATTCAAAAGGAAAGAAGGTCATTAATCCTGTGGCATGAAGAGTTTAGATGGCATCAGGTAGATTTTAAAGAGCCATGAAGTCAGGTGAGTCCCTTACTGTTGCCTGAATAGAAATACTGCTGCCACTGTCAGACAGTTGGTTTTAAACTTTGGGGGGAGCAGAAATCAAGGAAGTGCGACTGCATCACACCGGCTCCCTCCCCTCTGCCCCCAGATCTGCCACTGTTGTGACAAAGGCTTCTTCTTTGCAGAATAAGATGGGTAACTTTTTAAGTCCATAAATTATGCTGCAACCAACCTTGCATCCTTCCATCCAGCACAAAGCAGGGTAGAGCTGCACCTTGGAGATTTAACTGGGCTGGAGATGCATCTCTGATTCAGTTTGCTTATAAGAGCCATCTCTACCATGCCTTCTGCATGACTTTTGACTAACGCAGCCAAATTAGTCTTTCCACATCCCATCGGCATTGCCTGGAGGAAAACTGGCAGATCAACTTTACCCCTCGGTAAAATGTAATGCGACTTTGAGACCATTCAGTGACAGGTCCTTCTAGAAGGGATTATTTTATGTCTTTTCATAGCCTTAAACCAGTTAAGCATGCCTCTGCCTAGCTTCAACCTCAGCCTGCATGCTTTTTCTCTAATTAGCTAGAAGCCTACAGCCACCTCTTGGCATCTACTGCCGGTTTGCAATTTCTTCTGATGTACAAAAGATGTTTGGCATCCCTACCATGAAGTTACCATGGCAACTCATGGGTGCCCAAGCACAGAGAACCCTAGGATGCTCTATCATCCGTAGTTCGTGGCAGTCAACCGATGACTGTTCCTGGCATTGTTAATCTGCCCGGCTATTGGAATGCTGCGGACTAGAATTGCAAAGGACTAATTACAAGTTGTAATCCACAGCAGTGTGAGGCTGGTGAGTAGTACCGCTGGCTTCTCAAGAACTGTACAGCTGCTAATAATGGGGAAAGTAGCCATTTTCTGGAACCAGCTAGGGACATGCTGGGCTTCAAATTCATCTTGTTTTATTTATGCATTTTGATTTAATAAATATAACACAATGCCACCTATGAGCTCTTAGGTGTCATTGTCATCAATTAAAATGTTCTTCAGCGAGAAAACCAGGGCAAAACAAAACCAGTCAAGCCCGCCTCCTCACAACATGTAACAATTAGCAGCAAAGGATCCCTCAGGTTTCTAGAGGCAAATGATACCCCCAGCACTGTCTTTGAATTCAGTTCCTAAACTTTCTCTACTGCATTCATGGACTCTCCCTGCTGGCTGCTGGTGGAAGAAGAAAAACGGCAATACCCCATGGCTGAATTGGCAGTCTTCCTTCAAGTCTGCCCTGAGTGCTTTTATGTACAAAACACGTCAGGGTACTAATGGTACAACTGGCCACCAATAAAGACCAGAGCCACCTTTTGGCCTTTAAGAGGACTTCAGCGCGTAGACCTCATTTTAAACATTCCTTCAATTCCATGTGAGTCTGGGATAAAACTGTTCCACAGTCAGTTCTGAACACTGCAGAAATGCAACTTTTTTGGATGGCAAAAAGAACAAAGAAAACCCTTTATTCATTCACCTACACCCCACTGGCATACTGGCAATGACCTGCTATTTCCCATCACATGCTTTTCTACCCCCTAATCTAGTTAGGTATAGAGCACTGGCTTCCAAAGCAAGCCTTTAGACCACAAAAATGATTTCTGTCTAGCTCAGCCTTGCAGAAGTCTCCTCACCCTGGGTGACTCATTCTGTTTGTTTGTTTCTTGTTCTTGATGGACAAAGAGAATCTCTCTGATTTTTATTATAATTTATTATAATAGGTAAGAATGGGAAAGGAGATTTTTGGCCACATTTGTAGTATGCTCGGTCCACTATGGGTAGTGGCTGGAGATGGTCCTGCTGGGGACAGGGAATGGCAGAGGACACTGGGATTTCACTATGCCACGGCCCAGTGCTATAAATGACAGCTCTAATGTCCATGAAGGTCAGGTAGAAGAGGAGGCCATGGCTTGCTTCCTGGCATCCTGGTTTCACTGTGTCCAACTCTGCTTAGAAACCATGAAAATCAGAATCCGCCCCTTTGTGCATGGGATAGTTAAAAATGTTCTGAGCACTCTTCAAGGCTGACAGTTGTTAGGCTTTTATGCTTTGCTCCAGTACCCTTGCAGTAGGCTCCCACCCACAGGCCTATAACTGATGGCACAAACATAAGCACAAAATGGATTGCCGTTGTGTTTAAATGAGCAAAAGTATTCCTCACTGCATCTGGAGTACCACAGAACACATTTTTATGGTTACCTATAATTAATGCCATCAGTGACATGACTGCTTTTTCTTTTTGAAGTTTTCTCATCTGTATTGCAAGAAAGAAGGTTGGATAAAGCTATATAACATCTGAGATTCTCCTAGTATGTGTTTCCTAATCTGTTCCTAGCTCCCCAAAGGGTAGTTTGTTACTGTAAAAGTGCTTGAAAATATGAAGTGGGGGTAACTTTTAGAAACATGTAAGTATTGTTCTTTATTAAATAACTTCAGGGTGAGATTACACATTACAATTAGACTTTGTTAAGAGCACTTAAAATTTGAATGAACACACAGTAAGGCTTGTTAACAAGTGCTAAGTATCCTCTGGCCACCTTAAATTTACACTGCTTTGAGAAAGGATTACCTTTGAGCTGTGCTTCTTAGCTTGAGTTAAATTAACTTCTGGGTGTTCATCTGAGATAAAACCACCAATTTGCAGTCCTCCATTTTCCCATGAGGTAATGCTCTCAGGTGGGCTAGCTACCATCCAAGACTCCATGGCCCTGGACTGACAGCTGGGAATAGCTTGGCAACAGGTGGGTGGGGATGGGGTGAATGTGAAGAGAGGGAAAAGGGGTGAAAAGGGATGGGGGGCATGGGGAAGAGGTAAAGGGAGGGGAAAGAGTGAACTGGGAGGGTGGTTGGGTGGGGAGCTGTTGGGCTGCTAACCCCTCTATCCCTCTGACTCCTGAATTGACCCTTTTACCCCAATTGCCCGTTTACTCCCCATTGACTACTCCACCCCTGGATCAGGGTAGCAAGACTCACCCCTGATCAGCCTGAGAGTAGCAGAGGTGCCAATGGGAGAGGGTTCTCTCCCCTTGTCTCCTCCTGGGACCCCTGTAGACCACACTGACCCTGATCACCCAGTGCAGCCCCCACAGGGCCCCACGACTGAAGGCAGGGCAAGGAGGGAGGGTGCAGGGGGAGAAAGAGATACCATGTAGCTGCAGGGCCCAGTGGGAACTGGATCTGGGTGTGTGGGGGTGGTGTGGGCAACAGAGAGCCTGGGAGCAGGCAGGGAGGGGAAGTTGCTTTACTTCACTTCCTGCCACTACCACTGCTGCTCTTGGGCTGACTGGGATAGCAGGACAGTGATCAGTGGGTGGCGGCCAACCCAGGGGCAGGATGGGGGCAGCAGGGTGGTTTTGGAAGTGGAGGGGGGGCGTGCCCTTCCCCACTCCCTCTCCTCCCCAGCCTGTACTGTGGTGAGACAACTGGTGAGTGGGGTAAGCATGGAGCAGCTTTGCAGCCTCTAGCCTCACCCCTGCTTCCTAGCCCCGCAATGGCAGGTCTGAGCAGTGCACATTAGAGCATTAACTCTGATAGTGTGACTGATCACTAGCACTTGCTAACCTTAACACAGACTAACTTTCCTTAGAATTAGCACCTGTTAACTAACATATAATCTCATCCTTGAGATTATTACAAGGGTGCCACAGGGTGCCATGCAATCTTACCACTGTTGGGCGTGCAAACAAGATTCACAAGATAAACACCGAGATTTCATATAGGAATTCATAGTGTGAAAAATATTCTGACCTGCTGTGGTCTTTCTGAGTTCTCTGAAATAAGAATTTCTCTATTATTTTTCTGCAGTCAAAAAATGAGTGAAAGCTAAGAGATGGAATTTTTGAGGGGTGTCCTGAGTCTAATGAGGTATATCCTGAGTCTAATAAGAGTAAAGCACACTGCTTTATATAAATCAAATATCAACTCACCTGCAGAATTAAAGGAGCCACTGCTCAGGCCACTCCCTGAATTTGGTAGGTCCCTATATACAATCTATAATCTAAACCCTACATAAAACTACTCTCAACCCTGACACAACACAGACCTAACACCCTAATCTGTCACAGGTAAAGAAGGAGAACCACAGCAGCCAATGTCCTTCTTCTCTGAAATGTTGTCAATATATGCCCAAGAGATCTTGGGTAGAAATCCACGCTCCTCACTACAGAAGAGGCAAAACCCCCTACAGTCCATACCAATCTGGTCATGGGGCAAAATTCCTCTCTCGCCCCAAATATGGCGATCAGTCTAACCCTGCCTTTAATCACAGATCTAGTTCTATTAGAATACATTGCATAGGTTGGGATAATTTAACCTACAATAGTTCTTGAGATCCCCAAGGAGGAAGACCATATGTTTCTCCCTTAATATGAATCTAACACTTCTAAATAAGAAAAAAAACTGTGGTCAAAACGCACTCAAAGCTTGGGATGTTCAAAATACAAATCTACATTTTGTGGCTCTTGACCATTTTTCATTTTAAACCATTATTTCTTTCCAATACATGATGGAACAGACACCTGAGTGGCATATTCAGCTTATATAGATTTTCTGATCAGGAATGAATTCCACTCTTAGTGCTGCTCTTCCTACAGAATTAAAGAATTGCCTTAACTTACCTCTCTCTACTAACTTAATGGACACAAGGATTGAAACACAAACATCTATTTTTTTTAAATACCAGATTATTCCTGTGTCTGAATCTTTTTATATATATACATTTTTGCCATGTCAGTGTATTATGCAGTATCTTCAACTCATGATATTTATCAGTTTTAGACTGAACTCCCAGAGCCATGTGATTACAGGCCACAACTGTCCTTTAGGCCTCCTAAATTTAAATCTGAATTTAAATTTGAATTAGGTTTAAACCATTCTTATCTCCCCTGCCTGTACCCGTTTATGCTGGCCAGATAAGACAGCTACAGGGTTCTGATAGTCAGCTGACAACTGCCATGACAGGGGGTCGGACTTGATCTGCTCAGGTCCCTTCCAACCCTACCAACTATGAAACTATGAAACTCTAGGTTCAAAAGTTGTGGCTGTCCAGCTGAGATCCACAATCAGATCATTGTTTGCTCAGACACCCCTGGGTGAACCAGATCCAGGACTGTTTGGAGCTGGGCCCGACAATCAGATGAGGGCTGGTCCTGTGTGTGGGGCTGTGGCCCCTGGCTTTCAGTTTGCTGGTGCAGAGGGAGACTAGGATCAAAAGCTGGAGCTCCCTTTGCACTGACAAGTATTAATTGCACAGTTGGAGTTGGATCCCAAAATCACTCTTCCTGCCATGCATGTGTGGCATGGCACAAGGTACAATTGCAGGGATTAGGGATCAG
>NW_017729032.1:15752610-15759662 GCF_001723915.1 Gavialis gangeticus | reverse complement strand
CTGCCATGCATGTGTGGCATGGCACAAGGTACAATTGCTGGGATTAGGGATCAGATCCCACAGCGCCATTCAATGATTATGAGCTAGAGGCCTTAAGAGACTTTCCAGCCCTCAGGATTGTGAAGAAAAGAAGTCTTGAGACTTAGAAAACAAAAGAAAGAAGAGCTGTAACCACGATCATTATTTATTTTGGCTTAAAAATCTGTTTTTTATTACTTTGAGGCCTGATTTCATTTTTGAATGGCTGAAATTGGTCCTGTTGATTATAATGGGTTAAGATTAAAACTTACGCTTGCCTCTACACAGTTATATTGAAATGTTTTTTATGCCTATCAAGGACGATAATAGATTTTTTTCCTACGTGTGAAATTAATTAGCCATAAAAATTTGCTTGCTTGATGGCACTGACGGTATTTAAAAGAATTGAATGAACAAACTACATGCCTTCTGGGGCTATTTACCAAGCCCCATAGAAGTCATGCACCCCATCAGGAAGCAAAATCTTTCAGGGGGCAGAGTTACCCAATGTACTATATTATTGTTCAGACAAAGTGAAAAAAGCTATTAGGATAAATGTTAGTCTTGCTAAAATGTCTCTGCTGCCCTTGATATACGATTATCAGATTCCTGGCTCTCAATTGCCTTTTCCACTGAATAGACACATTTACAAAAGGTTTTCCAGCAGAACTAGAAAAAGGGAATATGCGCGTTTCCCTGCTCTCACTTATTTACTGCTTCTCTATAAAGAAAGCTTGGTCCTATTGCATGTATCTCATACTGAAGGCTTGAGTCCTTGATTCAAATGTCCCTCAAAGTAGTAGATTTCTGAGCAGCCTAATCATTCCAGTTACCTGCTTTTGTAATGGGTGGGACCAAAGTCCAGAGCACTCTTGAGCACTCCTCAACTCTGTCAAAGTTTAGATCCTTAACAGACTTTGACCTCGGTGCAATTAAATTGAAGCCTGCCTTGTTAGTGTGCCAGATCCTTCCAGTCAATGCCATTTCTAAGAAGTAGAAAACTAATCTACGTTATGTATAAAACGCTAGAACCGTTATTGGTGTTCTGTGCACTGCAAATGGTCTTGTGGTAGTTGCAGTGAAGATGCACAACTCTGCAGAAACCTAGCCCAGGATCACTGAATCACACAAGTGCTACTTAGCTTTACTTTGCTTGGGCAGTGCATATACTTTGTGTTAAGCTGTTGATACAGGGAGACATTTCATCCTTTGGTAAGTAAAAAATCAGATTTATTAAATTTGCAAGTGAAAAATAGAAAAGATTGCTTTCTAACCCTGCACTTTGAAAAGTAGCCTACACCTTGAAAATACGGGTGCTTCCTTTCTTTCTCAATGTTATTATCAGTAGTATTGTTTAAATAATGGATATTTTGAGGGAAGGAGAAGTGGGGTTATTGACTTAACCAAAATCCTGACCAACATGAAGCAAGTTGTTTAATCCAAAATGTTTCCTCCCCTTGCTCCTTGGGTTAATCCTTTTTACACCTTATTTAAAAAAAAAAATATATATATATATCCATTTTGAAACTAAAACAAATCGCTTTGAATTTACGAACATTTTCCCTCCTCTCCCCCCTTTTATTAAGGCAAAATTTCCACTGTTGCACTTTTGTTTTCCTCGATAGCAGAAAGCATGGTTCTCTTCCTTACATCTCTCAAGGAGATTTTTAAAAAACTTCTTCCTGTCCCTTCAGTGTCAGGACACTGTCTCTCTTTGCTTTATCTACAGGAAGCTAAAAGGGGGTTTCTGATATTAGTGGGCTGTGTGCCTGGCAGTTGTGACAAGAGGGTTGTTCATGCAGTTTTAAGAATAAGTTAGACAAACGTTTGTATAGGATGGTGTGAACAGTGATGTTCCTGCCTTTGGCAGAAGCTGGAGTAGATCACCTCCCGAGCTCCCTTTCTTCTATGAATTTGACTCAGCTTTGTGAATAGCTTCAGCACACCTAAAACTTAATTTTTGGGGGTGTTCCAGAGAAATGGGGGGAAGGGGTGGAACCGTGACCCTGATCTCTACTAGTAAAGAGCCTGCAGACTGGATTCTGCCTTGAGATACGCCTGTGCAGTTACATGGGGATAGATCCTTGGTTAGTGTACGTTGGTATTGATTGATATTACACCAGCTGAGAATCTAATGGTCTTCGAAATAGACATTCAGTGAAACTTCACTCAGTTCAGCTGCATACACTGGATTTACAGATGTGCAACTGAAGGCAAAACATGGTCTTCATATCAGAACTACTTTGACAACTCTGTCGATAACAACACTTAACAAAGGATCTCAGTCCCAACTCAGTCTCTCACAGGTAGCAATGCTCTGTAGCAACGACAACAAGTGGTTGTGCCTCTGAATACACCTATGGAGCAGATCTGAATCAGTCTGTAACATTTTTGCCTAGTTATTTGTCTATGAAATATTCCATAGGAAGACAACAGATTCAACATTGCTTGGAACATAACATTACCTGGGTCTGCTAGATATTCATAATCATAGCCCAGCTCCCTTGATGGGGTAAAGAATTCTCCATTTCTGTAGAGAGGAATAAATGGGACCATGTAATATTCACGATTGTGTCCAATGGGCGCATTGGCTGCAGGGTAAACTTCTTGAAGGGGTCTGTGTCTTCTAAGCCACTGCTCAAAAATACTGTAAAAGAAAAATGACGGGCATTATTGTGCATATTGCAAATAGACAGTAATTATCCTTGTTCAAAGCAAATTGGAGGTGTGTACCATCCTACCAAGGCAATAGGGTAAGCATTTTCCATTTAGTAGGTGTTCACTTATATCCATAAGTCCCCATACAAAGTACAAGCTAGTGCAGAATCACAGTATGTAATGCTATACAGATACTGGTTATACTTTATAATTCAGGGACTATAATTACACTGCAATCATAGTGTAATTACACTGTGGTTGTGCTTTCTGATCAGTAATTACCACTAATTTGCTGAATGTTAACTATAGGACTGAATTAACTGTTTCATAGTTAATAGATGATGTGTTCTGTAGAATTGAGGCTCATTAGCTACTTTTGATGATGATGTAGGTCCATCTGTCATTTCATTAACCATCCATTTATGATAAGGAGGTGATAAGGTTGTGACTAGCATATTTTTAACAGCTATTTTTTTTTAAGTAATCCCCAGGTTGACTCTGATTGTCTCGAAAATTGCTGAGTCTCACGAGAGCTTGGGGAAGGGTTACTGGTCCAAATAGGAGGTTGTTTCAGGAAGGGATTCTCAGGGGAGCACCTCATTAGAAATCATGTGATGTCAAGAGGTTGTGGTTATTATAGCTCCCCCTGTCCCCGCACACACACACACATACACACCTGCACTCAAATTATGAATCTGATTGTCTCCAAACCAAGAGTAGCCACTGAAGACTGATCTGAGCTACTGTTTGGAACTGCTTGCTCTCCTTGGAAAGCAGTTGTAGTTTGTTTGCTTTTAATATATTCAGGATGAAAGTTGTTTTTCTAATGTAGCTACAGCCAGGACATGAGTCCTGTGCATGCAATTGAATATGATCCTAGTGCATGCCTGGGTATTTTCAAGGCAGGCTGAGTCAATGATAACCTGTAAGCACTGACTCCAACCAGCACTTACGCAGGTTTGAGTTCAGCCTTTTACATACGTAACAACCACCTCCTCCTTTGCTGCCATCTCCTGCAAGAACCGCATTAAGACTGAAATACCATCTCCTAAACCAGTAGCAATGTATTCTAAAATACCTGTGCTCTGCATGCTCTGATTTCCTTGAGGAACAAGTGGCAGATGAAAACAGTAGGCAGTAATATTGGAATGCTGTAATCATGCTGCGTACTCCTCTTCTGTTGTTGAATAATAGGATTAGAATAGTACAGTTTTGACTCCCATCAGCATTTACATGATCAAAAAGCTTTTGCACATCAGGAACAGTGCTCATACTAGCTCTTTTCTAAGCACTGGCCTTGTAAGGACCAGTGTGCAGGCAGTCTGGCCTAGTGTGCCACCAAGCAGGGCCAGAGACAGGAGCTGGGGGGAACCCAGAGCTACCCAAACTAAGATGGAACTGCAGAATCAGAGTCCAATTTACAGGCCAAGTCAGAACAAATTACCAAATGCAAAGGGGAAATCCAAGGGCAGAGTCCAAGTAACAGGCTCGGTCAGGATTCTGGAGTCAGGGGCTGAGTTTACCAAAGCCAAGTTAGAATTTCCAAAGGCCACAGTCCATAAGTAGAGCAGAGCAGGGTCAGAAATCAGAAAACCAAAAGCCATAGGATGCAGGGAGGCTTACCACAGCAGCCCTTCAAGCAGAACTGTTGGCTAGCCTGCAGTCTGCTGCCACAAGTGGATTTAAGGGGGGAGGCTGCTATGCTAAGCAGCAAATCGGGAGGCTGTAACAGGGTGAATTGGTTTATCACCTGGGGTGTGGATGCTGGTTAGAGCAGGGGTGGGCAAAATACGGCCCGTGGGCCATATTCCAGCCTGTGAGGCCCCTAAAAAATTTAGAAAATTAATATTTATCTGCCCTCGGTTCCTGTAAAAAATGATAGAAGCCAAGGGCAGTAGGACCCAGGGGAAGCCCGGTGGGCTTCCACAGCAGCAGGGTGCACCCAGCCCCACCCCCGAAGCTGGAAGCAAATGGGTGTCCCGGCCGGAACCACAGGTAAGGGGGAAGGGCAGGGGAGGACCCTGGGCAGGGAAGGAGCCCAGGGAAAAGTGTCCCAGGGAAAAGCTGAGTGCGGGCGGGGGGAAAGTGGCCCCTCACCTGCCCCGTGGCCAGCACCCTACACTGCAGCTGCTAACAGCCCATGGGGCTGTCCAGAGCAGGCAGAGACAGGCCCAGGCAGGCTGCGAGTGGCTGCAGTGTGGGGCATCGGCCACAGGGTGGGCAAGGGGCCACTTTTTCCCTCCCCATGCTCAGCACCACCTTGTAACCCAGCCCCACTGACAGCCTGGGCCCTGCACTGGCTCTGGCCTCATCTGGCAGGGCTGCACATGGTGACAGCAGTTGTGGCCCCCCCACTTGCAGCGCCAGGCGGTGTTTGCCACTGCTGCCTGTGGGCTGCCCAGTGCACAAGCTCCGGCCAAGCAGCAGCAGCCACCACTGCCTGGCGCAGCAAGCGGGGGTGAGGGGGCCATAGCTGCTGTTGCTGACAGGTGAGCCCGGAGCCGGCTTGAAACCCAGGCTGGCAGCGAGGCTGAATTACAAGCTGGTGCTGAGCACAGGGAAAAGCGGCCTCTTGCTTGTCCCATGGCCAGCATCCCATGCTGTAGCCACTTGCAGCCTGCGTGGGGCTGCCTTTTCCTGCTCCAGACAGCCTGCATGGGCTGCGAGTGCCTGCAGCAGGGAGCGCCAGCCATGGGGCGGGCGAGGGGCTGCTTTTCTCTGTGCTCAGCACCAGCTTCTTGCCTGCTGGCGAGCAGGGGGTCGGGGCTGTGCGCTGCCCCCCACCTGTACTGCAGAGATGGGGGGCACTGGGTGTAAGTGGGCATAGGAGCCAGCGGGAACATGGGGCCCGCACTGGTGTCCTGGGGCCAGTGCCGGTGGGGCCCAGAGCAGGGCGGCAGGAGCGTGGGATCCCAGCTGGCAGGGGCTCTATGGAGCTGGGCCAGCTGCACCCCCTCCCTGCTGGTGCAGGCCAGCCCGGCTCCACAGACCCCTGCTAGCCTGTGCCCCGCATTGGGCCCCACCGATGCTGGCCCTGGGACATTGGTCCCAAGACATTGGGACATTAGTTCCAAGATGGTGACCAGGGGGCGGGGCACATGTCAAGGGGTGGGGCTACCCATGTGGCCCTTGACAGCCTGCCAAAACTGGGTAAGCAGCCCTCCGCCCAAAATAATTGCCTGCCCCTGGGTTAGAGCTTCTGGCTGGTTTGGCCAACTGGACAATTAATCCCAGTTAGGCTGCCTGTTAGGGCCCCTGAAAGTCATAAAGTACACTTTGGGCACACCTACATGAGCAGTGGACTGCACAGTTGTTACTACTAAGTCATTTAGTTATTGCTTAAGGAGGTACTAAATGATTGTGAAGTATCTGATGTCACTGTGCAGTCCCAACACCACACGGGTCATTTCTGACGCTATTGTGCAGTAGCATTGACATCATGGTTCATGCCCACTGACCCTACATCACCAAAGCAATGAGCTACAGAAGCATAGCTCATTGCTACAGTGACATAGCATCTCGTGTAGATGTGCCCACTGTATGTTGCAATGTCGGGAGAGAAAAAGAAAGTGGTAACTTGCAACATGAAACATAGATATAGAAACCAATATTCAAGATTCTCTTATAATTCAGGTCAAAACAAGGGATTGTGCTTACCCACTACACCCTCAAAGTGCTTGGGTAAAGCATCTGAAGGCAAGATTAGATATGGGCGTTTCAAAAATAGTCATAGGAAACAGCAAATTATAACCCTCCACATACAAATTTCTACTGAAAAATTGAGTTGTGCACATGTAAACATTTAAAAATTATGCTTCAACTCCAAAACCAGAAGAAAGTATAACTGCAAAATCTACGTGCATAAAGCTAGACACTGGTGTGCTGTATCAGCTCTGTTGGTGTTAACATAGAATCATAGAGAGGTAGGGCTGGAAGGGACCTTCAAAGGTTAGTCTAGGGCAGGCAATTATTTCAGCTAGAGGGCTGCTTAGTGACTTTTGTTGAGCTGTTGAGGCCACAAGGGTAGCCCTGCCTCTTGACAGGTGCCCCAGCCTGATCATTATTTTGGGACTAGAAGTCCCATCCCTAACCCCTAACATTTGCCACAGAAGTCCTTCTCCTTGCCCTCAAAAGTACTTCTGGAATGGGTGTTTGCTATCTTGGAACTGGAAAAAAACCAACAAATAATATACTGAAAAACAAACATCTACTATAACATATTTTAAATTTATTCTAAAAAAATATTTTTGTCCTGATTTATGTACGTTTGCATAGTATATGTGCATGTGTGTGTATATATATAGAGAGAGGATTGCATAATAGCTCAAAATAAAGTCTTACTCTTGTATATTGTATGTGGGGTGTCACGTGTATGT
>NW_017729032.1:15728078-15747610 GCF_001723915.1 Gavialis gangeticus | reverse complement strand
ATATATAGAGAGAGGATTGCATAATAGCTCAAAATAAAGTCTTACTCTTGTATATTGTATGTGGGGTGTGTGTGGGATTTGTGAGTCAGTGGGTGTGGGGTGTGTGGAGTTGTGAGGGGTCTATGTATATGGCGGGGGGTGGGGTTTGTGGGGGTGAGATTTGTGGGGGGCATGGGTAGGTGTGGGGCTTGTGCAGGGGTTTGTGAAGGGATGTGGAAGGCTGTGGGTGGGTGTGGGGATATGTAGGGTTTGTGGGACCATGTGGAGTTTGTGGGGAGATCTGTGACTGTGGGAGTATGTTGGGGTGTGGGGTGTGTATAGGGTTTGTGGCAGAGTTTGTGAGGGGGTGTGGGTTTGGGGGTGGGGTCTGTAGGTGTGTGGGTGTGGGATTTGTGGGGGGGTCTTAGAGTGTGTGCAGGTGAGTGTGAGGTGGCAGCAACAGCAGTAGGCAGCAGACCCTTGGGGTGCTTATGGCCTATGGCAGGTAGAGCCCCCCCAGCAATGCACAGCTCCAGCTGAGTCCTGAGAGATACATGTGGCAGGCCCAGAAGCTGGCCCGGTCTGCTGTTGTGTGTCTTTGAACCAAACTGGGCTGGCTCCATACTAGCATGTGGGGTTTGCAGCACTGTAGGCAGGAGCCATGCACCAGCCAGGCTGGCTCTGTGCCTCCATGTGGGGCTTCAAGCACTCCAGCAGAAAGCCACAAGTGCTGGCATGGAGCCCATCCGTATGACCCCTGCACGTCTCCCGGTCCATACACCACAGAGGCTGGAGTGCCTGCTCAGTCCAATGGCGTGTGACCTCTGAAAGTCCACCTTCTGCCGGCTTTCAAAGGGGCATTTGAGGGCTAGTAACAATTGTTTTTTGGAGGGGCCCCACGGACTGGATAGAATGGCCTGGTGAACCGAATCCAGCCCACAGGCTGTATTTTGCCCATCACTGGGTTAGTCTAACCTTCTGCCTAAGGCAGGATCATCCCTATCCAAGCCATACCATAAAATCCATAATTTAAACTCTACATAATACTACTGTCAACCCTGACAAAACACAGACCTAACACCCTAACTTGTCACAAGTAAAGCAGGGGAACCACAACAGCCAGTGTCTTTGTATAAAATTTTGGCAATATATGTTCAAGAGATCCTGGGTAGAGGGCCATACCCCATGCCACAGAGGAAGGCAAAACCCCCCACAGTCTGTACCAATTCGACCATGAGGTAAAATTCCTTCCTGACCCAAAATACAGCAATCAGTCTGACCCTTAGCTGAGGGGCAACATCTTCTAGCCCAAAACCTCCAGCTTTGTTCACAGCAGGAGCATTGGCACATCCCAGTCAAGCTCCTGAGCCTTGGCTGTAGCCAACACCCAGTGCCTCTGATGAAGGTTTAAAAACATCCTGACACCGGTAGCAGAAAGAGGGGATGGGATGGGGGCAGCCAAGAAAGCTCAGAAGCATTGGAATAGCCATAGTTGAACATGGGCAAAGTTACACCTAGGTCATCCCTGACCAATGGCTGTTCCAATTCTTCCTGAATACCTCCAGTGATTCCACAATTTCCCTAAGCAGTCTATTACACTGCCTCACTATTCTAACAGTGAAGATGCTTTTCCAGATATCCAATTTCAATTTCCTTTGCTGCAATGTCAAGCCACTAGTCCACATCCTCCTGTCTGCACCAAAAGAGAAAAGGTGCTTTCCCTCTTCTTTATTACAGCCCTTCAAGTACAGAATCATAGGCCGTGTGTAGACAAAATTGAGAGCCATGTGTGCATGACGCTTTAAAGCAGGCAAAATGCTTTTGCACCTCTAATGGTGTTGGTGTTTGCACGCCTCAGCAGCATATTGCACATTAATACCAGCCGCTGTAGGAAATTTGGCAGCATAATGCACCTTAAATGACTTGAGGCACAGCAAACTAAAATGCCTTCGAGGAGTTTTAGTTTGCTGCCCCTACAGCCATGGAGAGAAGCACCAGGCTCCATGCAGCTCTGCAGATCTGCAGGAAGCCCTGCAGAGAGCCTGATAGCAGCCTGGGAAAGCAGCTGCCCAAGAAAAGTGGAAAGCCTGATTCCCTCACCATCCCCGAGCCTGCCTGCCTACCTGAGCTGCGTAGGGGTCCGGTGCTTTCCTCTGTGGCTGTGATGCCCCCTGGGACCACCTGAGCAGCGTGCTTGTGGGCAGATGCTGCCTGGGTGACGGGGGCCGCAGCTGCCGCAGAGGGAAGCACCAGCCCCTCCCCAGAACCCAGGGATCACTCCGCCCACCGGCAGCTCACCCTCTGCTTCCTGCTGGAGAGGCAGGTAAGTCAGCAGGGTGCATGCACAACACGGGGGTTGAATCAGCCCTAAATTGAAGCGGTATTTATTAAAACCCACTGCTTCAATTTAGGCCTGTTTCATCTACACATGCCCATAGAATTAAAGAAAATTAGAGTTGGAAGAGACTTGAGGAGGTCATCTAGTCCAACCGCCTGCTCAAAGCAGGACCAACCCCAACTAGATCATCTCAGCCAGGGCTTTGTCAAGCCGGACCTTAAAAACCAACAAGGATGGGGATTCCACCACCTCCCTATGTAACCTGTTCCAGTGCTTCACCACCCTCCTACTGAGAGTTTTTACTAATATCCAAGCTAAACTTCCCTTTCTGCAACTTGATAAACTTTTTCCTTATGCTGTCATCTGCCACCACTGAGAACAGTCCAGCTCCATCCTCTTTGGAACCACCATGCAGGGAGTTGAAGGCTGCTATTAAATCCCCCCCACCAGTCTTCTCTTCTCCAGACTAAATAAACCCAGTCCCCATTTTTGTTGCCTTCCACTAGATGCAGGGACAGCTGCTAATGTGACACTGATCTTCATTTCAGTTCCAGTATCATTGCCTATGGCTTTGTAAAGCTGATGCTGTCACCGGGCACCATAAGAAATTTTACATTTTATTAACTTTGGTCCCAATTCCTACTGCTTACATAAAAACCACTTTGTCGTACTACCTTCAAACTTACCAAACTCTCTAGTGCAAGTGTCTGCATTGCAACCCCACAGATTCTAACTCCACCACACTTCACTAGTTCATGGAGGCTCAGAGTACAGTTATTTTTTTAATGTTATTACCTAGTTCCTGAATGCTCAGTGTGAAGCATCTTATCAGAAACTCCAATTATCAGAAAGGGCTAAACATCCTTCTTCTGAAAAAACATCTTGTTAGGGCATCTTGAATTAAGAAACCCCAAATCAATATTCATCTAGAAAGCTTGTTCTAGCAAAATAGTTTCATGAACTGGAGCAGAGATTTTCGAAGGCACAAAAGCAGTCAGTTTGTCCCCCCTATCCTTATGTATGTTATCATGGGACTCTTCTGGAAGTTTGGAGACTAAAAATACCCAAATTTAACCTTTTTTGGTAGATAATTTCTCCAAGAAGTTATAATTTTTCATTTGATTGAAAGGACTTAATGAATTAAGTATTATTTCTCTTCCTGAACTATCTGACCCTTCTTGTGCTTTGAACACAGTTTCTACTCTAGGAAGACTTTTCAACTTTACTAAGTTCTGACTATGCAGACGTTTTAAACATTGGAAAACGATACCTAGAGGAATTGTAGAATCCCACTCCTTGGATGTTTTAACAGCAGGTTAGACAAATATTTGACAGAAATGGTTTGATCTGAGATGATCCTGATTTGAGCAAGGGGTTGGACTAGACGACCTGAGGAGGTCCCTTCCAACCCTACTTTTTCATGATTCTATGACTATCAACAAGGAGGTTCAACTTTCACATTGATGCTGCTTTGTAAGCAGTTCAGATGCTCTTCCCAGGATCTTTCATTGCATCCTTTGCATCTTCCCATGTTGCACATAGTGGAAATGTTTTTCAGAAACAGCAAGGTTTCTATGAAGAGCCCATCTTGTATGACAGAAGGGATGGGTGCCCAGTAGTTCATATTTTGTATCCTGAAACACAGCTTCTTATTTTGGTTGACTCTTTATTTTTATAATCTTGTAAAGAGTTTCAAGAGGCTGTTTTAAGGTAATGTTTTAACTGTTGCACAACACTGAACTCATTCAATGCCCACTGACACAAGCATATGCACCTAGTGGTTCCTGCTTGTTGTCATTGCTACCTTGGATATTTAGCCTTCCATATTACTTTAGTGGCATTGTTGTCCATAACAGCTAATGACGAAGTAGATTTTTAATTACTGGAATAATTAGCTCCAATTATGTGCAGGCACTATTGCAAAGAATTCTCCATGAACCTTCATGTCATCCACATACCACGGGTATAAAGTCACTTGCTCTTCCTGGGAGAGGTGTGTTGCTTCATCTATCATAACGGTATACCACTTCATAGAAATCTTCTCTGAAATGATCCCTCTGGATTTAAAAGGCCATGATTTCCTTTATCCCATTTTGAATACATAAACCTGTGAATCTGTTGTGCCTCTTTTTTAGCTACTTTGGAAAATATGTTAGTGACATACTATGTTTTCAGTATTCTCAGTTAAAAAAAACCCCCAGAAAGATCTTAATGAAAATCCTGTGTATATACTTTATCATTGCCAGACAAAGACTCACAGTGAGGCCATTATACTGAAAAAGCTGAATATATGTCCTTAAGTGGAAAGAATGATTGCATCTTTATTCAGTTGCTTTGTTTGCAGGGAGAATATGATCACAGTATTTCAGTCTTTTGAAAACATCACCTGCTTTGTGATGACAAGAAACCTGGTGCCTTTCAAATTAAGGGTGATATTTTCTGATGTGTTAAACCCACATAAACTCTTAGCAGCAAAAAATGTTTGTGGGTGATATCTTTTACTGAACCCATTATACAGTTGGGAGGCATATATGCAAGCTTTTGGATATGAACTATCCTTCCTCAGGTCTCTTCATATCTGCATGGCCGTCTCTCCTCCTTTTAACTGTACAGCTGGTCCAATAAAAGACTTCACCCACAAATATCCTGACCTTTCATATTTTTCTTGGACCAGCATGGCTACAACATCACCCAACTCTACTACAGGAAATCTTAGCTTTGTGTTGAGACTTAGGTACCTATTTCAAAATGTAGATCCTCAAAACCACCCACTTAGCTGCCCCATTCAGAGCTACCTTGGGTATCTCTACATGACACTACACTGTGTCATGCATACCCCAAAAGCCTGGAGTTCCTAGAGCATGTCTCTGTATTAAACACAACACTGGCCACTTTCTTTCTCAAACTGAATGGAGGAAGAGGCAATGGGGTTGCTTGCTTTATTCAGTTGATCAGAGCACTTCCACAAGGTATGGAAGAACCTCCTCCGTTCCCTCTTCTGCCATTAGGAATACAGACCCACAGCTCCCACAAGAGGAAACTAATCACCAACTCCCAGTAAGTCAGTCTCAGGTGGAGAGGTACCCTTGATGCCTCCTGTTGGACCTGTTTTATTTGTTATAGAGATTCATTGACCACAGAAAGAGAGAGAGAGAGACATTAAAACTAAAGGTGACCATGACTCATTATCTTAATGGTTAGGACAGAGGCGGGCAATTATTTCGGGTGGAGGACTCCTTACTGAGTTTCAGCAAGCTATACAGGGCCACATGACAGGCACCCAGGGGCAGATACATTTTAATTTCCTAAATTTATTTTACATTGAGTACTCAAGGGATAAAACACAGAAGCAATCCTTAGAGCAGGAACAGACCCGCCCACACCCCGTGCACAAATCTGGGGGGGCATGTGTCCCACATGCCACTCCCACGAGTGCATGCAGCAGCAGAGAGTCAGCTCCCTCCCACTGCCCCCTGGACAAGCCACCTGCGGCTCTGTCCTGCTCCTTGCCTGGGTCCTGTGATCATGTATTCCAGCCCTCAGCCCTATGCACCACTCCAATCCTACCCAACTTCCTACCTTCACTTTGGGGCCCCAACCCCATCCCCCTCCCCCCGACACCAGACTTACCTGCAGGGAGCTGCTCTCCAGGCTGCCTGGTGGTTATGTGCCTGCATATATGTACACATGCACATGATGCCAACTTCCTAACCATCCTTCTTCTGCTCCCCCAGCCCCTTGCAGGCTGGAACTGCCAGCCTGCAAGGGGAAACCCACCTTTTCCCACATTTTTGTCCTTTAAAGGAGAAAATCTGGGATTTTTTCCTTAAAATAAGGAAATCCAAGTTTTACCATGCTTTTGCATGGTGAACAGAAAACCTGGATCACTGCTAATGAATAATGAGTACAGAGCAGGGATGCTCAACTCCCACCCCTGGGGCTCCCTTCAGGTCTGCGGGGAGCCCCATAGGCTGTGACCCTGAGTGCTAGAACCAGCATGTAAGGCTGGATGGAGGCAGTGTGGGGGCCCAGGGCCCCAGTCCTGGCACACAGGTCTGTGTGATCTAGATCTGGGCATGTGGGCCCAATCCTGAGGTGTTAGGTTTGATTCAGCCCACGAACCAGCCCTGCACTGCTCATTTAGCCTGCAGGGCCAAAAGGTTAAGCACCAATGGTATAGAGCAGATTCATACACCTGAAACCATAGCAAGACACTTTAAATACTTTAAAACACCTCCAGAAGTAATTAAGCAAACTGAAGTGTTAATAGAAGGAGGTAACTGTAGTTTTTCTAAACTTTAAGCAATTTTGACTTCTGTTAAACTACTTGAGACTGATTGTTTTGGTAATAAAGTGTAAGGAAGGGCAAAGGCCATGGGTGGTACTGCTTCCCTAGATGAGGCATATGCAATATTTACTTACAAAATAAGAATTTGAAATGAAAAGAGATTAGGTTGAAAAATAGAAACCAACTTCCAAATGGTCTAATGCAATTAGTATTCCATCATCTCCCAGCAAATGTATTTGGAAGGCATAAGATTTTATTTAAAAGGCATTGGGTAAATTGAAAAAAAAAGCTTAGGTCATGGACAGAGACACTTTCATTTTAAAGCTCTCTCACATACTTTGAATGAAGTCATGTCTGACTAACTTGATTTCTTTCTATGACAAAATGACAGGCTTTGTGGATGGAGGGAGAACAGTAGATGTGACATACCTTGACCTGGTCTTTGACATTCCATGACATTCTCACTAATAAGGAAATACAGACTAAGTGAAAGTACTGTCAATTAGGTAATTAAGTGGTTGGATCATCATGCTCAACAAGTAGTCACCAATAGCTCCACAGATATTGAGTGGGGTTCCCCAGGGTTTTGTCCTGGATCCAAAATTTTTTAACATATTAATTAATGTTTTGAAGGGATTTGATAAGAGTCTTTAAATACCTGAAGGATAGTTATAAAGAGTATGAAGACAGGTTATTTTCTATGGCTGTAGGGGACAATAATAGGAGCAAAGGTATTAAATTGCAGCAGAGGAAATTTAGGCTGGATATTAGGAAGAATTTTATCATAATGTGAGGGTGATTACACATTGCAACAGTCTATCCAGAGAGCTTGTGAAATCCTTGGACATTTTTAAGAGCAAGTTAGATAAACACTTGATTGGGATGGTCTAGTCAGGAGACTGGACAAGATGACCTCCTTAGGTCCTTTCCAGACTTACTTTTCTATGATTCCATGATTTTATCAATTATAGCATGTCTGCATTTTGATTAAAAAAGAATGTGGGAAAATTGGAAAGGGTTCAAAATCCGGGCCTGGATCGCATTGATTTAAAACAGTCACATAGATTCCAGAGCTCTAGAAATGATTCCTAGATTATTAAAAAATGTCACATCTATCCAAAGATCCTTGCCTCCTAGATCTCAAGTAATGGAAAGTAAAGAAACTCAGCTTGTTCATGTTTTGCTTTCAGACCGGGGTGCTGACAAAACTAGTTTTGAATAAAACAAGTATAGTAGTTTAAAGAAGTGACTTGATCGTGGCCCAAAAGAATGTACATGAGGAAACTAAAACTCTTATAGCAGAAAGATCTTTATCTAGCAGTAAAAGAGGTAATACAGTCCAGTGGTTGAAAAATCAAGCTAGAAAATAAGGTGCAAATTTTTATCATTGTGAGCAGCAAACCATTGGAACAACTTCCTTAGGGACACAAGGGGTTCTTCATCACAGAATATTTTTAACCCAAGGACCTCCAGGATATCCTATAGCTTTATCAGCAATAACAGGCTTGAAGCAGAAACTACTCTGTGAAGTTTTATGGTTTCTATTATACAAGTGGTCAAAAGACATGGTCATAAGAGACCTTTGTTGCCTTCTTAAAACACTAAAATGTGTGGTAAATGTTACTCGCCTCATTTTAGTGATGAGAAAACACGGGAAGATGCTCAAGGTCAAGCAGCAGATTCAACAGCAGAGTAGTGAACAGACCCCCTAACTCAGGAGTGTGTATTGCCCATGTCATGCTGCTCCCACCTTGGACTGGGAGGCAGGAATTCTTGGGTTTTTCCAGCTTTGCTGCTCACCCACTCTGTCACTTTTTGCAAGCTCCCCAAACATCCAGATGTGTCAGTATCATGAGGCAAACACATATTTTAAATGGTGAAAGATTATACTGGCCTGAACCCAGTATGCTGATGCTTGAACTATTTGAATTCCCACTGTTGAAATGTACCTTGATTTCTGAAGTAACTTTAATGTAGTGAGGTGCTTTTACTGAGGAAATTAAACCCATTCATAAATGGCATGCACATATCATTTTCATCTGAGTACCTACAAAATGGATTTGAATATTTTCCTTGTACAGCTGTCCAATGCAGACTAGATTACACAAAATTAAAATGAAATGAGTCTTAGAAGAAAATTAATTTTAAAAGCTTAGTTTAAAGAAGTAAAGGGAAGCTAGAGTGATTTTTGAGTGATCTACGAAAACAAACTGATGGATATCTATTGTTCCAGGACTAATATATGCAACATAGATGATGCCTAATAAAAGGATGACTCAAGAAATGGATAAGTGTATGTTACCAATGAGAAACATCAAGAATATAGGAAGCCTCATTGCTCTATATAGCAATCGTTCATACTGCAGTAGCTACTGTTGCAGTCTATCAGAACATATTATACACAATGAGAGCAAGTGATGTAAAACAACAGGAGTACTGTACTTAACCACATACAATATGTCTCAAAATAAAATCTGTACCTTGTTTTGAGGCAGCAGAATGATGAAAATAAGACTTTTCCGGTGTCTTACCTGTCACCGTCTGGGCTCACCGTGGATGAATGCTGGCCACATGGTGAAGGGGTAGAGTGTACTCTTCTGCATCACTCCCCCTCCTTTTGCTGTTCAGCTAAAAGTTAGAGGTGTTACCTTTTCCAGCCATGGCTGTGAAAGAGATAGGGTAGGGGGAGCAATGCTGGCAAGTGGACTGTATCCCTCCTGCATGGGGCCAGGAGAAGAGTATGGCTCCTGGCAGCCATTCAATCCCCCCCGCCTCCATTTTAGCACAGAAATCAATTTCCTCACTAATGATGCATACCCCAGTTTTGGATGGCTGATTTTTGGGGAAAGATGCATGTGGCTGCAAATAAATACAGTGTTTATTTTGTGACTGGGAAACTTTACTTTTGACATAAGTTTCACAACAGCATAGACTGATAAGCAATGGCCCACTCGGTTGGGAATGGAACAACTGGTCTCAGAGAACTGGCAATAACTGGCAATAGAAAGTGAAATTCTTGATAAAGATTCATTCCAGTTACACAAAGAGATATAAACCAATTTGACTGGGTGGTGAATTTAACTCATGACTGCTGTGTGTCACCATAATGTTGTACTTCTAACCTCAAGCATTCAAAATCATAAGTTAGGTTCCATGAATCGTCAAAGTGACTTGAAAAATGATAGGATTTAAATAATTTCTAAAAAAGACTTTAAAATGGGATTCTTTATCTAATCATCTTTTAAGCTACCCACAAGGAACATTTTAAAGGTTTTTTCCTATCAATTTCTGAGGGCTAGATTAATACTTAAATAAAAGATGGCATTCCAATGAAATAGTTTCACTGGAAGAGGTGAGAGCTTAAGAAGACCACTACATATGGTGGTTTGAAATCATGAGGCTTGACAACACTGAGCATGCTGCAAGCAGCCAGAACATACCAGCAAATCTGGTTCATTTTCATATTGACTGGTTGTCTCCAGTGAATACCCCTAAGGGCTGGAATGCCCATGTTTTGTTATGAAAAATGAATATTTTTTTATTAAATCAATTGGATTTTCCCATTTTCCCATTGTATTTTTCAGATAAAACCCTTTTTTAAAATTATTATATTATTCTTTCTTTTTACATAAGCTATATTTATGCTTGGCAGAATTCAATTTTTATTAGTAAATATTGATAAATGTCAATTTTACCTGACCCTCACAGACTGACAAAAAAAATCTCCACTGTTAATAATGGAAAGGAAATGTAAGAAAAATTATGGCTGATGGCATAGGTGCTGAGTAAGTGGGGGCTCAAGGGTCCTGGCCCCCCTTGGAAAGAATGCTGTCATCTGAAATTCATAAAACTTTCCCCATATCCATCATCTTACCTCCCCCCCTCCCCAACAAAAATCAAAGTCAGCACCTATGACTGATGGAGTATGTGACAACAGTCCTATTGAACCATCTTGATTGTAGTTTGGACTGCAAGTCCCAGAAACACCAGGGGACTGGGAACAAAGAAGAGGAAGTGACAAAGCAGATGGGGGAGCAACAGGTGAGCAGAGCTGGGACTGATGGCAGCTTTGCCACTCAGCTGGCAGCAGTCCTACAGTAGTTACATTTGTCATTAATAAATTGTCTGCCTGCATACCCCTAATTACCTGCAATTCTGAAAATTTAAATAGATAAAAATCAAAATGAGTGCTTAAAAATAAACATCGATATTATCCATCTAAATGACTAAAAATAAAAATTGAATTCTACAGTACTTGCTATATTGCAACTATTGGCTTGTAAAAGGATATCGATACTTATTTTCTATTCTGAATTTACATCACCTTAAAATAACATACCTGATTTCATTTGGAAGGGCACATGATTTGAAATGTGTAACTATTCACTTTAGTGCATTTGCTCATGATTTACAAATGTGTAAGTAAGATTAGAATAAGGCCTAATACTCTAGCACTCCTATTTAGTGATATTTTAAATAATGTCATCTGTAGAGGAGATTGGACAAATGTGCTCCAATTTTCATTTGGAAGTTACCACTGTTATTTTTTGTAAAAGAGAAAGGAGGAATATGGAGGACAGTCAACCACTAAAATCATTCAGTAGTCACCGTTTGAGAAGTTAGCACTTGTCATTAGATATTAGTCCCCTCAGGTAATTTTTATGTTAAAGTGTTGGAAGAAATGGTGGTATTGAAGTGTTGTGATCAGTAGTTTAACCAAGGTGGGGGCGGGTGGGGGATGACCAGGGCATCAGCCCCAGGTGCTGCCTGCGAGGAGACGGGGGTGGCGGGGTGGGGCAAAAATAGCAGCTGCTGCTGCTGGTGGCTGGCCACACTGCCACAGCCACCGTCACTGCCAGCAGTGGAATGTCCAGTACTACCCCATGTCCTGCTGCTGCCCAAAGTGCAGAACTGCCCTGTTATGACTCTGGTTGTAACTGCTGAATATGGCTGATGTTTTAAAGTTGAACCCTTGCATGATGCATGCCAGTTTATGTGGTTGTATTGCAGTATTATTTTTAAATGTGGCTAAAGACACTGTGGGGTCTCTCAGGCTGGTTGTAAATAGAGTACATAGACTGCAAAGCAAGTGTCTGCTTAGAAGTAACATTGCCCCTAGTTATTGTGGAGTAACCAGCCAATGACTCCAAGATCCAATGTAAGATGTTTCTTCTAAAACCCTTACAGTAGAGCTAGACCAAAAGTACCCAGATGAGGTACATCAGCTCACCAGAAGATCTCTCATACACAGTATTATCACCATAAACTCGGTGTTCAGTGCTTATCTCCACTTAGACTGACCAATTTTCCTTTTCCTTTACCAACTCTTCTCTATCAAGAAGGTGTTTTGTAAAGCACAGCAGACTGGTTTGGAAGGAAGGACTTTGACTTTTAACTACTTTATTCAGGGGTTTGGGGTACAAAAAGTTAGCCCCTCCCGGGTCCAGGTCCAATATACTAAGCAAAGACAAACAAATGACCATCAAACCGAGAGCAACATGTCGTGCTTAACATGCCGTTAAGCGGTCGGGACAGTCGTATAAATCAAAGCCCTCTAGAAACAAATGATTCCTTCCCTGCTCTATCCAATCATACATGTGACAACACCTTCAACTTCCCACACAAAGAAAAAAAATGAAAAGCAGCCTGGTGAGGGCCCAGGATGTGGCACAAGCTGGGAGTCTCAGTCCAACACCGTTGGACTGCCCAAACCGGTCATGACATCAGAGCGTGTATTGAAGACGGCCATCCTCCACATAGCACAGCATTCCTTCAAGGGCCCTGCATGCCTCAAAGGTGGGCACTGCCCACTAGAGCACAGCGTGCTTAAACTCCAGCGAGAGCCGTGCCTGCACCAGGAGGCCGAAAAGCCACAGGGCATTGTCTCAGCCGGTCCTAGAAAGCTGGTTGCAGTGGCTCTTGAGGACAGCCATCTTGGCCCAGTAGAAAGTTGGCCAGGTAGACAGCGCCCCACTCAGCAGCCCAGTACAGGTAGGAGCACACATAGATGGTCTCCAAAAGGCTCCTGCCCAGCGCCTGCAGCAGTGGTTCAAGGGTGACAAAGAGTGGCCGCAGGCGGGGACAGTCGAGGAAGGCATGAAAGTGGTTCTCCTTAATGACCCTGGGGCAGAAGAGGCAGGCTGTCAAGGCAGCTGGGTCAAAGTGGGATGCAAACATGCCAGTGGCTAGGATGCCATGCAGCAACCACCACTTCAGGTCACCAGTCTTCTTGGTGTTTGGTGGCTTATACAATGTGCGCCAAGCCAGGTGGGTCGGTGGGGAATCTAGCGGCCCCAGGCACTGTCGCCACACTGTATCGGGGCAGCCCACCAGCACCTGGGCATGGTGAATGTGAACCACCCAGGCATATAGGCTTCTACGCAACAGAAAACCCAAGGGGCAACCTGTGTCACTGTCAGGAGGCACAGGAAGCATCAGCAGGGTGCCAGGTCTGCTGGCAAGCTCACAAGCATGGCTTGGGTGACTGGACTTGCGGGAAAATCCTCACTTGGGGAATCTGCGGTGTGGGGGACCTGGTGTGCACTGAGGGTGGTCTGGATGTCATGCAGGAGATGGCCCATGGTGTGGACGGAGCGCATGCCTAGCTGGGTTGTCAGGGCCTCGGGAGAGAGCCAGGCCAACTGAGTGGGGTCAAGGAGATGGCTCAGGTGGAGGACACATGGTTGGATGAGACCAGCCATGAGGCTGGCAGAATCCAGGTTCAGCATGGGTGCCTGAGGGCTGGGCTGTGCACCAGGGGCTCCCATAGTAGCTGTGGGAACTGCAGGTGCAAGCCCCAGGACTGGAGGCAGAAGGTGGCCTGCCAGGCTTGTACCATGCTGCGACAGAAATCCAGAAGCACTGCCCAGTTCAGGAGCATGGGGTCCAGCAGGAAGAGCTCCCAGTCGAAGCCGAAGGCACTCACCCTCTGCAAGAACCGGCACACCACTGTAGAGGAGTCACTGAAGGGCTTGTAGGCGGAAGGCAGCCACCTTGCTTGCCATGTCAGTCAGGCTCTGGCCCCCCTTGGTGATAGGTAGGTAAAGGACAGATCATAGGAGACAGTGAGCTGTCCCATGAATAATTCTACCAGAAGGCGCTGGAGCCTCTCAAGGAGGTATTGTGGTGGGTTGAGTATGGTGCACCAGTGCCACAGGGTAGCCGCTACCAGGTTGTTTGCAAGGAGGACATATCCATGGTAGGAGAGGCTGGGTAGGTGACAGCACCACCATTGTAGGTGGGCCTCCACCCCTTCCTCAAGGCCATCCTAGTTGTGCACCATGAAAGTTGGTGGCCCCAGGAACATGTCCAGGACCTTGAGGCCCTCATGGCGCCAGGTGAGGCCCCATGGCAAATCTGGGGAGTTGCACTGATCTACATGCCAAGCAGCAGGGTATCACTCTTGGCTCAGATGATACGGGCTGAGGAGGCGCACTCATAGGCTTGCTGGCAGTTTTTCAGGGCCCACATATCTTCCTGGGTGTTAAGGAACATGGTCATGTTGTCTACATACGCCGATAGCTGGAGTGGAGGGCCAATGGATGAGCCTGTGGCCAATGGAAAGGTCACACCACTCAGGCAGTGCCACAGCGTGTGCAGCAGTGACTCAATGGCCAGGGCATAGAATATGCCTGACAGGGGAAGCCCTGACAGATGCTCCTGCATGCAGGGAATGGGGCGCAGAGCACGCTGTTCACCTTGAGCAGGCTGGAGGTATCTTGGTACAAGACCCGGAAGGCCTCGGTGAAGAGGGGCTCAAAGCCAAAGACCTCTAGGGTCTGGAAGAGTTATGCATGGCCCACCCGATTGAAGGCCTTCCCCTGGTCCAGAAAGATGAGGGCAATGTCTAGGTTGAAGAGTTCACTGTCTGCGAGTAGGTCATGCAGTGGGAACAAGTTGTCTTGGATGGTCCTGCCTGGCATGCAGTAGCTCTGCTCGGGCCCAGTGATGGAGGCCATGACAATGTGGAGGTGCGTTGCCAGCACTTTGGCCAGAACCTTGTAGTCTGCACACTGCACGGAGACTGGCCACCAGTTCTTAATGCAAGCAAGGTCTCTCGTCTTCAGCAGCAGCATGAGCACTGCTCGGCAGTAGCTGATCGACAAGACCTTGTCGGCAAGACTGTCCTGGAAAATGTGCAGGAGGCAGGGGCCGAGATGCCAGCAGGTCTTGTAGAACTCGGCAGGTAACTTGTTGAGGCCTGGGGCTTTGCCGTGGCAGCTGCCAGCTTCTCCAGAGACAATTCCTGCTCAAGCTCACTGGCCTCTAGTGCACAGAGACGTGGCAGGCCCTCATGGAGTTCCTGCATGGCCTCGGGGTAGGACAGCTCAGCCGCAAACACCTCATGATAGAAGGTGACGGTGTGCTCATGTACTTCACCTGGGTCCATGATTACCTGGCCATCGGGGATCTTGAGGTGATCTAAGACTTTGCTCACTGCCTGCTGCCACTCCAGGCTGAAGAAGAAGTGGGTTGGGGTGTCAGTTTCTGCCAGCTCTTGGCAGTGGGCGTCTAGCCTTGCTCCATAGGCTGCATACTCTGCCAAGTCATGCAGGCATTTTCTGCGGAATCAGAGGCTCTTGAGCAGCACTGCATCATTGCCAACAGCCAGCAGGGCAGCCTCCAGCTCTGCCACATCTTCCTCCACCTCTCAGATACAGCAGCACAGTTCATTTGTAGCCAGCTGGGTGAACTGCTGACAAAAGGCCCGGATATGTACCTTGCCCACATCCCACCATAGCCTCCAGGAGTATCTCAGTCTCGCTGCCTCCCAGCCCCACCAAAAGTGGGTGAAGCAGTCCTGGAAGTAGGATTCTTGAAGCATGCCTAATGTTGAAGCACCAATAGGGTGCCCACATGAAGGTTCTCCCCAGCAGGCTCAGTTCACAGCAGGACATGCCATGATCTGACAGGCCCTAGGGAATGATATGGCCACTGCTCAGGAGTGGCAGATGGTGCCTAGTGACATAAAGGTGGTCAAGGCGGGCCATGGTGAGACCACCAGCACTCATCCTGGCCCAGGTGTACTGGCGCACACCAGGATGCAGGGCTTGCCAGATGTCATCTAGGCCTGCAGTCTCCAGGGCAGACTGTAGCTCGTGGCCTGAGGGAAGGTGAGGCTCAGGCCCCATGCGGTCGAACACGACATCAGTGGTGCAATTAATGTCCCCGCCTATGAGGAGCAGGTCATCATGCTCACTGGTGTCATGCAAGAGGGTGGCTAAGGTCTTGAAGAGAGTGACCCTCTCCTGGCCATCAGTGGATGTGCAGAGATTGATGAGTAGCAGGTGGTGTTGTGCTAGGGTGACACAAACAGTCAGCAGGTGGCCAGGGACGACCTCCTGTGCCACCACCATATTGTGCTGTAGTTGTGATGATAGGAGAGTTGTGACTCCGGCACTAAGATTGGTGCCATGGCTCAGAAACAAGTGATGTCACCAGGCAACAAGCCATCTGGTTGACCCTGTTGGTATGTATCACCTCGAGGAAGGTGACAGCCAGCTGCTTCTGGTGCAGGAGCTCCAGGATGGCCTCCCATTTCACTGGATCTTGATAGCCATTGATATTAAAAGTGCCAATGGTCATGGCTGCCATGGGTGTGGGTATGGGAGAAGAAGAGTGAGGTAAGGTGTAGGTGGAAGAACAAGCACCCAAGAGTAGACCAAAATAGCAAGGACAGGTCAGAGAAGGCCTATCATAACCTACTCTACTCCAGGGACCTCCCCCCCCGGCCCTACTCATCTCTCATCCACTGTGAGAGCTTCTCCAGATGGTAAGTCATCCGCCAAGTACCTAGATCCTGTTGCATAAGTTTGGCTGTGCTCTGGCAGCCTTAACAAAGAGTTTAGGTTCTGCGCACCACAAACCTCTGCCCATCAAATGTGAGGTTCAAGGAACAAGGCAGGGACTGTGGGCCCTTCCTGAGGAGCATGAAAAAAGACAGGACTTGCTTTAGCTTCGGGTTCTTGCTTCTGATCATCAGTCGGCGAAAGGAACTGGTAGGAGCCCCACAGGGCTTGAGTTTCTTGGCCAGCTCCCAGCTGGTCACATGTGGGGGCACATTGGAAATCACCACCCTCACTGCCTGGGTGTCTAGGGGCATGACAAAATAATGTATGCCTGCAATGTCCAGGCCCTCCGCGCACACCCTGTTGATCATGTTAACACAACCCGCGTAATGTATGTTATGCTGTACCAGAAGACCAGCTTAGGCACCTATGCAGACCTCGATCCCAACATAGGCAGTTGTGTGAACCCCCAAGCCATGGATAAGGGGGAGGTCTTGAGAGGCATCCCCATCCCAGCTGCTGGGTATAGGAGCAGCCATTCCTGCTAGGAGAGGATTAATTTCAAAAGCTAAAGCTAAGGGAATGAAAAAAAGTTGTGTATATTAACTACAAAGATAAATGTCTGGGAATGCAGCCAAAAAGATGAAAAGAAAAAGTTAAGTGTCCGGAGGGGAGGGTAGAGGGGGAGGCGGGGAGAAATGAAAGAGTCAGGGTGGAGTTTATGGCGGTTAGGAATAAACAGAAAAAAAGAAAGGGATGTGGGATTGAGACCACCCCTCAAAAGGCAAGATATAGAAAAAGATAACTCCCCACAAAAAAAAAGAAAGAAAAAGAAACAGTAAGAAAAAAAACTGTAAAGTAGCAACTCACAGACAAAAAAATTGGAAATAGAGGGGGAAGGGACAGACAGCAGAGAAAAAGAAGAAAAAGCACAGCAAAAATGCAAGAAAAAAATCAGAAAGGGAGATAAACAGAAGCAAGAGACCTTTAGACAGGTGGGAGTCAGAAAAGAAGAGAGATGGGAAGACAGGGAGTCTTACCGTCAGGATCGCCCCATGTAGCCCCAAACAAGCCTAGTCCAAAGTGTCCAAAGTGGAAGGAAGGAAGAAGTTCAGATCATACAATACTGGAGCATTGTTGTATGCAAGGAGAAAGGTTTTCAGATAATACAGGGCAATTCACCTATAAAGGTGAATGATACTGGTAGCCAGCTGCATCCTAAAGGACCATCCTCTGGTTCTGGCATATAATCATGTCACCATCTGGACACCTGAATGCCTCCAACTTAGCTCCAACAGAGCCACAACCATAGCCATCTGGGGTCTCTGGCTATAGGTCAGTGGTTCTCAATCTTTTTAGACTAAAGGAACCCCTCCATAAGTTTAGTGAATACAGCAGCACTCCATTTTAAAAAAAATGTATTTATTATAGTGCTTACCTCCTTCCAGTGCAGTCTACTTATTTCCTCAGACTTGGCTTATTTCCTCACACATTGCGGCACCCTTCAAAGTATCTTGCAACACCTTGCAGAGAATCACTGCTCTAGCTACTCCTTCAAACTTATTTGTGTTGCCCCCCCGTGCTACAAGCATCTTTTCTTCTGCTCACTGTGTCTGCATCCCAACACAGGTGTGTGCTGCATTAAGGAAACCGTAGAACAGGAAGGGGAGAAAGGTGAGAGTAAGTGGAACAAGGAAAGTATGGGAGTGAATGGAGTAGTAAGAAAGAGAATGTGTGATGGGAAAAATGACTGGGGAGGGAGGGATGAGGAGGAGAATGGACAGAAGGGAACAGAGAAGTGAGCAACAGGGGAAAAATGGTATCTGAAGCATAGAAAATACTGTGTAGGGAGGAGCAATGAGCACCATCCCATTTCCTATTCACTGGTACTGAAACTCCTGGGGTTTGTGACTTATTTTTACATAGAAAAATGACGTTGGACTCTTGGAGTCCTGGGATGGTTAGTTCTCAATAACTGGGTGCAATATTATCTTGTTTACATGCAAAGCAGAGTGAACGGCTAAGGTGTAGGAAAGGGAAGCAACCAGTGCTCTGAAAAAGACCTGGGTGGTGGTAATGCTAGTGTATCAAGAAAAGGAATGAATAAGTCCAATGGGTACCATGTTCAACTTTTTGAAATCTCTTTTAAGCAAGTTTCCATATAAAATATGTAAATGCATCCCTCCTCCCCTAATAATTCCCTGGTGATTGTTATTAGCTCATCCCACTTTTTATTTTCCTGCTTCCAGTATTTACCTGTAACTGGCTCTTTAAATCTTGGGGAGAAAAGTGCCTGCACCTCTAAAATGATCCATTTGTCTCTGGCTGCAAGCTGTGACCTCCAGTAAGTATTTAATTTTCTTTTATGTTTTCTCTTCTATTCACATTCCTGGAGCATCCTGACATAAAGATTTTTAAGGGATTGTAACGTCCTGACTTTTAAATGCAATTTGTGCTGCAGTTTGCTGCAATTTGTGTTTAGATGCAGGAGTGCTCAAACCAATAGCAATTTTCAAACAGCATTTGGCTCAATTGAGCCTGGTTATTATAAGTGAAAAATGGTACTTGGCCTGATTTTTTTCCCCAGATGTTGTGACGACAGTTAAGTGTAACTCCTTCTGAAGGCCTAAGCATTACACCAGTGTGAATATGATCTAAGATAGAGGGAAATCAGATTACTTTTAGCTGGCTGTGCATGAATTTAAGCAGAAAACAAAATTCAGTTCAAGGAAGAAGAAAAACCCAAAAAGCCTTTCCGTCCAGCCTTGTTTCTAGGAACTATATCAGACTTAGCATTCCAGTACTACTGTAGCTCTTTCCTGTTGTCTGCTATTTTTTTCATATTGTTGTGGCTTCTGGAGCAGATATAAGCAATGCAGGTCTAGCTATTGCACAGTCAGTGTCTTGTGTAGATGCAGCCAGTTGTGTTCACCCCACACACTAAAATAAAGATATATTTTTCTGGATAATATAAAGATAAGCACCACTGGTAGAGTATATCAAACAGCATATAGAAACAAGCTAGAAATCTTATGAGCTTATTAATACTGTGTAGTAGTGTTGCATGGCACAAAGTGTGATGTGATGCTACTGCACAGTGGTAACAAGCTACTGCTCAGTCAGCATCACCTAAAAGCCA
>NW_017729032.1:15725469-15728067 GCF_001723915.1 Gavialis gangeticus | reverse complement strand
AACAAGCTACTGCTCAGTCAGCATCACCTAAAAGCCATTCAGTGATGCTACTGCAAAATAATCCCAGTACTTGTATACACGAGTACTAAATGACTTGTATACACAATTACTTGTATACACTAAATGACTTGTATACACAGTAACAACTGTGCAGTCAGGTTCTTGTGTAGACGTGGCCACTGAGAGTGATATCAAGTACTTGTAAGTGTGTGTGTGTATGTATACATACATATATATTTTGCTATAGGAGTAGGTATTAAAGCCTCCCTTTTCCTGGAGGAAAAGGTGATGCCAGAGCCATATCACACGGGACATGTAGCAAGTGTTAAATGCATTTAATATGCCAGCATGTCTGCATTCAAGCCAAATGTGGAGAGTTAATACAGGATGGCTGCACAGAGATAATACAATCAATTGTTGTCCCACAGGCCGGGACCCACAATGCACTGACTGGGTTCCAGCCCCAAGGCCACGCAGGATTCTCAAACTGGCTCCGGTGCAGTCCTGGGGCTGAGACCAAAAATCAGCTAATCATCAGTCCCAGACTCTGTGCACTGCACAGGACCCAGTTCACAGCCAGTGCAGTACATGGGGCAGGGGCTAACGGTCCCGATGACAGCAAGTATTGCCATGTATCTACTCAGAACACGTTCAAACTTTTTCATTCTGCACAGAAATGCTTACTAGGTCTCCAATTAAACACATACTAAGTGTCCCTTGTGACAAGGCCCTCCTGTGTTCAGCTGAAGTGAATGTGTGACAAGACCCTTGTGACATTTGCAGATCACTGGAAAGTTGTATTAAAGTTAGTACATGTTATGGTTGTTTTACACATTCATTTGCAGCAGTCCCAAACCATTGGGATATAGTGACCTATTAAAGCTACTGTGTTACACATTACTCTTAAATCTTACCAAGGGCACGTTAAAGACTAGCACCTGCTTGTTAACATGGCATGCTAAGTACCCTCTGAGAATCTCAGAGATACTTCTCGTTAGGTGAGGAGTATCTCCAGCTAGTGTTATGCAGCTGATGCTACAGTGAAGTCAGACTGTTCTAGGAGCCCAATACCAGGATTTTGCAGTCCCCCAGTATCCCAGGATAGACCACTCCCAGCCCTCTCCCCATGTGGATGGTCTGTCTTCCCAAATTCTTCTACCCCAGAGGGACAGAAATCCAGGTTGCTGTTGGTGAGTGGGGAGCTGTGGCTGGGTGGGAATGGGGGAAGAAGTAGGAGTCAAAGTGGGGGGCAGAGGAGCTGCTGGTAGTGTTGTGGGTGAGCTGCCGGGGGTTGTGGATGAGCAGGGAGCAGTTGTATGTGTCGGACATTGTGAGCTTAATCCAGCGGGGTGGGGTGGTGCTCGTCTGAACTGAGTGGGCAGGGGGTGGCAGGGGCCTGATTCTGGAGCAAAAGAGCCTGTACTCCTGCTAGAGAGCTGGAGAAGTGGGCAGGCATGGAGCAGACCTGTAAGTCCTAGCCATGCCCTTGCTCACTATCCTTCTAGAGGCAAGTCAGAGCTCTGCAACTTAGAGGGTGTTAAACTTTAAGGTGTGACTGCTCCCAGCATGTGTTAACTTTAAAACCACCTACTATTTCTCAGAGTTAGTATGTGCTGACAGTAAAGTATAACTCTGCGCTAATAGTTGCTATGTGCAGTTAAAACTCAAGAAGATGCATGTTCCAAAAATGTAGCAAGTTAAATGCCTTTGAGAAATTGCAAATCTTTTCTTTATAAGGTGAGGGTTATTGCCTATCACAAAATCATTTTTTAATACCGTATTTACTCGATTCCAAGACAAGGCCCTCACCACCCCAGTGAACTCAGAGTGGGAAACCCTCTCCTCTTGGGAACAAGTACAAGGTGGGGGACAGGCAGTTGCTGTGGCTCTGGCTCCAACCCGCTGCTTCTGCACCCACTGCCTCTCCTCCCATGGCTTCAGGCGCCTTCCCTCCCTACACACACCACTGCTGCCCACCCCATTTTCAAAACAGGCACTTAGTATCAATAGCCAGTTGGCGTAAGTTGAACTATTATTCTGCTAACAAATGAAATGATTTGAATTCTTGTGATTAAAGCAAAGGGTGAAGTTATACAATAGAGGTAGCAGTTGCCAATTGTAAGAAATGTGCTAAAGTTAACAAATACTAGTGAACAGTTAGAGCAGTTCCCGAACGCTGACAGATTGCGCATCACCAATTTAAAATGATACAACCTTAAATACCACCAGTGCATTTTTAGTTCAACGTTAAGTGCCACCAGCAATTTTTTGTCATATAATTATAATAAATCTGTTAACATGTACAGCTGACAGGTTGTCTGCATACCACTGGTGGTACTCATGCCCCAGATTGGGAATAGCCAGATGTGGACATCGCACTTTTGCCTGTATAAGTGATCAGAAACTAGTTTATAGCCGTATAAACATGCCCAAGCATGGGTATAGTTAAGGACTGCAAGTCTGCTCCCTGCCTCCCGGCTCTCTAGCCACAGATAGGAGAGGAAAGGGCCCCACTGTGTAGCTTGGATGTACTCCCCCCCACACACCCTGAATCACCCTGCCACCTCTCATCAGCTGCCAGATCACCACCCCCACCCC
>NW_017729032.1:15699455-15725458 GCF_001723915.1 Gavialis gangeticus | reverse complement strand
GCCACCTCTCATCAGCTGCCAGATCACCACCCCCACCCCCTGCATTGCTCCCTTTGCCCCTCAGGCCTGAGCCAGGTCCTTCTAGCCCATGGCTCCAAAAAGTGCCATCTGGTGTACTAGGCTACAGTAGGAGCAGGAACTGACTGAACAGCTAAATCCAAGCAGAAGTTTACCCTGCAGCTGCACTTGGAAAGGGCTAAGTTTGGCTTGGGCTTAGTTTGGCTGTGACACATTTGCTAGGCCTGTCAATCACTTTTCCAAGTCTAGACAGCCATTCTCAGGCTGCTGAAAGTCAGCACCAGCTCCACTGAAGTGTAGGAAGAGATTCATGTTCTTTAATATATGTATTAGGGTGGGTTTGTTTCTCTTCCTGTTTTCAACATGGGGTAACTTATTTGTTTATGTTCCAGCAATTACTCCTAACTCTCACTGGTGTTCCTGGCATCAGAGTTATGTATTAATTTGCATAAAAGCCTAATTATATATAAAAGACACTGACATTGTGCTTTCAGTCAGAGGAACCATCCGGCTTTGTAAATACAATGCAATGTTCATTACCAAAATCGTTAATTCATGAAACCCCCTCCAAAATGTATTTTCTCTATTTGGTTTATCAAAGCTGCAGTTTGCAGCTAGGAGAATCAAAAAAAAAAAAAAAATCACATGAAGTAAGAGATAGTACAAATGCCAACTGCTGCAAAGTTTAGTAACTAGTTTTCCATGAAGAGAAAGATAACAAGCAGATTAAAATGGACTGCCATGGAGGTAGCTGGATTGCCTCCATGGATCACACTTCTCTGCTCTGTAATTCGTTTTTTTTGAGATTGAGAGATTGTCATTATCGAGGTCCGCAAGGGCACATAACATATAAATCACATCTAGGGCAGCAGAGTGATAATTTCTTTTTGATGAATAGAAGCTACCTGCATGTGGGTGAGAAAAGTACCACATTTTCCTGTGATTTTTTACAATTTGAACAATTATGACAGCTATTATTGCAAAGGTGCTGCAGGAAGGAAATTCAATGTCACCCTGGTTGTCTGCATCAAAGTTTGCCTTGCTCAATGGATTATGGAGGAAGTGTCTCCTACTCTCACAGTAAGAATAAAAATGAAGACTAACCAGATTTTTCTGCCAAATACGTAAGCAAAGTAAAATTTCCTTTTAAAAATCACTCCTCGCCTGTATAATACCTAGCATGTACAGCAATCTTGCTCTGTAATTGCTGCAGCTGTGCTGGGATTTAGACAGGTTTTGTGTGGTAATGTTGTGGAACCTTGTTCCCGTTGAGTGAATGGAACGGCTCATGTGAGTAAGTGTTCACAAATGCGTGGATTTTTAAGGCTAGGAGGGACCATTACAATCCTCTTGTCAAACCTCCTGTCTAACTAAGGTTATAGGATTAAACTGTGCCATTATTGCCATGATTTGTGATGAAAAAAAGGTGGTAAAGGTGCTAGTTTATACCCTGCTCTGCTACAGACTTTGCGTGTGCCCTTGGCCAACTTGCTTTGACCCTAGATACTCAAAAGTACTTTGGTACTTTACTCCTACTCATTTTAATACCTGTAAAAACTTGACCTGCTGTCTCTTTGGCTAGGGACAGACATTCAACAAGCCTGAGGCTAAATTGATTCAATCCTTGCAGGTTAGTCTAACCTGGCTAGGCTGAACTGGTTTGTAACTGGACAGACATCCCAGAAATGCAGGCACATGTCTGCAGTGGCTCAGGCTAGAAGCTGGGGGGTGCTAGAGCAACCCTCCCTTCCTTCCACAGTGCTGAGCTGAGGGGGGTGTGGCCAGGCCCTGGCAGGACCCTCTGATTAGGGTGGGCCGCCCCCCCCCCCATCCTGAGCACCTCAGCAGGGAATTGATAATACAGTGCTTATCACCCCTAAATCGGTGTTTATCATTCCATTAAGATAACAACAGAGGGACATTACCCTCTGTTGATTCTGCCTTTGTCCCATCTGCCACAGCACAGACTGTAGCCAGCATGTGGTCTGCTAGCTAATGCTGAGAGGTGTCTGCGTAAGGTAGAGGGGAGGAGGAGGAGCGGGGGGTGGCATCAGAAGAAAGCCAGGCAGATGCCTGCAGTCTCTGCTGGAGCTGCAGCCAGGCAGCAGAGGGGAGGGGCCAGCTCCGCTGTAGAGCAGAGAGCCCCACCCAGCCCAGCCCAGAGAGCATGCTGGGATGCTGGGGGAGTCTGTTTTAAATTAAACCAGCAAGGGGTCTGGGACAGACATTGCATAAACCAGTTTGACCCAAATCAGTTAAGTCTGATACTACATTCAACCAGGTTTATCTCAAACCAGGTCCAGCCATTTTCAAACTGGTTTATGTGCACTGAATGTCTGTCATGTTATAGGTTTAAACCAGTTTCTGATCACTTAAGATGGTTTATGTGTAATGTCTGCCCCTAGCCTTTGTGAAATGGAGGTCATGACCTTTTCCTCCCTCAGGGGATGTTGTGAGCTACAACAGTGAATACATTAGGTACATTAAATTGTATGAGGTGCACAGGTACTGTAATGATGAGGAGCCTCGTGAGCACCTTGTCTAGACAGTTGTAATAGTCCCCAAATCTGAACCTTCAAGTATGGTTTACATCTCAGGAGGGGTCTCTGGGAAGACATCTTGAGGTGCAGTGTCCTCTCCTAGAGTCTCTGCAGTGTGGAGGCCAGCCCCCAAATCAGAACTGTTTTGGAAAAGCACCAGCTCTACCCTCCTGGCTCAACTTGGACCACATACCCAGTTCTCTCTGAGTAACAAAATAAAGACAGCCCCTTCTAAAGTTTGCTGAGCCTGCTCTCCTTAGAACTCCTTTTCAGATGTGATGTCCTGCACAGTGGGCATGTTTACATGTTCATTAATGCACTGTAATTACAGTGCATTAAGTTTAGTACCTGTAATGACAGGTACTAAACTTAATATGCCATAATCTGCACTACTATGCATTAGTGCAGATGAATGCTTTTTTAGTGACATTAATGCACATCAGACTAAATCTACTGTGCATTAGCACACTTTTTGCATGATGCCCTAATGCAGAGTAGAATTAGTCCAATGCGCATTTAACATCTCATGTAGATGCACCCAGTTACACCTTTCTACCTGCCCACAGGCTATTTAAAAGACCATAAATAAACCCTTGCCTGGCCCAGCCTCCAATGAGATGCACCAACAGGGCATAGTTTGCTTCCTGTAATGTCCCACCTTGTAAAGTGATGCTGGTTTTGTATCTTGGTGGCTTCCAGCACAGCAGTAGCTGGTAATAAAGCAATTTTGTTACTCATCTGGGATGTGCTATAGCTGTGCCTTGCTGCCTCCCCGCTGCCCAGCACATTTCAGTGCGGCAGAGCCTGCAGGCAGGATGTACATTGTCCATGCTTGTCGTGGTGCCCTTCTCAGCATGGGTTTTGTAATGTATGCAAGGCAGAGAGGAGCAGAACTCTGACAGGCAACTGCCACCAAGGGAGCACTGTGACAAATGTAATTAATTTGCATGTGATCTTTGAAGATGGGGAAGTATGCTGTGACTGCCTTTCAGCCAGGGGTGTTTGTGTATTGAATCAGGTTTCACTATGTGTGGTTTTGACTGAGGTTTTAAAAAGATAAGTGGGTTCCAGATCATGCTCCATGGAATCCTTCCTTGTTTTTATTCTGTGGGTACATCTACACATGTGCTTTACTGTGGAGTTAACTAATTAGCTCCACAGGAAAGCATCACCATTTACACAGGGTGCAGTAAATTAATTAACTCTGCCACAAGGTAGTACTGCCAGAGACTGTCAGAGTTGGTACTGTCTTACAGCACAGTTACTTACTCCACTGAAATGCATGTGTAGATGGAGACAGGGGCTCCCTGCCGCTTAGCCCTGAACTTTAGCACCCTTGTGCCCCAGCCAGCCCCTACACCATCTGCCACCACCATCCAGAGCCTAGGGCTGAGCCCCTGGCCTTCCTGCCAGGCCAGAGCTGCTGCATCCTGGCTCAAAGTGCTGCAGTCCTGGGCACATGTGTAGATGCTGTTGACTCTGGTGCAAACTGTGCTGGAGGTTATGGCTCCACTTTAATTGTATAAGTACATTCACCCAGTGACTACCTAATGTCAAATACATTTCCTAGCTTTGAAGAAAGGGCTAGAACCCTTCCCAGGTATACCCAAGCTGCTAGAGTTGTGCTCTGTCTTACTTCCCTCTGGTCCAATGGAGCTGTTCTATTCAATGTGGAACAACTTCAAGAAGGGCCATTGAAAGTGCACCCAGTTCTCTCTCACCCTTCTCTCCCACCCCCTATAATTCAGTGGTTACGACTTTAAGTTGGGAAGTGGGAGATGTGGATTTGAATTTTCTCAGGTCCAAGGCTCAGGGACCTACATCATGATTTGATCTATCATAGAAAAGAGATGGGAGCCTATCTTGGCTAGCCAGACTTTAAAAACAAAGGAATATATCTTTCCCAACTCAGCTTTTAAAATCAGTTTGGATGTCTGTCTTTAGGAGGGGGAGGGTTCACCTCTGCAAATCTTGAAATGGTGGGAGGTGCCTAGGCTCCAGTAAAAGGTAGAATTTAAGGACATGTAACACCCACACACACACACTTGGGTTGTGTATTGTGTCTTTTTGTGTTTATGTGTTTTTATGTAGGCAAGATGGCCCCTATTGTTCTGGCCATGTGCTCAGCACATGGCAAGCTGGGGCTGGTATCTGGGGTATACATAAAACCCTCTGGCTTCAGACAGAGGAAGCAGAGAGTGCTTCAGACAGATTGGTTGGGAGAAAGACTGAAAGGTGGCTCTCCCAGATTAGACAAGGCTTGTGTGATGTCACACTAGGGATATAAGAATGACACACTAAGGTTCACTGTCTCTCTTTCCCCTGGGGCTGCTGAGAGCTGCACAGCTGCATTGGGAACCAGAAAACCTGCTCCCCATGGAGGGTAGGGGGTCCCCCCGCCCCTTCACTGGAGAGGCAAGCAAAAGCTATTTGAAGGGAAAGCCTTAGGTACAAGGAGAGAAAGCCTATTTCAGAGTTTGAGACTCCTAACCTATTTCCTTCCTCTTTCCTTTCTTTTTTTTCTTAAATGGGTTAATGCCATGAGGGAAACTGCCCAGGAATGGGTGCTGGCAGTTACTGGCCCCTGTGTTTGGGAACTGTAGTGTCTCAGCATTGTGGTATAGCTGAGACTGGATCTCCAGGCTACAGCCATTGGCCTTGGCCCTTTTTTATTGCTGTTTCACAGGTATGGTGTTTCGGCCTAGCTGTGTGGCTGAACCCCTGGTATATGTCTGGCTAGCACGGTTTGAGCCAGGGTGAGACCTGGCATCACTTGTTGTCTATCCTGGCCTCAGTGCAACATTGGCCTGGCCAACGTTTTGCTGCCCAGTTCAGGCCTGGGCCTTCTTTTGTCCCTTTTTGTAGTTTATGTCCCAATCAAGCAATGTGGTTGGACGCTAGTTGTAGTTCAGGCCCAAGCCAAGATAGATCTGACCTTTCCTCCACCTTTTTTTGCAGCTTTCTGCCCAGCAGAGCTGTGTTTGGATCTAGGAATTTTGGGGTGTGGCATGCTGACAAAAGCCACAAAGCCACCATGCAGAAGTGGAAGTTAGCGCTTTGCCACTTCTCCAGGAGCAACGGAGCCCCTTGCAATGCAGAAGAACCCATGCTCTCTAGCATGATCCTGTAGTCCAGCGAACCCAAGGAGCAGCTCAAAGGACTCTCTAGTGAAGCCCCCCTCTCCAGCCCATTGCTGAAGGCCAGGCAGAAGGGTGCAAGCCCCTGGAACTGCCTTTTGGGTGGGCCTCAAGTGCTTGGACTATCTGGGCATGGGTGAAGCTTCCCCAAAAGGATGCAATTTATGAACTAAGCTTTGTAGTTGGTAGTGCTTTACATCATATTTAGTGTTTTTCTTTGGGGTTTATTTGTGTTTGTTTTCTGTAATAAATGTATCCGTTGCATTCACACTGCTTGTGAGCTGATGAGGAAGGAGCCTAATTTCCATAAAATAAACTTTTCCACCCAGGTGACCTTATAAGATCCTTCCATTCTCCTGTGCAATATCATGTTTCATTTCTACCTGGGAGAAATTTTACAGTCTTTGCATTCTCCTTTTTCTGAGGAAAGAGCCCAAAAGTTTTCAAATAAAGAACGCCTTTTGCAACTATTTAGTTGAGTTAATAAAAGATAGCGCTTCTACCAAGAATTCTGACTGCTTTTGCCTGTAGACCAACATGGCTTCAATCTGTATCCCTATGCCAGTAACAGCTCTCAGTGGCACCACCCTTCAGGATAACACAGTCTAGTGCATTAAATAGTACTAGTTCAAGGGACTTAATTGTACCAGGCCTTTCTTCTGGGTACACCTAGGAGAGACTTCTTTCTGCTCATTACCTCACTAGTGCATTAATGCAGGGGCTTGGAACGATCTCTTCTTAAGCCTGCCAGACATAGACAGATCAAAACCGTGAGCTGACAAATCCTTGACATGCTGCAGAAAGAGTATGGGTTTATCGTAACCGTGGGTGGAGGTGCATTACTAATGGCTGCCTCCTGACTTGCCTTTGTCTAGTAGATTAATATGGCTCCAAGCTACAGTTCATGAAGTTCCAGAGAATATCATTTGTAGCATATGTCATCATTTTTTGCCAATTTATCTGAGGAAACAACATGAGATTCGCAGTGTCTATACCGAGTGATAAATGTAATAAAACACACAGCACTTGCACAGGGACTTTTCAACATTGTGATGCTTTATAAGCTACCAAGGGATTCACATAGTAGTGCTTTAGTCCTGGCTTGCCCACTGTCATTAAATGGTATATTCTTTCTGTGCCTCAGGTCCCAACCTGCATAATGTGATTAATACTTTCTTTGCTTCTTCCTTTGCCCATGTAGGTTCTTTAGATCAATGATACTCAGTTTGCAGGTTCTTCAACTGATCACTTGTAGCTATTCCTAGAAAATGTTACATGTGTTTGGTTTTTTACTGCATGCACTGGGGGTGGGTGATTTTTCTGCAATCATGAGTAATGAAAACAGCTGGCTTTTTTTCAAATTAAGCTTTTTTCCAAATTTTCATCCCAACATTTCCTGCAAGTGATATTTGTTGTTGGAATTAATATTTTTGCACAATATATAATTTTGGACAAGCTACTGCCTTCTGGGGGGAGGGGGGGAATAGGAGAAGGCATGGGGGAAGCTTCCTCTTAAAAAAAATTGAATTCCCTGATTGTGCTTCAGCTGTTCAAATAACATCATAGCTTACTGGTCAAAGCATGAAGTCGTATTTGCTATCTGCCTTTTTATTTCTTTTTCTTTTCCTAAATAACTTTTCTGTTTAACAGGCTGCTCTATGGAGCTCACCAGATTTAATAATTCATAGGTGACAATCAAGGCCCTGCATCATTTTATCATGTTCTGGAAGCCCTGGAGGCTGAGAGTTGAATAGAGACCCTGATCCAGCCTGCCAGTGTTGCAGAAGGGGATGCCTAAGTGTCCGGAGAAGGCAAGAGGACAGGGCATGATGCAACTTGACTAGGCAGAGTTAGTGGAGGTTATACAGACCTCAGAGGCTGGTGTCCAGGATAGTGTCCCCTGCCACCACAAAGCACTTGCACAAGCAGTAAAAAAATGTGCTGATTTAGATTGTCAGCTTGCATCCATCTCAGCATTTAGCCATTTGCTGCCTCACCCCCTAGAGATAAGGCAGGATGTAAGTAGCAAATAACCACCTACTGGGCATGTCTACATGTTTATTAATGTGCTGTAATTATGGCACATCAAGTTTAGCACCTGTAATAACAGGGACTAAACTTAATGCATCATAATTGGTGCTACTAGGCATTAGTGCAGATGAACACTTTTTGTGTGATGCTTAATGCCCATTGGACTAATCTACTGCACATTTGCATATTAGCATGTTTTTTGCATGATGCACTCATGTGCAGTAGAATTATTCCAATGGCATTAAGCATGTCATGTAGACATACCCACATATCTGTAGGCTGGGGCACACCCTTCTCAACAACACAGTGGCTGAAAGAGATCTTGGAGTCATTGTTGACTCCAGGATGAACATGAGCTGCCAATGCGAGGAAGCAGTTAGTAAGGCTAACTGCAACTTGTCGTGCATCTAGAGATGCATCACAAGCAGGTCCAGGGAGGTGATCCTTCCCCTCTATGTAGTGCTGGTCAGGCCACAGCTGGAGTACTGCATCCAGTTCTGGGCACCGCACTTTAAGAGGAATGTGGCTAACCTCGAGAGGGTCCAGAGGGGGGCCACTCGCATGGTCAGGGAGCAGCAGGCCAGGCCCTACAAAGATAGACTAAAGGGCCTGAATTTGTTCAGCCTCCACAAGAGAAGACTTAGAGGGGATCTGGTGGCCATCTATAAACTCACCAGGGGGAACCAGTGGAAAATAGGTGAGACTTTGTTCCCCTGGGCACCACCTGGGATTACAAGGAATAATGGCCACAAATTGATAGAAAGCAGGTTCAGACTTGATATCAGGAGACATTCCTTTATGGTTAGGGCTGCCAGGCTTTGGAATGGGCTCTCAAGATAGGTGATGCCCTCCCCTAACTTGGGGATCTTCAAGAGGAGGTTGGATAGATATCTCGCTGGGGTATTATGATCCCAGCACTTGTTCCTGCCCAGGACAGGGGGTTGGACTTGATGATCTGTTCAGGTCCCTTCTGATCCTAGAAACAAAGAAACTATAAAACTGTGTGCTGCTATCCCAGGATAGCTGCTTGTCTGTCTGTTCCTTATCCTGACGTAGTTTGTGTCAGTATACAACATACAGTTATCATCTGTCTGTCATCAGTGGCTGAATCTGAGGGCTTCTCCTCAGGTAGTTGTATTATGGATGACTGACCTCTTCAAGCAGAACAGTGCCAGTTAATACCATATACCGGTAGGTCCTGCACCTCTGTGTATGTGTATGTGTGTATACATACAAACATACATAGTTTTGCCTCCTAGCACAAGAATCTAGCCTTGCATGGTACTAAACAAAATGATCATGCTGCAGCCAACAACAATGTCAGTATATTGGTTGAAATTACATGAAACTGCAAGTAAGTATTGTCATTGTTTGTTTTGGGCTTTATTGTATTTTATTGTAGCACCTAAGATCTCTACCCATGGACCAGGGCAAGGCCCTATACAAATCAAAGCATGAATACAGCCGCTGCATCAAAGATCTTATGACCTAAGTTTAAGATGAGACAAGAGAGAGGGGCAGACATGGGGGAGTATAAGCAAGCGATATGACAAAACAACAATGCTGGTTAGCTTAATAAGCAGAAGTTTCATAGTTGATAGGGTCGGAAGGGACCTGAGCAGGTCATCAAGTCCGACCCCCTGCCGTGAACAGGAAAGGATGCTGGGGTCAAGTGACCCCGGCTAGGTGATTATCTAGCCTCCTTTTAAAGACCCCCCAGGGTAGGGGTGAGCACCACTTCCCTTGGAAGTTGGTTCCAGATCCTGGCTGTCCTGACAGTGAAGTAGCGCCTCCTGATATCTAGCCTGAATCTACCCTCAATCCACTTGTGGCCATTATTCCTAGTTACTCCTGGCAGTGCTCGGGGGAACACTCAGGGACTCTCCCACTCCCCGCTGGTCCCCTCGGTAAGTTTATAGACAGCCACCAGATCCCCTCTCAGCCTTCTTTTGTGGAGGCTGAACTGGTTCAGGTCCCATAGCCTCTCCTCGTAGGGCTTGCCATGCTGCCCCCGACCATGCAAGTGGCCCTCCTCTGGACCCTCTCCATGTTGTCCACATCCCTCCTGAAGTGCAGCGCCCAGAACTGGACGAGGTACTCCACCTGCGGCCTGATCAGTGTCACATAGAGGGGGAGGATCACCTCCTTGGACCTGCTTGTGGTGCATCTGTGGATTCATGACAAGGTGCGGTTAGCTTTACTCACCATGCTCTCATATTGTCGGCCCATGTTTATCTTGGAATCAGTAATGACTCCAAGATCCTTTTCTGCCTCCGTGTTGACTAGAACAGAGTTCCCCAACCTGTAGGTATGCTGCTGGTTCTTCCTCCCTAGGTGCAGTACCCTGCACTTGTCAGTATCAAATCCCATCCTATTCTCATTCACCCACCCTTGAAACCTGTCTGGATCCAGTTGTAGCCTGTCCCTCCCTTCTAGTGTGCCCACCTCTCCCCACATCTTAATGTCATCTGCAAATTTGAACAAGGTGCTTTTCACCCCCTCGTGTAAGTCGCTGATGAAGATGTTGAACAGTGCGGGCCCAGGAAAATGGAGGCAAAGAATTTGTTAAACAGGTCAGCTTTATCGTCTGGTGCAACCACCAGATTGCCAAGTGCGTCCTGCAGGGGCCCCAAGTTCCTTCTTTTTACTCCCTATGTATTTAAAAAAGGACTTCTTGTTATCTTTGATCCTGGTCGCTAGTCCCAGTTCCATCTCTGCCTTAACCTTCCTAACAGCCCCCCCTACAATCTCAGAACATCAGAGGCCTGATGAACATTTTTGTAGGCACTATGGCAAAGGAGAGTTTTAAAGGAGGACTTGAGATAGAACAATTTGTGACAGTAGGAGAGGAGAGTATCTTCTTTCACATAGGAGGGGCAGCATGGGAGACAGCATAAAGGCATTTTCTTAAATATTTACATGTAGCTGGTGGAAGCTGGAATTATAGGACCATCAGAAGCAGGAGTCAGTCTTTTTATATGGAATGAGAAAGACAGGAAGGAGATAAGCCCTTTCAAGAATCTTTGTGACCTATGTTGGCTGTGATAGAGACAGAGATGATAATGGAGGAATGCAAAGAGAGGGGTGTGCTTGAGAGTCTGTGTGGATGTTTATGAAAGGCCATTTTGTACAGATTCTTCTTGAATAACAGATCTAAAACCTGAACACACAGCTTCGACATGAGGACCAAGCTTGGATGTGGGGACCAAGAGAGAGTTTTAAGATAAAGATGATATCCAGGATATGGGTCTGAATGGGTAGAAGGGACTGAACAAGAATTAAGGAGAAAGGTCTGGATGAGGGGAATGAAATAAGTTTAGAGTAATGTTTTAATAAGGCTCTGACAATAAATCATGTAGCCATTGGAAATCTAAGCATGCATCCAAGCTCAAGGACCTTGAATTGATTCAACTATATTAAAATCTGTTTGTGAAGTGTTTGCATTACCAGAGATGTTTAAATGAGCAGACATCTCCAATCCAAAAGGTTTATCCAATCAGACCATGAAAAAACTCAGTGAAGACTTCTTTTTGTTTCCATTTTTTGGTTCTTGAAATTTGAAAGGAATCTTTCAAAACAAAAAAATGTGGAGGTTCTAGTTACGAAAAAGGTTGAGATTTTCAGTTTTTCAGCCACTGCCATACTCTCTTCTTTGGAGAAAAACAGATATTTATTCATTACATTTTTGCTTCTATTCTGACACGGGAAGAACTCCCCCCCCCAGCTTTTCAATGGATGCTTTTGCTTACCTCTAACAAGGTGAGAGTGAAAAGGTCTTGGGTGTGCTATTGCTTATCTATTACTATCCCCTCACAGCTACACTAAAAGATAAAAACAGATGCCAGTTTTATTTGAATTTGAACTGAATTTGAGTGTTTTTGTCTCAGAGCAAACCCCAGATTTTATAGAGGGATAAGCCCATTGCTCCACATTAAGTACCTGTGAAGTATCTGAATTAGCACTTTGTTTCTGAACAATCACTGCTAATTTGAGTTAATTGACATTTAAGCCTTTTGCTTGTTTGGTGTTGCTCTGGTCCTGAGGTGTGGGCAGTAAGAATCTTGCCCAGAGCCCAGGCTGCTTGCAGCAGGCACCCACAAGGCTGAAACCTGCTGCATCATGGCCTGGAGCCCAGGCCCAGCTCATTGCCAGCAGTGGCTGGACAGGGGAGCATGATGGGGAAGGGGCTTGGGCTGTGCTGCCACAAGGATTAGTTTCCTCAAGGCTCCCTGCCATCTGCCCCTGGCACACCAGCCGTATTTCATATTGAGGTTGTGGGGGTTTTTAGCACTTGGCCCAAAAACATTGCCAAACTCTGGCCTAGAAAGTAACCTAGAGTGGGGTCCCAAAGGTGGGAATCCTTGGGGGTGGTCAATGGCATTTTTAAGTGCAGGCCGAAGTGCAACTCCTGGATCTAACTCATGAGGCTTCACAGAAAGTGCCATGAGTTAGACTGATCCTCCTGACCCAACAGATGTGAGCTCCAATCTGGAGCTGATCCAGGGACAGAGGCTGCATCTCTGAATTGCCTTTCCCTAGGTCCCCCCCCCGTTCCTGTTCTGTCTCAGAATTTGCGGGGGAGAGGGGAGAGGGAGAAGGCCAGGGAGGGAGGTCCATTTTGGGGTTTCCCCAGCCATGCTGGAGTGGAGAAGGTGGGTGGATTGGTGTTCCCCACCTCGGGGGGTGGCTCCAGTCCACCCGCCCCACCCTCCAGTGCTTGCTGGGCAACCCCCAGAATGAGCTCCCTCCACTCCCTCCTCCCCGCCCCCATTCTGAAAACAGCACAGGGAGCTGCGTTAGCGAATCCCTGCTTCAGGCGTGTGCAGACAGAAGTTAATGAAGGCACTCTGCTTTGCACACCTTTATATGAACCCTTATTACAACCCTTCAGATTGTCACAGGATAGGTCCCTTTTAAAGATCTCTGCAGCTATGCACTTGTGTTCGGTCATGGCTGTAGAGCACTTTCAGGGGCCAGACTGAGCAAAAACTGTCACTTCCGTCTGTGCCTCTAGTTCCATTTCTTTTTTCTTTTTTAGGGCCTTGAGGGGCTGCCAGGGTATTGAATTAGAGGAAATAAGCACACTGTTAAGAGGAAGTTAGGGAGAGGGACAAATAAATCAGAGTGATGGAGGGAGGTGGTGAGGGACAGGTGTATTGCTGAAAAAGTTCTGAGGGACAGGACGTGAGGGAGTGATGTCAGCCCCAAGGCAAGAATTCCTATTAAAAATGGAAGGAAATCTTTTCCTGACCTCCTCAGTGTTGTTGTTGTTGTTTGTTTTTGAATTTAGGGTCTTAGGCCAAATCAGCCATATCAGGTCTGAATTGTATTTATTGAGCAGAGCTCAAGTGTTCAAGTCCATGTGGTGCTACCACCAGCAAGTATCCTATCTCCCAGACTCTTCAGCATGGGGCTTCAGATACTCCCAAATCCATGCCAGCATCCTACATGCAAGCCCCAAGCCTGAGGGCCTTGGAGTTCAAATGCCCCCTAGTATCACTCGCCCCTAGTCAAAAGGCCAAAGGAGCAAGCTCGAGGAAAAGCCTGAGAGCCATCCCACATCACCATACATTGTGTAGCCAAGATCCTCGTGTTTGGAGGCATTTGTACACTCTCACCTGGGTGCCTGTCAGCAGTGCAATGGATAGGTCTCCACCCTCTAACCACCGCAAGTCATTCAAGGCCAAGAGGAAGGGTATCTCCCCTGCCAGGTAAGTAAAACCACCTAGGCTGAAAACCACCTCATGGTGGCATCTCGCCTGTCTGAAGGCCCGGCTTTGGCTGCATATGCAGCTGCTTCTTGGAGCTTGAGTCCCTGGCTGGCTCCTCCCTCTTTATTCTCTTTTGCTGACTCAAGACTATATTTGAATAGTGAACAGATTAGCAATTAAGAGCACTGCTTTCCAAAGCTAAAACTCCTCAAATTGGCTGAATTTAGTACACTGTGAATGGTTTCCAAGAAGCTCCAATCAACAATTAATATCTATTTTTTTCTTGTTGCAGATTTGGTCTTTGGCACTTGGCACTGACAAGAAGAGGTGAGGAACTTGATTCTACACTGATGAGAGGGCTGCATGCTTTGAAGGAAGGGCATGATAATGAGACCCTTGCTCCCTATGAAAAATCATCCCTAGCACTTCACTTGCACCCAGCAGTAGATTTCACAGAGACTTGTGAGAGAGAACAGCAACTGTCCTTCCCTGTGCATGGTGTGCTTCAATGTAAATTCAGTTAAAACGGTCTATTGCCTTTTGGAAGTCTCTGAAAGCTTCAGTTTTTAGTGTATTTATCTGCACAGCATCCCCGTCAGGTAGGTGGCATTATGCTTACAGATGAGGAACAGAAGGGCAGAGACCCAGAGCTTCAGAAACATATTTGAGGATTGATTTTTAACAGTTGCGAGGTATTTAAATACTAGGGAAGTTGAATGATGTACCCAGCATCCCACAGGGAACTGGTGAGGTAGAATTGAGCAATTAGGCACCTGAATCCTGGAGTGACCATCTGCATTGGGACAGTCTCCCTCTCTGAACAATTAAAGACACTGAACAGTGTCCTGCTTTTCCGAGGGTCTGCAAGTCGACATCACAATAGAGATGTATTTGCCTGTATCACAGAGTGTGCACCCCTTCCCCTCAGTGTCAATCATCCCCTACCTGAGAGGTCCCCAGCTAATTCCTGAGTCCTGCAGTGGATCCTGTTCTCCTATTGAAATCCCGAGGCAGAGGGGACTAGAAATAGAAGCCCACTGGCTTCAACACTGTAATTGCAATCAAAGCTCAAATGCACTCTGAGTGAAACACAAAAGTTGAGCCGGAGAAATATTTCCTCTGCAGCAGTTGCTATTGTTCTCCCCTTTTATGCTATTCTTTGTATGCCTGCCTGCCGCTCAGAAAACAAATCCTCCTCAGCCCTTCAGATTTAAAGTCTATGTAGGAGAGAATCAGCTTATTAAATGTACTGTACTTACCTATCAGTCACCTACTTATTAATTATAACTAAAAGCATGATTAATCTGTCACAGATAAGGCTGCTAAGTAACCCTAATCATACTAATGTATTTCTGTCACTTATACAAAAGGCAGCATTCTTACTGGTTTTTACATCAGTGTGTACAAAAACCCATGCACAGAGCAGCTGCAAGGTGATGGTAGCATTTCTTTTGCCATGGATAGACTGAGGTTGTATCATACATTTTGCAACTGTCCTCACAGTTGTGTGATGATCTACCAGTAGGGTCTAATGACATTACTTTTGTAAAAAGCAAAAACCATTTTTCCTTCCTAAAATGTATAAGGATTACAGTTATGGGACATATTTTTCAAGGGTTCATAATAGCCAGGGATGTAATCCTTCACACACACACACACACACAGGACAAGAACCACTTTAGATCTGTTCTGTGTACGAATTAAGTAGTGTGTAGGTCTCGTGCTGTGGTGAATTTCACTTTGAAAGTAATAAAGCCAATGTTCATCTGTTTTTCTTTTTAAATGCCTATATGAATTTGAGACAAGGATTTGTGTGTGTGGTATCTTTTATTGGCCTAACTGCATGGTTGGGATAGAGTTAGATGAGCTTTTGGGTAGCCAGGTTTCTTTCCCAGAGATCTGAGGAAGGATACCATGAACACATGAAAGCTTGACGAAGTCTATCCCCACCATGCAGTGAATCAGTAAAAAGTATCATTGAAAAGATACCACCCACAAAAATTATTTTCTTGCATATTTCATGGATTAGCACAATTACAACATCACTTCAATGCCACCATATATGAATTTCCCTTAGCTATGTATTCCCTGTCAATGACCATTCAAATGATATGCATTTAATGGCACAAAAGCTCCTGAAAAGTGAATTTCCAATGTGCATATGCAAGTTTCATAGAAGCCAAATTTTTAGTTTTAAATGTACATCCATACTAGGAATTCTGCCCACTCAAGTTACATGGCAGAATACCACTGGGTGCATGTAATCAGTCCCACTCTAGGTGTTTGGATTTTAAATATTCTCAAAATATTTGTGGCAACAAGTTCAAAAAAGGTATGTATCACTTACATATGAGCAAAATGGGGTTGGAATAAGGGTACGTACTACAAAGAAAACTCTTAAATGTAATGGCACAGTACTGTTGTTAAATATACAAATATGGAGGTGGGGGGAGACTTAGATTTTGTCTGGTTTCTCTTAATTCTAATAGTCATAGGGTTTGTTTGTAGTACTTTTTTAACCTAACTAATATTTTATTATTTCCTGGTGTAAACTGCTACAGCCTGAAGATCTATACTGCAACGCAAAGTTTGAGATTTATTCTACAGTTCCCTTGTGCTGTATGGCTGTGTGACCTACATAGAGAGAGCATTTTCTTTTTCTCGTGAATAAGCTCCTTGCTAAAGGAAAGCATGAACTGACTCAGTATGGCTCTAGGCAGGTAATAAGTTCTGTAAGAACTCAAAAAGGTAGTATCAGGTAACCCTGTTGCCCTGAGCAATGGCAGTGGTCTCATGGCATCCTTTCTGTTCAGTATGTAGCAGGGAGTTAGGGGGATCAGTGAGGGGTACATGTTGCAATGACTTTGGCATACAGATGCCTCTTAGGATTGTACTTCAGCCTCTTCCAACCCAGCTAGTTGACTCTGTAAGTCACTGATCAGGGAGATACATGGGAAAAGGTCAGGGCTTGAAAAATCCACTCACTCCTGTAAGTAGGAACCTTTCCCTGGTGAGTGACGTCAACCTTGGTAGAATCTGAACTTTTAATATTTTTTTGTTTCAAATTACACTGTGTATAACAAGAGCAGATCCTTAGCTCGTACAGCTCTGACCTGGTTCCATGGACTTCAGCAAAGCTCTGTCAGTTTATACCAGTAACATTCAGTGAGTAGCTCAGGAGTCAGCAGAACAAGCGGTGTTATCTAAAGAGCTACTAGAACCTAAAAAACCCTGTAGGGAGTTGTGGCAACTGCATTTCAACCCAAAAGAAAAAAAATAGACCACCTTGTTTTCTGTGTGTACCATGAGAGAATGCTTGTGTTGCATTATTCAGGATTGCAGGAAAAAAAATAACCAATGTATGTGTGGGGGGGACCTCACCCAAAGCCCTCACTGATAAAATTTTCTGCAAAGATCCATCGGTAATAAGTGGAGGCATCAGTTGCAGCTGTGGTCTAAGGATCAATGGGCCCATCTACATGTGCATTAACAGACGATAGTTAATGTGCACTAAATCTAGTACCTCCATTATTAGCTACTAGGAGAATGTACATTAATGCACATTAGCCTATGGTTTTTAAGTAATGCTTAATGCACATTAGCCTATTTTAATGCACGTTAACTAAATAGCATGGGCACCTACACATATATGGGGTGTCTACTCCCATGTGCTGGAAATCCAGCATATCAGAGCAGATTTGATTAATCAAGTCTTCTGGAACATGTAAACTGATATGCTCTGGGAGCCTCGCACATCATGTGTATCAGCGGTGCAGTGCACCTCCGCTCTGAAAATGATGGCGGTGTACTTTGAACTAAAACACGTTAAATGTGCTTTAGTTCAAATTGCACTGCTGTCATTTTCTTAGCATGGAGGTTCACTGCCCTGCTGATACATGTGCTCCCAATACAGCGCTGGGGTTTTCAATTTCTGTGGCTCACTAATTAAAAGCACCCAGCACTGCTTTGGGAGCATGTGTAAAAATGTCCATGTTTTTACTGATGCTTTAATGTGAATTAAAATAGGATAATGCACATTAAAGTGCATGTGACATACAACAGCTCATGCCTTTGTCTTTCTGGAAATAGAACTTTCTGATATTTCTGCTGCTTCTCAGAACTTCCATGAATTCAGCAAAGAGAAATGACCAGAAATATGGCATCCTGATTGTGGTTAGTCAGAAGTGCAGCAGAGCTGGCAAGAGTCTGGAAAATATCAGCTTGTTTTAAAATTCTTGACATTTATGATTTTTCAGTCTTTCAGTTAATGGAGTCTTCTTTTCTTACTGCTTGTGCTTATTTTTTAGTCATCGCAAATGATTTGCAATGCCGTAGTACAATTATTTATAATCATCTGTACATATTCTAGTGGCAAATAGACTTTTCTTTTACTTTTTTTTTTACTGCTGTCTTGGAAATTCATTTTTTCTTGAGTGCTTTTTGTCTTCTTTTTGCTGAACTGATGGTGGGTTTGTTTGCTTGTTTGTTCTTTCCCCTGTTTCTAATGCATACTTTTTCCTCTCCCTCCCTCTCACATTCCCTCTCTTTCAGCAAATCGTTCTTGCAATTTTGTTTCTTACTTACATTCTGGGTGCTTATACTTTTATTTATGGGTGATGTAGTAGAATTTTCTTCATGAAAGGTGAATTAAAATATATATTTGGAATATGGAAGAATTTTTCGATTTCATCATAGCAATGTTGACATAAAATCACATATTTTCGCCCAAACTCTTTAACACTACACATATGTGTATTTTTTATTTAGCATGGATTCATTGAATTATTTTATTTTTGGTAAGACATATTAACACATTTCTCAGTTTTTAATGCCACATTCAATCTAGCATAAAAAGATGATATAATTTGTCATTTAAATTTACATTTTTCATGAAGTAATGGCAGAATTGACTGGTTGGTCTGAAAGTAACCTTCATCTAGGCATCAAAACAGCAGATCTGTTAGGGTATGGACACATGTACATTTGGAACCATTTCAAAAGGGGAACATTTCAAAAAAGAAGAAAAATGGTTAGGTGTGGAAAAGCCAGGAATGATAAAATGTAGCAAAACTGCTACAAATGAAGACTCCAAATGAACAGCTCCAAATATACATGCATCAAAGAAAAGTAAAAGGAAGAATACCCTTATAAATACCCAGAATTAATCACTTTTACAAAGAGGAGTCACACTTACCTGTCAACAAAGGCATGATGAAGTATAAAGATGGGATCATTAGCAGATCCTTGCACTTGAGACATTGAGCCATTCATGTAGATGTGAAGCGCATTATGCAAGCTGCTTTGAGAGATATTTGATATTGCAGTCCGTGGATCAGCAAAACCTGTATGTGAATAGTAAATCATATAATGATATGAAGAGGTGCATAATCATTTTTCTACTACAACAGCAGATCAATATTTTATGCATATTCAACCCTAGTATAATGCTAACACTTGAAGAATGAGCATTAGTACATTCAAAAGGCATAGCAGAGAGGAAATGAGAAGAAACCATATTAAAACTGTAACACCACTAATGCAGCATGTCACTATATGTACTGCTTAATTGAATTAAAATTGTGATTCTTTGTCCAATGTTTTCTACCATTAAAAAAATCCTAAGATTCTAGTGTTATAAATCTTTATTCATGGTTACTTATTCATATAGTTTCAGGTCAGTAGGACATACATATGGCAAACCATTTGAACCCTAATATACAAAAAGGAGATGTCTAACAAATGAACACTAACTCTAACAAATCCCAGATAGCTAGTAAAGCACTGAAAATTTGAAGAAAATAAAGGTATTACCAAAGGTGTAAAAGAGTAATTCTGGGAATTAGTGTTTTTTTGGTCAAACCATAGGTGGTGGAAAGGTGGGGGGCGCTAATGGGGCTTAGTCCCCCCAAACATGGGACAGCAGTAGGGCTGTAAGGCAGCGGGCTTCCAGTGGCTGCAGCAGAGGTGGAGAGGGAGTGGGTTGCAGGCTGAAGCAGGCACTGCACAACCAGCAGGGTGCAGGACTGAGCCACAAGCAGCTCATCTGGGAGGGCTTGGCTTCTTCTAGCATAAGCATCCTGGGAGGCATGGGGAGCATATGCCTTGGATTTGCATGGTGCAGGGTGGGCTGCTGCTTGCTGTGGGCTGGGGCCGGGGTGGCACCAGGCTCTTTCTGACAGGGCAAAGCTGAGCTAGGCTGTGCTCAAGGCATGCAGCAGTGGTGCTGAGAGCAAGGATATGGGGGTGGGGAGAGCTGCAGCCACCCCAGAATTTGCCCTAGCCTCCGCTTCTAGTGCCACCACTGCCCACCCCAAGTGCAGCCCTAGCCCAGATCCTCCCTGCTGGGAAGAGCTGAACACCATCCAGCCCGCAGCTGCAGCCTGCCCTGCCCCATGCAGACTCAGAGGCACATGCCCCCCATTCCTCCTGGGGTGCACATAGCAGCAGGAGCCACACCCTCCAGATGAGCTGCTTGTGGCTCAGTCCCACAGACTACATGGGTGAGCAACAGCAGCAGGGCTCAAAGGCATGGCCATAACCCCACAAGCCCGCTCTAGCACACTGCCGCTACTTGCCCAAAACAGTTTGAGGCAGCTTTGCTGCTTTTGCCTCAGGGAGCCATGCCAGCCAATGTCTGGCAATGCCCCCACCCCTGCCACTGCAGCAGTAAGTCGGGAGTGCCAGGTGGACCCTGGCTCAGGTCTCTGCTGGTGGGACAGGGAGGGGGAAATTAAATCCCTCTCTAGCCAGTTCACTTGGGGCTACTGCTGGGGCTGGCCACGCTCCCACTGCTGGAGCAGCAAGCAGAGGAATACCTGGAAGGTCAGTGCTGATGGCACAGAGTGGGGTGGGGATAAATCTCTTACTTACCCCCTTAGGGGGACCGGCATCTGGCCATGCCCCCTTCCCTGACCACTCTGCTTGGGCTAGGGAGCAGAGGGGCGTGGCCAGATCTGCTCCACTGGAGCAGAGAGCACAGCCCTGCCCAGGGCTGCAGAGCATGCTGGGATGCTGGGGGGGAGGGTCTCTGGTTTAACTTAAACCAGGAAGGGGTCTGGGATAGAAGTTCCATAAACCGGTTTGATTTCAATCAGTTAAGTCTGATAATACATTCAAGCAGGGTTATTTCAAACCCGATTCAGCCACTTTGAAACTGGTTTATGTGCACTGAACTTCTGTTCTGTTACAGGTTTAAACCAGTTTCAGCTCACTTAAAAAACAGTTTATGTGTAACTTCTGTCCCTAGCCCAGAGTTTCAGGACCCTTCCTTTGTTGAGTTTCATTCTGTTTTCTTAGTGCCCAGCTGTCCAGTATATCAAGACCCTTTTGAATTCTAATCCTAGCCTGAAAATCCTTTCAGTTTTGTGTTAAAAGAAAAAAAAACAACTTCTTTTGAGTAGGATTGGATGAATTAGGACATGTTTTCCTCCTCATATCACCTCAATTCCAATTAAATACTAGTGTGAATAAATGTGTATTATTGCTTAACTGTTATTAGCAAAAGTTCCACTTAATTGGGACACATTTCAACCAGTATCAAGGAGTTAGGCAATGTTTACTCATGTGTTTAAAAGGTGTGAAACGCTATACTGTCTTTTCAATAGGAAAAACAGACAAAAAATTTAAAGGCAGTGAAGGTCTATTGTTATTGATTTATTTCCACTGTTGTTGTAGGGTAAATTGGTAATCTTGAATTACAGTAAATCTCAATTGTCTTTGGAAGCGAAAGCTTATTGATCATAAAGAGCTAGAAATAACCATTAAGAGACAGCTCTTGCACCACTGAGGTCAATGGGAGTTTTGCCATTGATTTTAATGGGAGCAATACCAAATGCTTCAGGGACCATGATTCTGACTCCATGGGCATGTCTACAAATGCATATTAATACAATGCAATAAACTCCAGTGCTTATTGCACTGGAGTTTATTGGTCTCAGATGCACATTTATACATACACCCATGATTGCAGCTTGTTGAGCCGAGTCAAAGAACCCCCAGCTGGTGGAGCATCTATCTGGAGGGTCACCTTGCCAGCCCAGAGCTGCTCCCCCCAGCTCTGTGTTGCAGAGGAGTTGGCTGGGGCATGAGGGTGCTTCAGCATGGGACTAACTGGCAGGCAGCCCTTGCATTGAAGTACCTTTGTGCCCCTGCCAGCTGGGGCAGTATCTACACATGAGCTTCTGTGAAGTTTTTTACTCTGCAGCAAGGTAGTTCTTGTATTTACAAGTACTATTGTACAGTGGAGTAAATTAGTCTACTCCAGCCTAACAGGGGCACACATGTAGATGCACAATGGTTACTGCTGGCATCTATATGAGATGCTGACTGTGCAGTAGCCTGTGATTACTGTGTAGTAGCATTGCATGGCAGGAAGCATGATGTAACACTAGTGTGCAGTAGTCATGAGCTACTGTATAGTCAGTGTCACAAAAAAGCTGTTCCTTTGTGTGACTGTTCAGTAACTTTGGTCACTGAGCTGTCATTTAGTACTTGTCACTGAGCTGTCATTTAGACTGCACAGTAATGACGTGGCCATTGTGCAGCTAGTCTACGGTAAACATCTCAGGTAGACACACTCATACCACTGTAAATCAAGGTCCATTTTCAGTGAGGTTGAATTAACTTAACTGGAGCCATGCCAGCATACACTAACTGAGGATCTAGCCCAAAATTCATGGTGGTTGGAGCTGATAGTGCCAGCTAAACTGGCCTGACACATTCTATTATCTTCTATATAATATTTTATCTTCAGAAAACATTCAGTTGCATGAGGCATGTGTCGTTTAGTAAGTGGTATTTAATTACATGAACTACAGGTTCCACAGTCTAGCAGAAGAGCTCACAAAGCTTCATGCAACCAGTCAAGCACAGAGCTTTAAAAATTAAGTGCAAGTCAAGTAGTGTTTTCCTTCACTGCTTTCCATTTGCCACTGAATTGATTGCACCAAGTGTATCTGCTAGATTTCAGGGAGAATTCAGAGTGTTGATAATATTATCAGCATTAATTACTGCAGTACTGGAGCAAATGCCCCATATATCTGGATTGTTTTGGTGAATTGTTTAACATCTGTGACATCCTGTCACTTCATGTCAGTAAGCTGTTTCACTGTTTTCTAATGTGGAACTGCAGTTATTAAATAAAATTAACCTCACACTTTTTTTCGAGTTGAGTGTTATGGATAAGTTAAATGCTGACACTTGAAAGATCAAATGACACGTTTTGTGCTGCATGCCTGTATCTCATTCACTACAATGGGAGCCGCATACGTACATGGGGTGATGATTTTGGAAGTGAGAAGAATTCCACACATTAGAGAATCCCACAACCAGATTTTCTTCTTTTTAAATGCATAGGAGTGTAGGTCTGGGTGGGGCCTCCTGAGCCATCAGAACCAGGATCCTGTATTCTCAAGCTATGATTTCTCCCAATAATCCACAGAATTGTCCAATCCGCCTCTTTTTTGCACACCAAAGTCAGAAAACACTGTATGAAGAGGCACCCCATTCCCTGCCCACAGAATATGCTAAAATAAATAGATGCACAGAATATGTTAGATTAATTTGTGATCAAATTGTCTGGGAAGAGGAAGACAGAGGAAGACAAAACAACCCATGGTCCATGCCAATCTACCTGAGGGAAAAAAATTGTCCTTCAATTCTGGCAGTCAGTTTGACCCTGAGTGAATAAGCAAGAACTTCCAGTCAGGTACCTGAAGGGGTCCTAACATGAATGCCTTGTGCCCCCAAAGGCTGGTGGGACACGACGAGCTCCTTCATGCAGTGGCAGCACTGTTGGCAGTGGGAGCATGGTAGCGGCAAGCGGGGAGTTCCCCCAGGTGGCCGCGGCGCTGTTGGTGGTGGGGGGTAGGGGTGGTGAGTGCCGACTGGTGGTCGGCAACCACCTGCAGATGTTGCTGGCAGTGTCGGCAGCAACCAATGGCGATTGCAGACCACCGTTTTCACGGGGTGCGCACCACCACGCTCGGGGGTGCACAGGTGGTGCACATGCACCTGTGTGCACCCCCTACACATCACCAATGGGTCCTAAATATGGATTAGGAGCAGCAGCATGTGCAAGCCACCTCTAACTGTAGCCAATGAGCATTGCTTCAGACGAATGTAAAACGAAGAAGAAAAGAACTTCCTGCAGATTCCTAGAAGAAGTCCAGAAGACAGGAATTATTGCACAAAATCATAGCAATATCCTTCAAGTCATATTTTCAGCTGGTTATCAAAGTCTATGACTCTATGTGAGTTTCAGTGCCAAATCCTACATCATTTAAAGCTAATACACTACTGCCGGAATGAGAAGCTGCAGCGACTACAGATATTTGGAACTATTGTCAAAAAGTCGTGGTTGTCTACCTAACTTCCATAAAACTTGACCGTGAGCCAGCAGTCTCTCTGTAATACGCTTGAGAGATGACATTCCTGGGTGTGACAACAGGCTGTGACTGCACAGCCTGAACTCATGTCATCATTCTGAATTTGGCCCACCCTTGACCTGAGGAGGAGGCAAGAATGAGGTCTTTGTAAGAGTTGTCCAGAACTTTTGTCAGAACAATGACCTGTTGGAGGTTACACTTAATTTTCTATGAAAAATTGTTTTGTTCCAGAAAAATATTGCAAATTCATTTTTGGTGAAATTTGCAATTTGGAATTTTAAAATGTCATGTTTTATTTTCATTACTTTTTTTCTGACACTTGCATACTAGTAATTCGTATGATGGCAGGTTAAGTTATGATACAACTTGTTCTACTTTGATATGTTATGTCAGGAAATAATAATACAAAAAGAACACAAGTAATATAAAATGACTTAGTACAAAATAAAACTTTCCATAATGGAATCTTTTTTTGATTTATAATATTGGGGGAAGTTTTAGAAAAAATATTTTTATGAACTGGAATGGTTTCAAAGTGTTTCAGTTTCTCATAAAATGGAAATGTCAAGCTTCAGCGCGCTCTACTATATAAAGTGTTGGATAAAAAGCAGAGCAGCATGACCAAAGCCAGCATGTATATTGAACAAAGAGCTTTTAACTCTCATTCAGGTCTCATATGATGCCTAACAGGGAGGTTTTTATTCTATATCCTCTGTGTACAGACTTCTACATCTAGTATAGTCCAGGGCATTTCCTCAGCAGAACCCATGTGCACAAAATCTCTTTAAAGCTTTTGCCTGTTTCGAGAGGCACTATGCCAGTGACTGACTGTATTTTTTAACTCAAATGGAAGGGCATTATGGGGAAAAAATTGTGTTCTTAGGTCCTTTAGGTTGTGGCTTTATTAAAGGTTGACCTTTGTGTTGTTTGTTTCTTTTGTGACCAGTTGGATTAGGCTACTCTTAACTAAAAGAGATTTTTTCTCACAGTCCTGGTAGGTTTCTTTTTTACTTGGTTAATAGAATGCAGCTTATGGAGATAGTTACTGTGTGGAATATTGAAAATATAGCATATAGCAAATATGCTCTAATATAGCATTTTCCAAAGAAGGGATGTTGGTGTTTTCCTCCCATCTCATAGAAAAGGTAAGTGGAGCATGACAAAGCAAAGAAACTTGCCTAAAGTCATGATAAAAAGGACAGCAATAGAATCTTGGGCCCCTGTGTCCCAGTCCCATATACGGTCTATCTGACTACATGAAGACAGGGTTCCTCTACAGCACCATTGGACTGGTATTTATCTCATGTTGGCATAAATCAGGAGTAGTTCCACTGGAGGCCATCAGCTTAACCCTGCACTTCTACTCATATAAACCTAAAGTAACCCCACTGATCTTAACAGATTTACACAAATGCAAATCAGCATCTGGTCCTGTTATACTGTAATGAATTGTTAAATATATTAAATTGTTATATTTTACATACATTTAGGATCAGGTTGAAAGCATTTTGGCTCAGGGATGTCAGTAGATGTCACGAAATTAAACATGTATCCAGTAACACGATAGCAGACATGACTGCTCAGTGTTATACAGACTGGTAATTAGAGATTTGGTATCTGTACCCAATTTAAAATTAATCCAGCCAGATTCTGAATGGGTGCAACAGCTTGCCAAACTCATGCACATACACATAGGGTGTATCTACATGTCCACACTTACTGCGCAGTAATTTAGGTTACTGTGGAATACCTGAAAATTACTGCACAGTGCGGGTGCATGTCTATATGTGCATGCCTGTACCGTGGCATGCACAGTAACTATGGTGACTTATGTTGACTTGCACATAAACTTGCTACTTGCATGATGCGGGTAGTAAATTTACACCCAAGTGGTTACTGTAATAATGCACACGTAGTTGCATTACTGTGCAGTAACACTGTGTGTGTGGACTGACTTGGGAGTAACTTTACTCCCAAGTTGGTCCACATACAGCATTACTGCTCTGTAAAGCCCACACAGGTAGACACCATTTTAAAAACTGTTTACTGCTCAGTAAGTCACTGTACAGTAATTTACTGCACAGTAAATGCTTATGTAGACACGCCCATAGACTTGCACAGGGATCAGTTATATCTATCATACCTTAAAGGAAGAAGTTGCAGCAAAAGGCATCCAAAGTC
>NW_017729032.1:15692275-15694455 GCF_001723915.1 Gavialis gangeticus | reverse complement strand
CCACATACAGCATTACTGCTCTGTAAAGCCCACACAGGTAGACACCATTTTAAAAACTGTTTACTGCTCAGTAAGTCACTGTACAGTAATTTACTGCACAGTAAATGCTTATGTAGACACGCCCATAGACTTGCACAGGGATCAGTTATATCTATCATACCTTAAAGGAAGAAGTTGCAGCAAAAGGCATCCAAAGTCCCATTCTTTGTGAAGCTTCATGCCTACTGTGCTATATGAGAACAGATGGCATCTCTTTCAAAAATATAAGCAGCTTCTTAGATCAAATGGACAAGGGTGTATACAGAATCCAGCACATGAACTTGCACCAAGCGTATAAATTGGAAGTAGCCTAAATTACTGTGATGTTAACTGATATCACAGGAGAATACAATCTAGTGACTTAGTGCTGGAGAATAATGGAGATCAGACTGACGCTTACACAGTATCCCTCAAGAATGTCAAGAAACTTGAAGCATGAAGAATCCTGTCTAATGACCTATGTGCATGTACAAGGCATGCAGCATTTCTGATTAACAAACTATATACCCTTTTCTAAAAATCCACCCTTTTATTTTGCTGATATTTAGTTTTCTTAATGTTTTAACTTGTGTTACAAAAAGAGAGCTTAAAAATGCCATTGAACAGAGGGAGGTAGTTAGCGACCTCTACTCTGTCTTTGCCTAACTGCTGAAGTTGACACTGAATCAGATCCATGGGTTTGAGAGCAGATATGCTATAAATGCAATTATGGTATTAGTACTGGCTTCCTCTTTTCTCGGTATTTGTTGAGTTTTTTATGTAATGCTTATTTGTACCCACTATCTCTTCCCTTATATTGGAAGAATACTTTTAATGCATTAAAAATATACATGGAGGTAGCAAAATAATACAAAAATAAGGTCTTGTGCTAATTAAATAAATAGCATTTTGTGTGCAAGAAGACCAGGGATGTGGAGACATGTAGAAAGCCAGCAGGAAGAACTCATTGCTAGGATCTGTAGATGCACTGCATCTAACACCAAAGCGTTTTTCAGAACTGTGGATAAGGATGTCAGAGGTTAACCTAATCTCTTGAAATTTTTTAAACATCTTGTTCTGACCATTTCAGGAGACTGCATGTTGATGTAGATGAACCTTGGATCTGATCCAATATGCCACTCTTGTTCTGAGAGAGGTACTTAACTATGGTATCTGAAATCAGGCAAAAGGCAGGGTAGATATGCACCTGATAGACTAACTAAAGAAGCTATATATAGAGCATAAGCTTTCATGAACTCAAGCTCACTTCATCAGATGTTGACCGATCCCTGTTTTATTTCATCAGCTCTGGAACAAATGTGCCTTTCAATTCCTTGAATTGGTTGCTTGGGAGCTCCCATCAACTGTTACAATATAACTGTTCCATCTATGTGATCCTGCAGCTATAAAAGTGAGCTAAATGCATTAACTTTTAACTCTGAATGAAAAAAAGTTGCAACAGTTTTTTCTGCACTTGTATTGGCACAGAAGAATGTAGATGTAATAGTTGCCATGTAACAGCTTACATTGGTGCCCTATGATAATGTAAAATTGTTGCATCTGTACCTACCCATCTTTAACAAAGTTGTAGCAAGATGATTCTACTTATTCTAGCAAAAAGTATGACATCATATTGCTTATCAATTCCACTCTAACAAATTGGTAAAAGGTACCCATAGTTTATATGGCTCTAGCCCTGAGAAATCTTATTCTCTATATAGAAATTGTCATAGTAGAGTAAAATATGTTACCTTCCAATGTGTTTCTGAAGCTGAAATTAGCCAATTTATCCATGGACCCAGATTCATACTGAGTCAGGCTTAAACAAAATTCAACTTCAGCCGAAGAAGGGAGCCTAGGAGTCCTTGTTTTATCATGGTTACCAGGATTTCGAAGTATAGGCCCTTCATTGGTGGCATTGCATAAAGCCCGCTGGCTGTTGTACTCTTCTGATTGGCTGCAGATTACCTGTGTAAAATATATTCTATTAGTACTGATGTCTTTGTTACAAAGATAAAATAAAAACTGTTGTACCTTTAAGAATGGGTCCTTTGACCTGTTAAAACCAGTGCAGCAAAGGCAAATGTGATAGGTCCTGTGTAAGAAAAGATGTTGATGCACCGAGTCCCGTGCCAGCTGACAAAGTCAAGCCAACCAGGAGG
>NW_017729032.1:15689484-15692264 GCF_001723915.1 Gavialis gangeticus | reverse complement strand
TTCTGACCCTAGAAACTATGAAACTATGAAACTATGACACTATAATTTCATAATTGCAGAAATATGACATATATTAATATGACACATGCATTTAACATACTTAGTAGTGATGCACATTTAACAGGTATCCTTGGCACATGACTTGGGCAGAGATTCAGTCTTTACTTACCCCCATGCAATTTCAGTAGGCTAAATTCACCACTATGAAAACAGAGAGCCCCAGTCCCAGAGACATGAATAGAGCTTTCTGTGCAAGCCATTCATTTAGACCCTTGGTACTCTGGCAACTCTGTGACCCTTGGCAACTCTGTATTCAGCACAGAGCGGTGATAGCAGAAACTGGCTTTAATTTGTAAGAGGTAAGTGGAAATGACTGGTTTTGTGTTTGGAATAGTTGTCTGAAGGCATCTTCTCTGTGCTTGGAGCCTAAAGCCACATCTCTTAGTTCTGACAAGTCCCTGCAGCTAAGAGTTGAGAGATCACTACAAGTGGTCTGCAAATAGGGGAAGAGCACCATCTTTCATCTGAAATGATCTCTGCTTTGGGTTCTGGTACTCATGATGGGGGTCGCATTCTATGCTCACGAAATTGAAATGATGAGTTTTTAATTGAACTCACCCTTTCAATTTAGGGGTTTCTGTCACTGTTCTGGTGAGGATGTAGTTTAGTTTGCAACAATGCAAACTCCTTTTAAACTCCCCAGCCTCCTGCACTGTGACACTGTTAAGCTGCACAAAGTGACATTTTCATCACGTGTACATGGTAATGGCATCATATGTACAAGCGTCCTATATGCCCAAGTGACACATAGCTGTGCAGCTGTAAATTTTGGCCTTAAAGAAATCGTTTTGCCCTTCTGGTTATGTCTATTCTGTCTCCCCTGGTTTTGCAGGAGGGCATCTCTCAGGCATGCCTCACCTTACTTTTACACACCAAACCCTGGAATGCACTGGCAAAGCTGCTCTGGAGAAAGTCCACGGGTCTGGGGCATAGGACATTTAGGTTGGAGATTTGAAAGAACTATCTATGAGGATGGTCAAGCATTGGGACAAGCTGCCAATACAGGCTGTGGGATCTCTGTCCGCTGAAATTTCAAGAGTGGGTTGGGCAGACACTTGGATGGGATGGTTTAGTCAGGAATGATCCTGTCCTGAGCAGGGGGCTGGACTAGGTGATCACACGAGGTTCCTTCCAGCCCTACTTCAGTGTATTCACTCTGCTATGGCAGGGGAGGTATCCCCAGGGTCCAAGTGCCTGCTATTTTCAGGCTATTCCTTTGCAGTTTCTGATGATTACTGGGAACCACAGGGGTGTGGCTGGCAAAGGGGGCTGGGTTGCGAGTAGTGGCCTAGGTACTAATAATTGGGATTTAGAATTTCCTGAGATCTCAGAAAAAATCCAGGCCTTTCAGAGGTAATCAAAGGTGGGATGAAGTAGACAGCAGGGGCTTCTGGTGACCATGAGCATGTCTATACATACAAAAGTGGTATGGTGGGTTTACTCCAAGCAGGTGTCTACATGTTCAGGGATGCAGGAGCAGATTTGCTGCTCATGGCCTACCTCGGACAGCCCTGCACCAGCCCCCTGCCACTGTCAGGGAGAGCTGGAGGCTCTGGCTGCAGCAGCCTGTGGCTGATGGCCATCTTGAAAAGGCAGCCTCATGCAGTACTCCCAGGCCACCTGCTTTCCTGACCCAGAGCAACATGCAGAGCATGGTGGTAGCACACAGTAGCTCTGTTGCCTCAGCCTCTGCCTGCCACAACATGGCTGCTCCAGCCCCAGGCCCCAGCAGCAATGTCCACTGCCCCAGACTCCTGCTTGCCACCCTGCTCACCCTAATAGCCTGACATGGGAACCGCCACCTGATCCAGGTCAGTCTCAGCTCTAGCAACACCCCTGCACAGTGCAGCCACCTGGCCTGGACCATCGCACTGTCCCAGGCCTCTTGACACCACGCTGCTGCAGCCCAGACCCCATGCTGCCACCTGGACCCCAGCAGGGATGCTGATGATGTGCTCCTAGATGCCACAACTGGGGTCATCTATGTGCTCATGGGCCTCCAGCCCCACTGCCTCTGGGCCTGTTGGGCCAGCCAGGACTGGTGGCTGCACATTGTCCAGACCACTTGGGATGATGAGCAGTGGCTGGAGCCCTTTCGCATGACCCAGGCCACCTTCCAGGACCTCCTTGAGCAGCTCTGCCTGCACCTGGAGTGGCAGGACCACCATGCAGCGGCCACTCCCCACAGACATCTGGCTGGCTATTGCCCTGCTCAAGCTGGCCACGTCCACAAGCCTCCACTATGTCAGCCATTGCTTCAGCATGGGCAAGGTGACCACCGGGGAGGCCATTCTGGAGGTGTGCAGTGCCCTCCAAGACATCCTGGGGCACACTGTGCATGACCCCCTGGAGGTGGTACAGGGTTTCATGCCCTGGGCTTGTCCCCAGTCATCAGGGCCCTGGATGGAACCCACATTCCCTGACAGGCCTTCATAAATGTGTGCATTGGCGTGTCTGCTCTACTCAAACTGGCTGAGGACCTCAGCCTCTCTCCAGAGTGTGATGAGGTCCACAGTCTCCTCCTGGGACCACTTGGGGCCCCAGGAGGCAGTGTGTGATGTCGGGGAGGACTCCAGTATGGCTCCCTCAACAGCTCACTAGGTCTCTGTATGGTAGTCCCAGTGCTGGCGGGCCTGGGCAGGAGCACACAGCACCCACTGTAGGGGCACAGTGCAGGACAGGCAGGTGCATGGTGAAAGTGTTCTGGGCACCAATAGTAG
>NW_017729032.1:15668472-15684484 GCF_001723915.1 Gavialis gangeticus | reverse complement strand
TGTATGGTAGTCCCAGTGCTGGCGGGCCTGGGCAGGAGCACACAGCACCCACTGTAGGGGCACAGTGCAGGACAGGCAGGTGCATGGTGAAAGTGTTCTGGGCACCAATAGTAGGGTCTGGGCAGGCTGCTGTGGGTGGCCTGGGGCCAGCTGGAGCAGGATCTGGTGGCCAGAGGCTGGCTGCAGGTGTCCCTGGGTGCTCCCAGCCCTAGAAGACACCTGCAACACCTAGTGCAGTGCAACGGTGCGGGTCTGGCAGTTGCACACTGTGGTGGTGCAAAGGAGCAGCACTGGTGTGTGGGCAGGCTGAACTAGTTTGGGGCCTCTGTGGGGACACTCAGTGGCCAGAGGATGGCTGCAGGTGGCCCAGGACCCCAGCCTCCCTGTTTTTAAGGGCCTGGGGCTGTGGCAGGTAAAGAGCTGGACTGGGTTTCGAGTGGCCCTCTGGTAGTGGGGCTGACCGGGAGCATATTTGCATCTGCATATGTGTTACTGTGCAATAACTAATAACATGTAAATTTGCTAGTCATTAGAGCAAATTACTGCGAATAAGCATCTACATGTGTAGATGGTGATAGTTACTGTATAGTAATTTGCTCTAATCATTAGTAAAGTGTCTTGTGTAGATGCGACCTGTGATAGTGATCAGAATTGAGCAGATCAGAATTGAGGAGATCAGAACTGAGGTACGTGGTGAGCAGTGTGGAAAGAAATATGGGCTCATTTCCCAGTATGTACAACCTGGAGAGAGAATTATCAGCACAAGTTATTCCAAGAATGAGAAGAAATGAGTAAGGCCTTAAAAGAATAAATAAAATAGATATCAGGAGCCACTACAAAAGTCCCCTGCTTTGAAGTGTCTCTTACATATCAGGCCTAGGAGCTTCTGCTCTTTCAATTAGGCAATTAGGCAAGGGTCCTGTGGGAAAAAAATACAATCATGCATGACTGCATTGTAATAATTAAGACTGAACAGTCAACAGGTTTGGATGGCAATTGTTTTTTAAAGATAATATATACTGGTCATGTCTACATGAGACACTGACTATGTAGTAGCCAAAAGTATGTCACAGTAGCACATCACAGCATAGACAATGCTAATACCCTACTGCACAGTATTATTAGGCTACTACAAGTACTCAGCTCTTAGACATTAGTGTTGCTGTTACCATTGTATCTAACAGTGCATTGCACCAATCACGATTTGGGCTCCATTATACAAAAGTTTGTACAAATTTGTAATAAAAGTCTTTTACCCAAAGAACTTTCTATTTAAATAGACAGAATAAACAGAAAATGGGACTGTTAACACCGTCTTCCTCTGATTTTACTAACATGCAGAGAGATTAAAATGCCCTGCCCACATTGAAAAGCTGGTGGTAGTGTTAAGAATACCACCCCGATTTTTTGAGTCCCTATCCATGAACCATGAGACCATCCCTGTCTTGTTTTCAGGAAACAGCAAAACTCCTCAAGCAAGAGTTCTTGTGGGTGATATCTTTTACTGGATAAACAAGATATCATCCACAAGACTTCTTGCCTTTCATATATTTCCTGGATCAACATTACTTCAATACTAGCAAAACTCCTCAGACAATTTCATCCTTGCCTGTCCCTTCCATTAATTGCAATTTGGCTTAGCAGTTTGTTAAGTTTTCTTGGGAGGCTATTGGAGAGAGAGAGATGTATTATCCTGCAATGAGCTACAAGTAAGCAGAACCCAAGCGTTGGCTAGAATCCCAATGCAGGCAAGAAACTCCGCAGGAGACTGTTTGCACAGAGCATCCTTGAGAACCAAGATGGAGAAGGGAAACAGTCAATGAAAAGCAGTGAACACTGAAATGTAGAACATGGACATCTTCATTAGTGTTATCTCTTTTGACTGTTTAGATAAAAAATTGGCCTCTTGCAGGTTGTTCCATTTATGAGGAGAGATTGGTGGTGGAGCCAAGATTTTGATGTAGTTCTCTTTATTTACAAAGTCCCCATTTCCCCAATAAAGCAGTAATCAAGCGAGCAAAAATTTGTTCCAAGCTCATTTTCTGGTCAAAAGCAAGTTTGCACACTCTCTCTCTGTCTCAAGTGTTCTTAGGGCCACAATGTCAGTGCTCGTTTGGACTATGTCGGTGGGCCCCTCTGCCACTTTTCTGCATTTCCCACTGCTAGAATTTGCTCTTTTTTGAGTAAAAAAGATTGATACATGCCCTACTCTCTTCCTAGACCTACTACCTACATTTGCTATATCAGTCCTCAGGATGACCTTTAGCTGGCATGTTGTTAGCTTCTGTTTGCCTGGCTACTTGGGTCTGGGATTTGCACAGAGATCCCTGCTGTTTTATCTCTTACAGAACAAAGGGGTATTTTACTGCTCATTTAGTCTGACTGGATTTAACCCATTTTCAATTATCTATTTGTTAGTATTATAAATAGATAAAGTACCAAGTACTTCAACCTGCCTCTCAACCAAGCCATCATTAATCATCTGGTGATGTATCTGTATCACTTCAGAGATTAGACGATATAAGAAATTGGATGACTCTAGGTCAGTAAATTCTAATATAAAAGAATGGAATGAAAACAGGCATAGTTAATCTGGCTGTAATACTACACAGGGGGTGCATCTAGATAAGATGCTAACTACACAGTAGCTTAATAACACTGCACAGTAGAGTGCCAGGCAAAAACCTGTGCTAATACACTACTGCACAGTAGTATTAGGTTAGTGTGCTGTTAACATCTGAAGAAACCCGTGTGCCAATGCTATTGTGCATTTGCACAAATTACTGCACATTGATTTAGTACTTGGTTATACAAGTACTAAATTTAATGTGCAGTAACTATGGTGCATTAATGAATGTGTAGACACACCCAGGATGTGTTTTTCAAATGCTATGCTCTAGCTCAGCGCTACTCAACCCCTTTTTAGAGTACGCAAGCTTTTTAAAAATCTCTGGGATTATTTTGCAAATCATGTATGGTGTTGGCACCCCTAACAGTGCAAATATTGCACAGCACCCATTGGCACCCTTAAAAAGTTCTCATAGCACCCCAAGGTGCTGCAGGAGCCTGGGTGAGAGTCAGTGCTCTAGCCCAAACCAGTTCATATATCTGATGCAATGTTACTGATTTTCTTCAGCTAACATTATTTAAGAGGTCAGGTCAGACTGACTGATCAGAATGGTTCCTTCTGACCTTAAAGTCCTGTTACCTCCCTCTCTTTTAATTCAGGACATGCCCTCTGTTAGACATCACACTATTAATGTCACTTTTGGAAAAAAACCCTGCAATCTCTTTATAGGTTTTCCTTGAAAAATACTTACTGTTAGAACTAATCTGAGGACTTGAACTTCAGTGTGTGTAAATTGTGTAGCTCCACTGAAATTTGTCTGTGTGGCAATATTTATATAAGGAGTTTAAAGGTGAGCTGCCAGTAGATGGTGCCCAAGAACATGCAGCCTAGCTCCTGGGTTTCCTGGACCAATAAAACTGTGCACCCTGTAAATGGGTTCCTTTGCCCAGCTCATTACAACATCTTTCAACTCAATTCAGTACAAGTTAGAAAGCACTTTGTAAAATTTCTCAGCTTTCCTGCTGACTCGCCTTATTGCAAAGGTAGAAATCTTTGGCTTTTTTATTCTGCAGCTGGGCAGACTGGCCCCTTTACCCAACAGCAGGAGAGGAGCCCTAGGCAAAATTCTGTTTCCTCTTAAGATTTTGCAAATTGCTTATATTCTTAAATGCAACTGTTTGAGTCTTTAATGCCAGCATTCTTCTTAATAATGCCTCAGTATAAAATCAATGCGAGTGAGGAGCATGTTGTGCTTATACAATCTTTGCTTTGATGTTTACGTTAAATGTGATGAATACTTTCTTTACTACTACAGAAGCTGTCTAACTACATTGCAATCCATATACCAAAGGGACAATAAATTAAAGTCCAAATGATATGTTCAGTGTACAGCTGAGACTCACAGTTCTTTGACTATTCCTCTCTTGTTCCCAGTGGATACTACTGTATGATGCATCTCTATCCAATGTATATTGCTGCCTTTCCCCTCCAGTCCAGTAGCCATCATGTTAGATGAAGGCAGCCAAGAATTCCATGTATAAAGGACAGCACCAAGGGCAAGCTAAAAGGCACTGAGGCATCACCGCATGGATATATTTATATTATTCACAGGCTGGGTGGTACTATATGAAGCTGTGTGGTATGTTTGGTGGAGCTATCAATGGGCACTGTAATTTTGGGTGTTAGACATGGTCTAACACACCAAACTCCCAACTTGACACTCCAAAATTTAGGTCCTCCAAACCATCCTCTATAGCCACCTTTAAATCTGAGAAATTCTTCTGGTGGGCATGTGTACAAACACTCAAATCCTGATATCACCCTATAACATGAAGGCTCTCTTATTTAGTGACTTATATCTTTATGAATCCATACCATTGTTTTACAGCTATTGCTGTTAACCTAGCAACAGTGGTCCAAACACTGCTTCCTGCTACACCAGTGTAAGTTCAGAATAACTTCAATGAAACCAGTTAAACAACTTTGGGCTCACGACTGTTTAGCCAGGATGAGAATCTGGCTCCCTGTTGGTGCTGTCTTTCTATGCAGTCAACCTTGCACATAGATCCTAATCTCCAGAAAAGAATAGACATTGGCTCATTTCTGTATGGCATGTAGATTTTAATGTCTTTGTAACACACAATATTTTAAAACATTTTATTTTCATATTCTAAAATGTTGGTTAAGAAGGTAATAAGGGTATTAATTCTGGTGACCACCTCAATGTCAGATGCTCGCTCATACACAAAAATTAGCATAATCTTGTCAAGGTTTGTTTTTTTCTTTCTCTTTTGAAAATGAGCCCATAAAGCACATATTGCCAGCAACTAACTCTGAGTTGCAAACTGAAAAGGAAACAATTTTTTGAGAGGTGGGTACCTGTGACCGTATGGTGGCTGCTAAAGCTGTGTAGTGGAATGTGGGGCACATCTGATGAATTACCCAAGCCTCAGATGTTAAAGCCCATTATCCTAAATAATTAAACAAATAAAACCAAAAACCCTTTCAACATTTGATGGAAGGGTTCCTCTCTCCTCTCTCTCTCCTGATTTGCATAAGATTGCATAACCTGGTATGGTATTCACAAGTGTCATTATTTAAGACAGATGAATTTGAATGTTGTACTAAAACCATTATACACAAATGTATTAATGTATAAGAAAGAGTCTAAGAAACAATAATACTGACAGCTTGGGTAGTGACAACAGAAGCAGAAGGCAGAAGTTTCATTAAACGTGAGAAAAACGTGGACAGATAATTCACTCTATTAAGTGGTAAGAGCAGCCTGCTGAAGAAGTAAGTAAAGGGGGGGAGCTCAAATTTCACCATGTATTCATTGGTATCCATGTTGCCATAGCAACTTCTCAGCAGAATAAAGTATTTTCTCCTTTCTTTAGAAAAATAGATGCTGTGCTACAAATAGGCACTTTGCATTTTTAAAACAAATCCATAACAACCCCTTGAGCCTGCCTCTGTGTCTGAATAGTCCCAGTGTAGCAGTCATTATAGTCTATTTTGAAAGAGCATTTGGGATTATAAAATAATAATTAAAAATACACTGTCCTTTTAAAGTAATTTTAAAACTATTTCTCTGATCCTTACTTCCATTTTGATTATCTTTTCCTTAATGGCTCCACTGTGCTCTAACTATTCTCTCCCCCAGTTCCATGTATTAGTATCTCCTTTGCTATTTAGCTGGCTGTGCTTTGGCAATCAGCACACACTGCAGCAGATGCCTTCTCACTAAAGCTAAGACTACTGTGGTTACCTTTCAGTATTACAGAACCGGTTTCCAATGTCTTCTTGTATCAGGTAAGTTGAAAAAACTCTGTTGACTTCAGAGTTATTCCATTATAGTCAAAAGTGAACTTTAGCTTAGAGGCTACTAGAGGAATAATAGGCTGAGCTACACTGTCACCACATGCTCCAGAATTGGAAATGGGTTGTAAGGGGTATATCCAATGAAGCATTCAAGCATGGAATCCAGAACCCAGATTGAAGTGTCCCAGTTCCCTCCACACAGTCTGTAGTCATGTACCTCAGCAATGCAGTCCAAGAAAACTGTACGCTGAGTAGAAAGCTGCCAAGACCTAGCCGAGAGGAAAATACTGATGTATCTGATGTGACATGGATGTGTCAGAAGTTCTGTCCTACTCCAGAGTACCTGTTGCAGGGCTACAAATGAGGCACGTCCATTCATTTAGAAACCACAGACTGAATTCCTCTCCTGTGGGCAGGTGTCTTGAAAATGTATATTTGTTTTCAAGAATGATTCCAGGTTACTCTCTCCTGTAAAGAACAGTCAGTTGAAAAGGGACCACATTTTGGTAGTAGTACCACATTTTGAACAATAGAGTGATCAGGCTACCATTACTCTGAGTATGTGCATTCGTGAAGTCATGCCTCCATAAAGGAAGAGATCCATAGGTTAAGACGCCAGAATCACATAAGGAGGAGGATGACCCTTTAGCTTCTTACCGAGGGCATTCATTTGGGAGAACTAGTCTTACACTGCAATCTCCTAGGGCTATTTCTGTAGTTTGCATTAGACAGTCATTGGATAAAATCCAGAAACAACCTTAGGACAGGGACTACTTCCACCATCTGTGTTGTTTTTTAAAGAATGGTCACAACAGCATCTTGTGGAGAGCACATAACTTTGGGTGGGTGGTAGGTATGGAGAACACGTCACAGGTCAGTTTCCTGAGGGGATTAGACATCCATTGCTGAGAGTTTAGATCCAGATCCACCCTAGAGCTCAGCAATCATACTAGGACAGTCCTAGGCAAGCTCAAGGATAGCATTACAGACAGCTAGCTGACTCCTTAGTCAAAGGGTGAGACACTTTAGAAGGCACTGACACACATTCAGCTCCCCACAGTAAGTCATGGCGCTTCCCGGGAAGTACCATGAGTTAGAGCGACCTTCTCCCCCGCGACCCAACGATACTTGCTGTTGGGTCCAGGGGGCTGAGGAATCAAGCTCCAGTTAGCCGTGCCCCTCCCCACCACCCAGTTCCAGTTCTGCCTTCAGAATGGGAGGGGAGGGAGCTCAGTCTGGGGGTGCCAAGCTGGTGCTGGGGGGTGGGGTAGGTGGATTGGAGCTCCCCCACCTCAGGGGGGCTCCAGTCCCACCCTCTAGCAAGGGTGGGGCAAACCCCAGATGGAAATCCCTTCCTTCCCTTCTCCCCCTCCCATTCTGAAGACAGCACTGGGAACAGTGCACTCTGGCAGAAGTTAATGAAGGCGCTGCATTTTGAAGTGCCGTCATCTGAATCCTCATGTAATAAAGGTTCAGATTGTCACGTGATCAGGCACTTTTAAAGTGCTCTGTAGCCATGCTTTTCTGTAAGAGCATGGCTGTAGAGTGTTTTCAAGGGGCCAATTGCACCACAAATGTAACTTCTGTCTGTGTCCTAAGTGTAGGCATGCCTAAAATTAGGCAGCAGGTGAGCAATGCTTTTTGAATTGCAATTTTAGACTTAGGCAATAGAGTCCTGACTAAGTCCTGTCTTAAACATGAAAGTCCTTTACTGCATCTAGTCCTAAGTCAAGAGAGTACTACATAGAATAAAAATACAAGAGGAGTATCAGAGTTCAAAGTTCTGTATAGAGCTAGTTTGAAAACTGGTCAACCGCAAACTTTTTCAAAAGCATCTGAATGTCTTAAGTGTTCAAATCAGATTCTCCAATGTGATTCAAGAGGCTTTTGAGAATGGCATGTCGGTGCTTTTTGAAAATTTTACCCCCAGACTGAACATCTTTTAAACATCCTGCGGTTTTCCAAACTTTTGTGACCTACTCAGGTAAAGACTTTGATTGGCTTCACTTGCATTGTGAAAGCTTTGCATCATTTACCAAATGGCTGAGTGACAGCCACCCTGAAATCCTGACATAAAATCCCACTGATTTTTAAATATGTTGTACTATCAGAGCACTTTCATCATAGGGAATCTGTGAGAGGCTAGATTGAACAATCATGTCTGAGAAGATAAGCAAAGCATAACAAACCTGACTGTTTCCACTCCCCACCTCCTTAACACATAGTACCTTGTAGGAAACATGCATGCTTGTGAAGAGAAAAAGAAACTTGCTAATGCCCTGTAAATAACTGTACCCTCCTATTATTGACTCACCATCCAATCTGATAGGTATGAGAGGCCTGATTCTAGCTTCACTTACATTAATTTTACCCTGGTATCATGGTATCTCTACGCTTCTTTCATTGCTCTTCATTTAAACCAGTGTGAAGCCAGAATCAGCCCCACCATATGTTATACAGTAGTATAACTATGGCAGGCAAGGGAAGTGCCAAACCTGGGCACTGATGTAGAGGGGCTGCCTGAATTGTGGTCTCCAGGGAGCCCCACCACAGGAACAGCTACATGCTACAGCAGAAACAGGCAAAGCATGCAGACACTTCACCTCAAAAGCAACAGCTGGGGGCTGTGATACCTCTGGAGTCTCTGGAGCAGGTAAGATGACAACCATTCCCCTGGCCCCCCCTGAGTGTTGTCCAGCTCTGACTGCAAAACTTTCTAGTTTTGACTCTGACATTATGGGTGAAATACTGGCTCCACTGAAGTCAATAGCAAAATTCCTATTGATTTCACTGGGGCCAGGATATCATTTCTATGCTTAAATGCCATTTTCATGTATAGACCTTTAGAAATAAGGATCAGATTCTGTAGGGATCTGCTAGTCTCATTTTGTCAGAATGAACAAATTGCACTGTGTAGTAAATACCTTCCTGTTTATGCTTGTTTTGTAGGTTGGACCAATTTTTGCACTGAAATGGTGTGCAGCTGGACTTTCACCCAAATCAGCAGAGCTACTCTGGTTTTACCCTGCAGCCAATGAAAGGTGTCATAAGCTCAAAATAAAGAGGCAGATGCTACTATCTGGGTACGTTGTGCAGTTCCAGACGATACAAAGGGAACCTGCATTTGCATTCAGCAGCTAGTTAAGTCAGTCTTTGCTTTGTGACACCACAACAACAAAAAGCTGCTGAAGCATGTCAGTGAGTCTCTCCCAGTCTGCTTAAATCATGAAAACTGGCCAGTCCTCAGGTGGCATAAATCAATGCATCTCTTTGGAGGTCAGTGAAACAAAGACAGTTCACCCCAACTTTTTCATAGACCATAAGGACATAGTAATTGTCTACTCTAACTTCCTCCTTAACACTGACAATGGGACTTCCTTGCATTCAATCCTGCTTTGAGTGCACTTAATAGCTTTGTTTAAACTAGAGCATTTATTTTAGAAAAGCAGCCACCCCAATTACAACATTTCCAGTGATTTGCCACAGCCCTATCTCTGTTTCTCTATCACTGATAAAAATGGGTAGAGAGAAGTAGTTAGCTGTGTTAGTCAGAAATCAGGCAGAAGGCAGGCCAGACTGGCACTTTAAGAGACTAGCTTTTTCAGAGGCATAAGATTTCATTGGTGACAACCTGCTGATTAAATACAAAAGCTCATGTCTCCCTGAATCAGTTAGTCTCTAAGGTGCCCTGCCTTCTTCCCCAATAAAAATTCCCAATAAAAATGTGCACTTTAACTAGTCTGTATTTCCTAGTTTAAATTTTCAAATATTGGCTCTTGCTCTAACTTTATTTGCTAGATTGAAGAACCTCTGTTATCAACTTTTTTCTCCCCTGTGTAGGCATTAATAGATTATAATTGAGTCACAATTAAGACTTTAAAGTTGTGAACTCCCAACGCACTCCATCTGAGCCCAGTACAAAAACAGTACTTGAGCTAGGCAAAGATGGGGTAGGTTACTTGCTTTACAGATTAAATTAAACTTTGCTTGAAAAGTCAGAAATATTCAGAATACTAAATTCTTAGCTCGATTTATTAGCTCTTATTTGTCCTTCAAAAAAAATCACTGATGTTAACAAGTGATTTGGGCACCGCACTTCAAGAGGGATGTGGGCAACATGGATAGGGTCCAGACAGGGGCCACCCGCATGATCCAGGGGCAGCAGGGCAGCCCTACGAGGAGAGGCTACGGGACCTGAACCTGTTCAGCCTCCATAAGAGAAGGCTGAGGGGGGATCTAGTGGCCTGTTACAAACTAGTCAGGGGGGACCAGCAGGCATTCGGGGAGTACCTGTTCCCCTGACCAGTACCAGGAGTGACTAGAAATAACGGTCACAAGCTGGTGGAGCGTAGATTCAGGCTAGACATCAGGAGGTGCGACTTCACTGTCAGGGCGGCTAGGATCTGGAACCAACTTCCAAGAGAAGTGGTGCTGGCTCCTATCCTGGGGGTCTTTAAGACAAAGTTTGACAATCACCTTGCTGGGGTCGTTTTACCCCAATACTCTTTCCTGCCATGGCAGGGGATCGGACTTGATGATCTGCTCATGTCCCTTCCGACCCTACTAACTATGAAACTATAAAACAACACAGCCAGTCCTTCTGGGTGCACTGAAGACTTTTGCATTAAAGTAGATAAGCTTAATTGGATGGTTTTAAAATTTGGACAAAAAGGGGAGGAGAAAGCCTTCCAATTTGTAGCTTGCAGAGTAAATTCAGGACAACTGCATACTTTGGTTTCCATTCCTCAGATACAAACACTTCTGTGGAATGGCTGCATGCTGGCAAGTTGCATACAAATGCCCTGTTTTCTCTTAGCTAGATGTATATATTCAGCATTACCACAAAGCTGTTTGCACATCTTGCCTTGAGTCACACTGTGCACACTAAAGGTGATTTAGGAAGAGAATGAGACACTTGGGGAAACTAGATTTCCCACTTACCAAAAACCAGTATACATGGCATACCTCTGCATAGAGGAACTCTCCCTCTCCCCACCACTCCCCCACCTGCCAGTCCCTACCTGCCAGGAGGAGAAAAAAGATGCTGGGCTCAGTAAATTAGGGTTGGTGGGGTGCCTGCCTCCCATGTATTCATCAGTGCAGATATCGCAGCCCTCGGCATCTCGCCAGTCCCAGTAGGGGATGGTGAAGTTTTCATCACCCGTTAATTTCTGAATCTCATTTTCCCACATCAGTAAGAACAGTCGATGCCAAGGCAGAAAACCTGGAGCTTCGTGGGCAAAATCAATATCCCTCCATATGCTTGACCCACCTAGCAAGGTGTCACGAGAGACATAATAATGCATCCATACAAAGAGGTCGTATATGTTGATATTGCTGAACATTGGGTTTGAGCCATTGTTCATCTGAGCATAAGTGCCAGTGGCAATGACATAGTCCCGGCTGGGAGTGCGCTTAGCCAAATTGAGGTAGGCAAGAAACTTATTTTTCTCCCTGGCAGTTATCTGGAAGATATTTCTTCTCACTCGCAGTCTCCTCTCGTTACAGCTGGGCCCCGAGAAACCAAACTTGCATTCTCCACAGTTGAATCCCATGAAATTGGCATTGCACCGGCATGTCCTATTGTAAAACACAGAAGGCCAGTCCTCCCTGTCATCCACCCCTGAAAAGGGGAACTGTGGTCCTAGAGGAGCATGGGAGAGAAGGATGTCTTGGCAGGACCCTCGGTTGGACAACTCCCCACAGAGAGACCCATCTCCATCCCATAGCGGGCAACACTCCTTCTTCAGCAAACTTTCTGAAGTAGCACAGACTCGAGGGAACTGTGCAGAAGAAGGCTGCAGGATTCCCAGCAGGAAAGTCATTGCAAAGAGAGACATCCTAACACAGCAGCAGGCGACGTTCAGTGCTATGGTTCAGTGCATGAAGAGCTCTGTCCCCTTCTGCAGCCCAGAGAATGAAAGAAATTGTTTCCCTCCAGTGGTAAAGTTTCACTCCTGACTTTTTTACTATGCAAGTCTTCAATATCTTTCACCATTCCTACTCCAGACATAGAAACACACACACAGTACCCTGTTAATCTGATTATCACATGTTCTGGGTTACATCCAAGTGACTTTTCCCATCCTCCCCCTGCAGCCTCAAAATACAGAGACTTATTATAAGCTTTCATCTTCTGCTTAGCACATGATTACTTTCCTCTGGCAATTGTAGAGGAAGTAAAACTTGGGCACAGAAACACCAGTGACAATTCTAAATCCTTATTTATTTATGCATTTAAGAAATCAGACCAAATAAAATGTGTTGACTTAAATAATCAGAGGTAATCTAGAAATGGGGAGAGTGCGGGGGGAGGGGAGGAGGAACCTGGTTGATGGTTTTTTCTCATAGATTCATAGATTGTAGAGTCGGAAGGGACCCTGATGGATCGCCATGTCCGACCCCCTGCCCCAGGCAGAAAAAGGACTGAGATCAGATGACCCCAGCCAGGTGCCTATCTAGCCTCCTCTTGAAGACCTCCAAGTTAGGTGATAGTACCACCTCTCTTGGCAGCCCGTTCCAGATTAAAACCTGTGTTTACTAAGGTCAAATAAAGTGTGAATGTAGGGACCAGAAAAAAAGTTAAGGGTGTGCTTTTTGATGTCATTGTGTTGGAGTGGTGAAACTGCTTCTTGTGTGTAGATAGCCCACAGAAAAGTAACTTCACGGCATCCGTTGTCTGACATTAAACTTTTGGAGGTAAGTTGTCCCCTGATGCAAACTATCATTGTCCTATTAACATCAAAGGAGCTATGAGAGTTTATGCCAGAGAAAACCTATATCACCAGAGCCCTCCAAGGGATGACAAGATCGAATGGAAACAAACTCCACTGTGGCAGATCCAGGCTGGACATAAGCAAGGATTTCTTCACTCTCCAAGCCCCCAAGGTTTGGAACAGACTACCACTGGAGGTGGTTCAAGCACCCACTTTGAACGCCTTCAAGACACATTTGGATGCTTATCTTGCTGGGATCCTATGATCCCTGCTGACTTCCTGCCCCTGGGGCAGGGGGCTGGACTTGATGATCCTCCAGGGTCCCTTCCAGCCCAAATGTCTATGAAATGTATGAAATCTATGAAATCTTATTCTCCTTCATTGGTAGATTGCATAATGTACATTTCATATAGGATTGTGACCTCTAACCTCATGGCACACACCCACAACTATTCATTGCCTCAGCTAGAAAAGGTTCTATGACACTATGATGCTGTAATCAACATCCATTGACTATGGCCCCAAACCACCCATGCTCCTATTTCTTTGTCTACAGAGACTTACACAGACTCCAACTGTGCTGTTTACAGGGTACTAGAGTCCTCCACCAAGCCTGAGAAATTATTTCAGTCTCTTATTCCCTGAAACTGAGTTACTACTACTCAAGAGAATATTGTTCTAAAAGCTAAGAAATGGGAAAATCACTCAGGGATGTGGAGAAGTTCAGTGGCACTTGGAGTATTCTACAGCCAAAAGAAGTGAGAACTTAATTGAGAAATATTGCCTTTTGCTGGGATCAGCAGGTCATCACATGATCACACCGAGGAGCACGAGGATCCTTAATCCTGTTGGCTTCTATGCTTCAGAAATTCAGGAGATTATCACAGGGTCTTGGGGCATTGTGGGTGGGGGAGATGGAGGGGGGGGGGTCTGTGGTTCTGGTTGCTTTTTAATTGCTTCCGCCCCCAGGCTGACATTAAATGTGCTGTTTCGGTTATTTGCCTGTTTCTCATGGTAGGCTTGTGAAATGAGTATCATGACAGAGCTTCCCCCTGCTTAGTTTTTTTGTGTGTCAGATCCTTAGGAAACCTTTGCAGTCTATGTCTCTTTCTCCTTCTCCCATATCAACTGAGTGATGCTGGTGTAAAACTGCTATGCATAACAAAAGATCCAGGGACCATGTTTGAGGATGTGTGTCCTGTTGCTTTAATCTGCCCTCAGGCAGGAGGCTGCCCAGGGATGGCTCTGCATATAAATTTCACAGTGAAGCAGTGAGTGTGCACGTATGCATGTTTTAAGGGTAACACTGTTTTCCTTTGATCTTCCTTGTTCAGGGTCTGGTGTAAATTCAGAACCCTTTCCCCCCCCTAATGTACCATTAATGCTGCATTTCTGAAACAATTAATTTACACTTGAGTGTGTTGGACAGAGTTCAAGTGCCAATGAGAAGCAAACCATTTAAACTGTGACTGAAAAGCAGTGCACATTCTTAAAGGGACTTTTGCTGTTTCCACCTTAACCATATCCTATGTTTTCATTTGGGCAATTAGCACTGGTATGGATGATACTGGGACGATGCCTGACCATTCCTGGACCATGGGTTCCATTTGTCCCTGGCCATAGAAATGCCAAGCAAGGAAATGTGTGCATGACCTCATAGCCTGCATGACAGCAGACTTGCCCAGGTGCAATTCAGTCACTCCTGACCCAATTATAAAACATGTTCATGTCACAGTAGCAATCAAACTCTTTATTGGAGAGGTCTTAGGTGCAATAGCTTTTCTAACTTCCACCCCTGCCCTCCTGAGGAATGCTTGTGCTTAATTTTAACGTTCTTTTTTCCACTCTTCATCCTACACAATCATTACATGGGTTTGCTTTCTCTTGGCTGAGAACAGTCTGTAACCAGCATGCTAAAATGTAGATGCTCCCACTTTCTAGAAAACGTGTGGCCCAAATCTCACATAGTATGCCTCACTTAAAGTATTGTGTTCTGCCTTTGAGTATTCAGATGAAGACTTGCCCATTTTAGGCTCCTGTCTAAGCTTGCAAATGGGTCAGGTACTACTGAAGAAGCAATTTAAATATAGAAGAGGAACAGAATAGTAGGAATATACATAAGTGTTCATGCCATGGTCTCAAGGTGCTTTGTAAAGGTAAATACATATTATTATTCTCATTTTACAGATGGAAACAAAAAACCCCAAGGCACAGGGAGGTGATGTGACTTCCCCCCAGTTCAAACACTGAAGCAGTAGCAGAATCAGGACTAGCATACAGATTTCTTGTTTTCTAGTCCCATGATATAACCTCTGTTGCCTCTCTGCTGCTCACATGTTGCTTTGACGTGATTATGCTCAAAAGCAAATTGCACAGTCAAAATTAAGAGCTGTAGAAGTTGTACAAGAGGTGACAATGACTCACAGAGATAACTCTCACTACTCACTGATCTCCAGATTGGACCAACCTGCTCCATCCTCTTCCATGTCTTTTGAGGAGGAGAGCAGAAATATATTTAAAAAACAAGTCTCTTCTTTTGAAGAGGTCAAAGAAACTAATTTCAATCCTGAACTGCTGGTGGTGGAGCAGCTCTTTCCTCAGCCTGAATATTCAGACTAAAATTAATATTCTTTTTCTAAAAGCCTTTTAACCCCAGTGGTGCTTGATCATCAGCTCTCTAAACCTGGTTCTAAAGTTTTTGGACGTTTCTGTGCTTTTAACGTTTTAATTGTCTACTTTTGACCATTAAAAAAAGAATCTGGGATGACAAAAAGATTGGATCAGTCTTACAAGGTTAAATATAATTTATAAGATACCAACATACTGCTAGATAAAGGGTTTGGGGAAGAATGCAAAGGATGGACAGAAAAGAGAGCGTACAATGGAAAGAAGAATCACGTTAGGGGAGAGAGATGAAGATAGGACAGTGGTTCTCAACTTTTCTGGACTCAAGGCTCCCCATTGTAACTTTTCTGAGTTTAGCAGTACCCCATTTCAAAAATGAATTTATTTCTTAAAGTGCATAAAAAATAATACATATTAGATAACAAACCAATCCATTTTGTTAGCAGTTGGCCAAACCATGAAGAGGGTAAGCAAGTGCAGTGGGCAAGAGGCATCTCCTTTACCTGACCTGCCCCAGATCTCACAGCTTTGACTTAAGGGTTTCCATGGGAATCTTGAGAGATGGGGAAAAAGCATTGCTGAGCCGCAGAGCTGGGAAAGCAAGGGAACAGGGGCCATGGTGCTGCCTCAGCTAGTGGCCAGCCCAGTGCTCCCTGACCTATGACAAGTATGGCGGGCTCACTTCTTTTGCCTGGTAAGTCCAGCTTGGAGAAGGACACTTTGGATTGGTGGACATTTCTACCAATCAGGTAACAGCTGGGAGGGGCTTGCCTTGCCCCTG
>NW_017729032.1:15661035-15668461 GCF_001723915.1 Gavialis gangeticus | reverse complement strand
AATCAGGTAACAGCTGGGAGGGGCTTGCCTTGCCCCTGCTCGGTGGGGGAGGGGGAGGGATGAGGAACCCAAGGACCTAATTGAAGATTGCACTTTGCAGGTCTGGCAGACTTCAAGGGTGGGGCCCCTGGTGTAGATAAAAGCCCAGTGTGCACAGTGGGCCCCACACGGTGTGCAGACCAGCACATGGAGAACCTGCCCTGGGAGCAGCTCGAGACTGCTCAGGTTAGCCCTGGCATAAGCAGGATAACTGGAGCCCTGCAGTGTGGCCCGACCAAAGAACTAAAAGAGCCCTGGAGCCTAGAGCAGGGCCCAGGAAAGGGGAGGCCTAGGCATAAGGCTAGGTAAACCCAGCCAGCGATGACTAGGTTTCCCCCTGCCACCCGAGAGCTGGAAGAACCCTTGGTGCCCAAAGCAGACAATGCTGGTGTGGCCTCTGATTGAGCAAAGGGCTCTGAGTCCCTGTTGATAGCTCCTCAGAGAAAGCTGTAAGTTGCTGGTGGAATCAGGTCCCACAGGGGAGGCATTTCTAAAATAAGGCAATCTCCCTCGCCCCCCAGGAGGGGAACCTCACTCAGGTGGAAGTTTCCCTCCCTTCCCACCTCTTGCTAGCTGGGATCCAGGGGTAAACCACCTTATATCATGTAAAACTGCACTTTGTATGTTGTATAATTGTTATCATAATTATGAGTATGTTGTACAAAATGTTATGGAATTGGGTTAGTTTGGTATGATGGGTTTTTAGCTTATCATATTGTAAATATTTATCTGTATACCTTTGGTGTTGTTAAAAGATATTGCTAAGAATATTTTTGGAAAGTTTTCTCTTGTTACCTAGTAGAATGTTTATCTCTATATATTGAATAAGAAATAATATGTATATTACAATTGTAAATAGTTAAGAACATTGGCGTGGAGTTGACTCTATAGAGCAAAGAGGGACCCATGCTCAAATCACTGGTGTCCCTCTCACAGCACTGTTGCCTGCCTCATCTATCCCTTCCAATTGAGGATGGGCACACCCTTGGGTGTTCCCAGGTTACACAAAGGCTGCTCTTATGACCCTCTACTACAGCCTCAAATTTCTGCAGGGAACAGCAGTGCTTAGCAAGCTGCAGGAGCAGGCAGAGGGGTCTCATAGGGGGCATGTGAGTGCCCACTGGCTTTGGTATAAAGACAGGTCCAGGGCACAAACCAGCAGGTAGAAGGGTCCTGGGGACACCACCTTTAAGTTGGTACCTAGGGTTTGTGCCCCTCTTGCTCCCCCTAAATATGCCACTGGGACATCCCTTTAGGCCATGCTAGAGCTGGGTATCCCCTCCTAAAGCAGCCACTTCCCAGTCCAGCCCTAAATAGTATCTCCCAGAAACAGAGGCTCAGGGTCAGCAATAGCAGCACAACACCTCAGCTGAGAACTGCAGAGATGACAGCACCATCAGAGGCATAATAAGTAAACTCGTATGATCAAGGGACAGCAGGGTAGGTCCTATGAGGAAAGGTTGCGGGACCTGAACCTGTTCAGCCTTCAAAAGAGAAGGCTGAGGAGGGATCTTGTGGCCTGTTATAAACTGGTTAGGGGGGATCAGCAGGCGCTGGGGGAGTCCCTGTTCCCCCGAGCGCCGCAAGGAGTGACCAGGAACAACGGTCACAAGCTGGCGGAGGGAAGGTTTAAGTTGGACATCAGGAGGCGCTACTTCACGGTCAGGGCGGCTAGGGTCTGGAACCAGCTTCCAAGTGAGGTGGTGCAGGCTCCTACCCTGGAGGTTTTTAAGAGGAGGTTGGATGACCACCTTACTGGGGTCGTTTGACCCCAGTACTCTTTCCTGCCATGGGAGGGGGTTGGACTAGATGATCTGCTCAGGTCCCTTCCGACCCTAGAAACTATGAAACTATGAAACTATAAAAGGAACATTCAATAAGTATAAATAGGAGACAGAAGAGTCTGTTAAAGAGTGGGTAAGGACAGTCTGAGGTCCTCCAAACAGGACCAGACTTTGGTAGAATTACCCTTCACAGCAGAAGAACACCACTTTCCCAAATGGGTTGCCTCCTATATCTGCTTGATGCACCTTCTCAGCCCTTCAGGTGAGCTAGTTAGCTTGGGAGCTGGCTAAACTGGCTTTAGCAGTCAGCAGTGCTAATTAGCACCCCTAATGTGCTGTCCAGACTTGGCTATGCTGTTTCTTATTTGTGCAGACAAGCACAGTGAGCCTGAGGGTACCACAGTCATGGATTGTAAGTTAGTGCTGGCATAGCTTTGTTGCATGCCTACTACTCCTTATTGTTCAGTATCTGTGCCCTCTATGTATGCTGAATAACTTATTTAAAACAGTGGGGTCACTTGCAGAGTAAGCTACTACTCAGCAGTGCCTTGGGCAGCAGAAAAGAAAGCAGTTTGAGCCATAAGAAAGAAAATATAGATACATTTGGAATAATATTTATGCCAGCCAGAGATGACTAATAGAGCCTGGCTTTTGGTTTAAATGGAGATGAGGTAACTTGAATCAATGGACCAGAAGACTAGACTAGTAAATTCCAGCTATTTTTGACCAGCAAGAGTTCCAAACTATTATATTTACTTGTTTCTAAGACAAGGCCCCCATTTAATGTGAGGGAAAAAGTCTCTCAGTTTAGAATGAAGTACAAGGGCAGGGGATGCTGTGGCCCAGGCTCCAGATCCTGCCTGGGGTCAGAGCCACAGCTGCAGCTGTTGCCTCTTCACCCTGTCATCTCCCCCTGTGCATGTCTAGCAAGACGTGGGATGGTCAGGGTGAGGGCGTATTTATACCCAGCCTTGGTGTTGACCTAGTAAATGATCACCTTGACCGACTGGACACCTTCAAGTCAGCTGGTCCTGACAGATTATACCCTAGAGTACTCAAGGAGCTGGCAGGTGTCATAGCCAACCATTGGCAAAAATATTCAAAAACTCATGGCAATCAGGTGAAGTACCTGAAGACTGGAAGAAGGCCAGTATGGTACCCATCTTCAAGAAAGGGAGGAAAGTAGATCCCAGGAATTACAGGCTAATCAGTTTGACCTCAATCCCCGGTAAGATTCTGGAGAAAATTATCATGGCAACCCTTCTAGATAAACTGGCTGAGGTCAACTTACTGAGGGACAGCCAGCATGTGTTTGTCATGGGTAGGTCTTGCCTGACCAATCTCATCTTCTATGACCAGGTGACATACCACCTGGACAAGGGAGAAGAGATTGATGTCACATACCTGAACTTCAAAAAAGCCTTTGATCTGGTGTCCCATGAACTCCTCATGGAAAAATTGGTCAAGTGTGGCCTTGGCTACAACACAGTCTGATGGCTAGGAAATTGGCTCTGAGGTCGGACCCAGAGAGTAGTGGTCAATAGTAGCAAATCATTATGGTGCTCCATGACCAGTGGTATCCCCCAAGGCTCTGTCCTTGGACCGATTCTCTTTAACATCTTTAGCAACAATGTGGACATTGGTGTCAGAAGCACACTGGCTAAGTTCGCCGATGACACTAAACTTTGGGGCATAGCATCCACAGCTGAGGACAGGCTAGTGATCCAGGCTGACTTGGATAAACTTAGTAAATGGGCAGATACAAATCTGATGATGTTCAATACCGATAAATGTAAGGTATTGAACTCCACCTCAGGGAAGAAAACCCACAGCATACTTACAGGCTCAGCAGTGCTGCGCTTGCTAGCACCACTGCTGAAAGAGACTTGGGGGTCATGATTGACCACAAGATGAACATGAGCCACCAATGCGATGTCACAGCTGGTAAAGCAAACAAAACTCTGGCTTGCATCCATAGATGCTTCTCAAGTAAATCTCAGGATGTCATCCTCCCACTGTACTCAGCCTTGGTGAGGCCGCAGCTGGAGTACTGCATCCAATGCTGGGCTCCACAGTTCAAGAAGGATGTCAAGAAGCTTGAGAGAGTCCAGAGGAGAGCCACACACATGATCAGAGGGAATGAGAATAGGCCTTATGAAGAGAGGCTGAGAGCCATGGGACTCTTCAGCCTGGAAAAGTGCAGGATCAGGGGGGACCTGGTGGCTGCTTATAAGTACATAAGGGGTGTACATCATGACTTGGGAGAACATTTGTTCACCAGAGCGCCCCAAGGAAAAACAAGGACCAATGGTCATAAACTCCTCCAAGGCTGTTTTAGGCTGGACATAAGAAAAACAATTCTTTACTGTCTGAGCCCCCAGGACCTGGAATAGACTCCCTCCAGAAGTGGTGCAGGCACCTACTCGGGACTCATTCATGAAACATTTGGATACTTATGTTGCTGGGATCCTTTGATCCTAGCTGACTTCCTGCCCCTGGGGCAGGGGCCTGGACTTGATGATCTTTGGGGTCTCTTCCAGCCCTAAGGTTTGTGAACTCTATGAAATCCTCTTCCCTCTCATCTTTCCCCTCCACGTAGCCTTTGCTGTCCCACCCATCTCTCTCCTTCCCACCTTTCCTTTGCTCTGTGCCAGCAGGCTTCATCCACACTGCAGCCTGCGGCACTGAGCACAGCCCCGGCTCGGCCCTGTAGCAGTGGTGCCCAGCTTGACTCAGTGCCACAAGCTAGAATTGGGATGGAGTCTGCTGGCATGGAGCAAAGGGAAGGAAAAGATTGGAGGGTGCAGAGGCAGAGAGGGAGGGGTGGGGTCTGAAGCTTTGGCAGGGAGGCAGAGGGCAGAGGTGGCAGGGGGCATGCAGAAGCAGGGGGCAAGCTTCTTGATCTCCCTAGACTACCTGCCTCCCCCCCTGCAGCAATGATGGAGGTAAATTAAAGATTACCATCCAATAATTTGCTTCTATACATAGAAAATTGAAAAAAAAATATATAATTTTTTTATGTATAGAATTTAATTATTAGGGGGGTCGTCTGAAATTCAGGGTTGTCTTAAATTCAAGTAAATACACTATTATTAAGCCATGTCTAAGGAGCCCATTATTTTAACAGTATACACAATTAGGTATACTATTGGGTATCTGGTTAATTAGAATGTAATCTTAAAATTAAGTGTGACAAGAAATTAAGCCTCTGGTGAAGATCTTATTCAGCTACCAATATCACTGCTGCTCAGCAGGGGTCTTTGTTAAGAAGCAGATCATATATTACCAGAAGCAATCTTTTTAGCCTTAAACAAATACCTATAGGCCTTCTGGAATAATACTGAGGAGATGAAGCTTAAGTGTACCCGTTTGAATATATGAAAGGACCACAACTCTTAGCTGAGAAATGAGTCTGACAGTTATAAGTGATCAAGTTTTGCCTCAAGAGCTGCATACCTAATAACCTGCAAGAGCAACTGATGACCTGATAGAGTGCACCTGCAGACACATCAATCATGATTGGAGTGATGGCCCATGCTCTAAAATTCAAGGCTGGCAGAATTGTATTAAAACCTGGGTAAGGCTGTCATTGAAATAAATCCACCTACCTAGGCAGAAAAGAATCCCAGGTCTGGTTGTCATCTGAGGAGGTACAAGGTATCACTTACTGCCTTCAAACCCAGGCTAAATATTGCAGGAGTCCTCTAGGATTAAAGATGTTTGAATAAAAAGTGAGTGATATATTGAGAGTTGCTGGTGCCACAGAATTGTTATGATAATCCAAAAACAGGCAGAAAAGGAGTGGATGCAGTTAGAGCAATAAGAGTGTAACAGAGACAAAGGCTGTAAGGGCTGTTTTTTGTGCTATCTGGGGAGTAGGTTAGGGTAGCTGTTGACCTATTGTACATCAAAGGTAACTGTAAGTCTGTTCAGTCTCTGTCAGACCAATTCAGACCTACTAAGGATAAATGTTACAGGGTTGCACTCCATTCTTTACTACACCTCAGCTTAACCCTTTACTGAAACAGGCCAGCATTCTGGCTTTTGGCAGTTTTCAGGAAGATTTCAGCATTCAACTTCAGGCATATTGCATATAACACCTGGATGAGTAAGTACTAATGGGGTCCTATAGATTTTCAAGGTGAGAATGCAATACAATTTTATTGCAAGACAAATATTTAATGCACACAGAAACCGTATATAATGTATAAATTCAGATATACAGCAGTATTTGGAATACTATAGGTAACACATACACAAAGTCTCTTGGGCAGTAAATCTACTGGTTTTCCTTAATTTAATTTCCTCACTTCATTGCTGTTATCTGTATTCAACCACTTCCAACCCTCATAGAAACTTAGGGTTGGAAGGTCATCTAGTCCCCTCAGAAGTCATTTAGTCCAACTGCCTGTTCAAAGCAGGACTGTCCCCAGTTAGATCATCTCAGCCAAGGCTCTGTCTAGTCAGGTTTAGCCAGGTCTTAAACTTTCAAGGATGGAGCTTCCACCACCTCTTTGGCTAACCTGTTCCAGTGTTTTACTACCCTCCTCATGAGAAAATTCTTCCTAATATCTAACCTAAACTTCCCTAGCTGCAACTTGAGACCATTGTTCCTTCTTCTGTCATCTCTCACCACTGAGAACAGTTTAGTTACATCCTTTTTGGAACCCCCTGCAGGTAGTTGAAGGCTACTATTAAATCCCTCTTCAGTCTTCTCTTTTGCAGACTAAATAAAACCAGTTCCCTCAGCCGCTCCTCAAAAGCCATGTGCCCCGTGCCCTAGCCACCAAACCATTTTCATTGCTCTCTACTGGATTCTGTCCAGGTCTTCCACTTCCCTGCTTACCTCAGGGCTTTGGTCTCCATCCCCTGGCAAATCTAGTTTAAAGCCATCCTCACTAGGTTAGTAAGCTTGTCTGTGAAGATGCTCTCTCTCTTTGTCAAGTGGATCCCATCTCTTCCTAGATATCCTTATTTTTGAAGCAACATCCCATGGTTGAAGAAGCCAAAGCTATGCTGGTGACACCATCTATGCAGCTATGCATTGATTTGTGGTATGCATCTGCTCCTGCCTGGGCCCTTTGACTGGAAGGATCAAGGAGAATACCGCTTGAGCCCCTGCCCCCTTCATCCTTCCACCCAGAGCTCTGTAGTCCCTTCTGATCTGCCCAGGGCCTCCCTTGGCAGTATCATTGGTGCCCACACGGATGAGCAGCATGGGGTAGTAGTCAGAGGGCCAGATAAGTTTTGGTAATCCCTCTGTGACATCTCGGATTCTGAATTTAGGGCATGCCACAGACCTCCTGAGACAACAGGTCAGGTCAACAGACGGATGCCTCCATTAAAATCTGGGTAATGCCATCATTGAAATAAATCCCCCCCTACATAGGCAGAAATGAATCCCAGAATGCTATAATAATTCTATAATATGTCCTTCATAGATTTCATTGATTACATAGACATTAGGGCTGGAAGGGACCTTGGAAGATCAAGTCCAGCCCCCCGCCCGAAGGGCAGGAAGTCAGCTGGGGTCATAGGATCCCAGCAAGATAAGCATCCAATTTACTCTTGAAGGCGTTCAATGTAGGTGCTTGAACCACCTC
>NW_017729032.1:15650005-15661013 GCF_001723915.1 Gavialis gangeticus | reverse complement strand
AACGATGACCCCCAAGTCTCTTTCTTCCGTAGCGCTAGCCAGGGTAGCACTGCCGAGCCTACAAGGATGCTGCAGGTTTTTCTTCCCAAGGTGGAGAACCTTGCATTTTTTGGTGTTAAACACCATCAGGTTCTCATCCGCCAATTTGTTGAGCCTCTCTAGGTCAGCCTGGATCGCCCACTTGTCTTCTGGTGTGGATGCCTTGCCCCAAAGTCTGGTGTCATCGGCAAACTTGGCCAGTCCGCTTCTGACTCCAATGTCCACATCATTAATGAAGATGTTGAACAATATGGGTCCAAGGACAGAGCCTTGTGGGACCCTACTGGTCACAGGACACCATGATGATTGACTTCCATCACTTACTACCTGGGTAGTATCAATTACTACTTATACTACTGTCCTTTAACCTGGATCTGTAGTGACACAGGTCTGGAGACCTGATTAAGCAGATCATCCATTTTCTGGATTTATGTAGGACATTTTCTTGTCCCCACAAGCTCAGCTGAATCAGGCAAGAACATACAACTGAGATCTGCCTTCACTGAGATCTGCCCTGTTCTCCCTCTGAGACAGAATGTCAAAACAGTGAGCTAATAGCTCAAATATAAGTGTCCTATACTAAGGGTGTAGGTTGTAGCCATGATGGTCTAAGGACATAGGTAAACAAAGTTCTTTCGATAAATGTGATCTCTTTTATTAGACCAACTAAGTAGTTGGAAAAATTCTTCTTTGAAAGCTTTTGGGGGCAAACATGCTTCTCCCTATGCCCAAAGAATGGTGCTTGTGCCTGAAGTGCAATATACCATAGCTTCTAGTGGTGATTACTGCTCCAAGTCCGTATGGGATACAGTAGGGGACTAACTATTACCATAATGGAGGGGGCCCTTGGTAGTAATGCTAGAATAAGTTGTCTGTGTCCATAGTAATACAGAAATTGGGACTCAGCCCTCACAGTTGTCATGCCTCAATCTTAACATCAATCAAGTGCTAAATCCACTGGGCTGCCTTTAACTCCTATATTTATCACCTCCCTTTCTCCCTCATTATCCCTCCTCTGATTCTAATTAGTTTAGTTCACAGAAGGACTAGGTGTGATTCAGCAGGTGGTTTCCTCTCAGTGCAAACTTCCTATGCAGTTTCACGGAGACCTACTGAGTATGTCTAGTAACTGCAAACCCCTTATTTCTGGTTGTGTCATGGTCCTCATTGAGCTGTTCTTTTTTCTCTGCATGTGCATAGAGATAATACTAAAACTCATGTCTTTTCCCTGCTGCTTTTTTCCTTTCCTTTGTGCTTAAGAAAATCTAATGCTACAGTATAAAGCATGTAGGTTGCATTTAGCCCATAGAAAACCTCAGCACCTCACAGCAGCAATGAAGTTTTGCAGCCAAAAATATAACATTTCCAAAATGAAAACTAAAATCAGTTGCAATGTGTGTAAACATTTCAAGACAGTTGGTAACCTCTGAATCTGAAATGGTATAATCTGACCTTTGGGGTGTAATAATTGACTGAAATTGTGTGAAGCCTTGGCGTACCCAAAGGTTTAATAAACTGCATGCTAACTGTAGATATAATAAATTGTGAACATGTATGTGCTTATTTCAGGCTGTATCTGAGCACACATGGCATTTTACTCTTCATCTGTGCATTTCCTTTCATATGTTCCCTGAAGCTCCATGCCATACCAGCTATTAGTTAAGAGAATGCTACAATACATATGAGAAAAGCAAATTTAAGAAGTGACTTTCTCCATAAGCTGGGTCCCAGGTGCACAGTTTCATAGCTACACTCTTGCAACAGTCTCTGCTGCTCCTGTGTTTTAGTAGATCTAGGAGAAAATGAAGTATATATATACACAATACACATACGTGTGTGAGTGTGTGTGCTGCATATGTGTTTGTGTGTGTGCTGCAACAACACACAGATACTGATACACACACATGTCTAGGTCTATGCTGCAGAGGCTGCAGAAAAGGCACTTAAGAGGGAACATCATAACAGTCTTCAAATACCTGAAAAGCTGCCATAAAAAGAAGGAACGTACCTTTTCTCTCTTGCTGCAGAGAATAGGATGTGCATGAATGGACTGAAGTTGCAGCAAAGTAGGTTTAGACAGGATATCAGGAAAAAAACGTTCAGTATTAGAGCAGTGAGGCAGTGGAATAGACTGTCTGTGGAAGTTGTGGACTCTCCATCACTAGGGATGCTCAAGAGGGGGTTAGACTGCCACTGGCCAGGGATGATCTAGGCATAGTTACATTTATGTTCTGCTATGGGTATTTCCCAGGCTTCTGGCCTCTGCTGGTTGTCTCCCATCCCTTTTTGCTATATGTGTCTGGGTCTTTTTAAGCCTTCATAAGAGACATTGTGTTGACTGTGGCCAAGGCTGGGGTTTTGACTGGGGTTCCTGCCAGTGCTCCTGCTAAGACGTAAAGCTGGAGGATCCTGGGTAGAGAGTCTTGCTCTTTTCCCAGGGTCAAACTGATCAGCATATTTAGGATCAGGAAGGATTTTAACACCATAGTCAGATAGTATGGGCTCTGGATGTTTTTGCCTTTCTTTGTAGCGGGGGGCATAGCCCTCTATCAAAGACCCCTTGAGCATATATTAGCAATATTTTACAAAAAAGACTTTGGTTGCCGTGGTCCCCCTGCTTGTGGCAGGTTATAGTGTTATGCCTTAAGTTATGTCAGGGTTGACTGTAGTTTTCCAAAGAGATTAGATTATAATTTTGTATAGGTTGGTTTGGATAGGGATGATCGTGCCTCAGGCAGAGGGTTGGACTAGATGACCCCTAAAGGTCCTTTCTAGCCTTACTTCTCTGTGAGTCTATGACTCTATTTCCTGTGCGCCCATGGTGGAGCAGTAACATGTTGGAGAATGAGTGCTCCTTGTATTCAGAGGCCACCACCTGTAACTCTTCTGACTGCCATACAATTTTAAAAATATTTCTGTGGTATTTGGGATAAGGAACCACCAGGTTACATGGGCAAAAGCATGTGTTGGTGGAATAGTTGGGTCCTTCCTCACTCCACCTTGCTTCCTTCAGTTCGGCATATGAGAGGGGATCACACGTGTCTTCATTCATAGATCAAAACAAGGACAGTATGCAATGCAAAATGCAAGTAATTTTAATAGCTTCACTCATATCTATTAATTTAAACCTCTCTATCATATATGGTAGAGAAGAAATTATTTGGCATTAGCAAAACCTTATTAACCTTCCATAACGGTCTAACAAATACTCAAAGGATCAATCTGACTAAAGACTCAGAAATATTAGATGCATTTTCTCATTTCTCCCTTCCAAATTATCATCTTAATGAAGAATCAAATTTAACTTTCTCTGTAGAAACTCACTAATTAGTCCACAGCAAAATAAATATATAAATATGACCCTGAATTTGCTTTCAGCTTTTATCCAAATGCCAAACAAAGAAGCTTGTTTCATCAGTATTAAAATTCCTCTCTCTGAAGGAAAGATTGACATCTAGCCTGGTTATGTCAGCAAACATGTGGGAAATAGAAAAAATAAGTTTTCCATTCCAAACTAATTCTGTTCTGCTTGGTTGACATAGCCGCAAGGCCCAGGATTAAATCCTGCTTTCTTAAAGCCATTGTGAGTTGGACACTGATTTCACTGGGGCAGGATTTTCCTCCCATTCTTGTATGTAAGACAGTACAAGGATGAACTACTTCTGCAGCTTCTGATACAGGAGTCCTCCATGCATATAATTTCTCAGGGGAGCTCTAAAGAACTTCTCCAGCTACTCAGGATGCACCCTGGGTTTGTCTTTTGAAATAAAGAAAGCTGCCCTGTTTTCTGCCCCCTCAGAGCAAAGATGAAAAATAAATATGATTTCATTTATCTCAGAAAACTTTTGAAACCTGTCCTATGTCTGAAGCAAAAGACGAGAGAATCCAGAAGATACTGAAGGTAAAGAAAGTGATGAAGGTTAAGAAAGTGTTATAGTGGATGGTCTTGGTTTTGTGGTACCTTAGTACACCTGCTTTTATAAAGAGGACTTTTTAGGGGTCTGTTGGCCTCTCTCTCAGTACAAAACCAATCTCCCAAGGGACAGACATGATAGAATAGCAAGGAGGCCTTTAAACCAATCAGCAAGAGGAGTGTGATAATGGGGCAATCATGGCACAAATTAGGGCTGTGTGAAACAACACTGTACCATTTTGACTTCCATTTAGATGTTTTGATGGAACAGTGTTTCGTTTCAAGTTTCATTTCATTTTGAAAGCACCGTTATGGTTCATTTTGTTGAAACTGTTTTGCTGTTTCGATGCTATTTTGACATTTTGCCCATAGGCTGTTCCACAGCCAGTGCCCGGAAGATCAGTGCTGCTGCTGGCCTCAGTCGGCAGCATCAGCCTCCTGTGATCTGGCAGGCAGATCAGGGGCCTGCACCCCCCAGGGCAGTCTGGCACAGCCCCTGCAGCCCTCCCAGGGGTGCGGGCGAGCCCCCTATCTGCCTGCTGGATGACAGGAGGCTGGTGCTGCCAGCTGGGCACAGCCCATGCTGGGAAGATCAGTGCTGCCGCTGGCCCCAGCCAGCAGCACCAGTCTCCTGTCATCCAGCAGGCAGATAGGGGGCTCGCCCGCACCCCTGGGAGGGTTGCGGGGCTGTGCCAGACTGCTCTTGGGGGTGCAGGCCCCCGACCTGCCTGCCGGATCACAGGAGGCTGGTGTGGCTGGCTGGAGCCAGTGGCAGCCCCAATCTTCCTGGCACTTGGTGCGGGCTCCCAGGTGGCAGTGCCAGCCTCCTGTTGTCCGGGAGAGAGATCGGGGGCCCGCACCCGCAGAAGCAGTTCGGCACATCCCCCGCAGCCTTGCCGGGGGTGTGGGCAAGACCCTGAACTGCCTGCAAGACATCAGGAGGCTGGTGCTGCTGGCTGGGGCAGGCACTGAAGCCAAGTAAGGCCGGTTTCAAAACTCGAAACTGTTTTGAAGCTTTCAAAGTGTTTCGAGTGCCCTTGTTTCATTCTGAAGCTGCTTTGAGGGCTTTTGTTTCATTTTGATTTCGCTGTTTTGAGCTTGAAATGCATCAAAACAGCTTCAAAACAAAATACAAAGAGAGATTTTGCACAGCCTAGTACAATGCTCAGCTAAGCAAACATGCTCAAAAATGTCAAGTATATAAAGGAAAGTCTGATTACCTTAGTAGTGACTTTTAGTTTTGCTTTACAGCTATTTATGGGAGGCACCATTTGAAGGTCGTCACTATATGCTCTAGCAAAAAGGGGAAAGTAATGAGTACATTATAAAATCTTTATATCCTAATTCCAGGAGCCTACGTAATAAACACAAAGAGCTGGAGATACTGTTTTCAGGGAAGAACTATGATGTGGTTGTATTTTAAAGAAACCTTACTGAGGGTGCAGGAATGAACCATCCAGATGCACAGGAAGACTAGCAAGTATGGCAGAAAACCAGCTTGGCTTATCAGGGAACTCTTCAGTGAGCTAAAACACAAAAAAGGAAGCTTACAAGAAGTGGAAACTTGCACAAATGACTAGGGAGGAGTATAAGAGTATTGCTTGGACCTGCAGGGATGAAATCAGGAAGGCCAAAGTGTAACTAGAGTTGCAGCTAGGAAGGGATATGGGGGGATTCTAGAAGTATGTCAGCAACAAGAGGAAGATCAGGGAAAGTGTGGGTCCTTTACTAAATAGGGGAGGCAAACTAGTGACAGATGATGCAGAAAAGGCTGAAGTACGGAATGCCTTTTACTCTTCAGTTTTCTTGGGCAAGGTCAGCTCCCAGACTACTGTACCTAGCAGCACAGTTTGGGGAGGGAGTTCAGCAGCCCTCAGTGGTGAAAGAACAGGTTAGGGACTACTTAGAAAAGCTGAAAGTGTACAAGTCCATGGAACAGGACATAATGCCCCCAAGGGCGCTGAGGAAGTTGGCCAATCTTACTGCAGAGCTGCTGTTCATTGTATTCAAACACTTCTGTCAATTGACAGAAGTCCCAGATGCTAGGAAAAGGGCAAATATGGTGCCTATCTTTAAGAAAGGGAAGAAGGAGGATCTAGGGAACTACAGACCAGTTAGCCTCACCTCAGTCCCTGGAAAAATCATGAAGCAGGTCCTCAAGGAATCCATTTCTAAGCCCTTGGAGGTGACAAGGGTGATTAGGAACAGTCAGCATGAATTCACCAAGGGCAAGTCAAGCCTGACAAACCTGATTGCCTCCATGATGAGATGACTGGCTCTGTGGATGCAGGAAGAGTGGTGGACATGATACACCTTGAATTCAGTAAGAGTTTTGATACGGTCTCCCACAACATTCTTACAATCAAACTAAGGAATTGCAGGTTGGATGAATGGACTATAAGGTGGATGGAAAACTGGCTGCAGTGTTAGGCTCAGTAATCAATGGCTCGATGTCTAGCTGGCAGCTAGTATCCAGTGGAGTGCCCCATGGGTTGGTTCTGGGGCTCATTTTGTTCAATATCTTCATCAACAAACTTGAAGATGGGAAGATGTGCATCCTCAGAAAGTTTTCCGATGACATAAAGCCAGTGGGGAGGAGGGTTGGGGGCTGGAGCAGAGTAAGTATACTGGAGTGTAGGGATGGGACTCAGAGACCTTGACAAATTGGAGGACTGGAACAAAAGAAAACTTACGAGGTTCAATAAAAAGAACAATCCCACATACCAGTGCAGGCTGGGGAGTGACTGGCTAAGTAGCAGCTCTGCAGAATAGGACCTGGGGGTTATAGTGGACAATAAGCTGAATATGAGCCAACAGTGTGCCCTTGTTGCAAAGAAGGCAAATGGCATCCTGGGCTGCATTAGTAGGAGCGTTGCCAGCAGACTGAGGAAAATGACTCTTTTCCTCTGTTCTGCACTGGTGAGGCGACATCTGGAGTACTGTGTCCAGTTTTCAGGCCCCACAACAGAAAGAATGTGGATAAATTGGACAGAGTCCAGTGGAGGGCTATGAAAATAGTTAGGAGGATGGGATACATGATTTATGAGGAGAGGCTTAGGAAACTGGGCTTATTTAGTCTGGAGAAGAGCAGACTGAGGGGGATTTGATAGCAGCCTTCAACTGCCTGAATCAAGGTTCCAAAGAGAATGGAGCTGGACTGTTATCAGTGGTGGAAGATGACAGGGCAAGGAGCAGTTGTCTCAGGTTGCATGAAGGGATGTTTAGGTTGGATATTAGGAAGAACTTTCTCATGAGGAGGATCACAAAACACTGGCACAGGTTGCCCAGAGAAGTTTCTGACTCAGCATCCCTGGAGGGTTTTAAGACTCAGCTAGACAAAGACTTGCCTGGGATGATCAAGTTGAGGATGCTCCTGCTTTGAGCAGGGGGTTGGTCTAGATGACCTTTTGAGGTCCCTTCCAACTGTAATTTTCTGATTCTATGAATTATGGTTGGATAAGTCACATGATCATTAAAAACCAACAGTTACAACTTGTTCCATAAAGACAGGATAAAATATAGAGGAAGTGTTGGCCCTTTTTCATCAAAGACACCACTATCTGTTAATCAGAGATGATTCAGGATCACAGGACCTCAAATACTTGTGGAATAAAATTCCATCAATCATACACTTATAGCTAAAAGGAGATATTTCTGGGCCTGCTCTTTAACCAGCTCTTTGTAAAATGCAGGAAGAAAAACTGCATTATCAAGGGTGACCTCAGCCGGGGAAATTTTGCTGGACATCTAATGCAGCCAGTTGCCAAAGTCCTTAGAATTTCTTAAAAGAATTGGCAATATTTTCAGACCACAGAAAGTGCTGTACCTACCATGAAAACTCAGTCCTGGGCTTCATTTTGGTGGGAAAAGAATACTTAAAAACTGACCTGAATAACTAGGTACATCTGATCACGCTTTGCCTCCCTTTACTGGTTTTGCCACATCCTGTTTGTTCTTCACAAAGAAAATGTTTTATGCTTTTACAGTTCCAAACAATCTTCCAGTACTTATCATTGCCATAGCAGATTGGGGCTATAACTGTAAATTGTTAAAGGCCTGAAGTTACTTAGGGGCATGGAGTCATAGAATCATAGATAAAAGGGCTGGGAGGGATTTCTGGAAGCCATCTAGTCCAACCCTCCATTTGTCCCTGTCCAAACCATCTGAATAAAATCCTTATCAAACCAGTTACTAAAACTATAAATGAAAATACAAAGCATATTGCCCGAAGACTCCTAAACCACCCTAACCTAACACAGGCAAAGCAAGGGGAAAGCTGTGGTCAGTGTCCTGTTACTTGCTGGATAGGCTATTAAAATGCCATCAGGAGATCCAAGGAAGATCTCCTCCCCCCTCCCCACTACAGAGGAAGGCAAAAACTTCCAAAGTCTATAGCAGTACATACCAGTGACCATGGGATAAAATTCCCCCCAATCCCAAATACAGTAATTGGCATAACCCAGTCAAAATCCCCCAACCAACACTCAATGCACATGAGGAAGGCAAAAAAAAAAAATCTCCTGATACCTGTAGCAAACAGGTGGGGAAAAAATTCGTTCCTGGCTCCATGTGGCAATTAACAAAGCAGAGAAGCATGGGAAAAGCTGGTCACACTCAATTTTGCTCTAGAATCAGGGGACAACAAGCATAACCCCCTATATCAAAATCTCTCGTTGGCCAGAATGCCCCTCTCTGTACCCCTTTCATAAACATATTCCAGCTTCTTTAATCTTCTTTCATAACTAAGCTAGTTGTGGAGTTCTGCTTCAATCTCCTGCTGCTGAATACGTTTCTCTCCAATATCCACTTGCTTGAAGCTACAGAGTTCCTCTCATTTTCTCCCTGAAGAGTACTCTAGACATCATGATTCCTAGATAATGCCAAAGGAATGCTTGTCCAATCTCTTCTTGAAAACCTCCAATGATGAAGACTCCCCAACTCCCCTACACAGTCTATTCCACTGTCTTGCTATTATAACTATGAATATAATTTCCTGATATGGAATCTAAACCTACTTTGCTGCAACTTCAGGTCACTGGTACATGTCCTTCTCTTTGTTGCATCAGTAAATGGTGTTCTCCCTCTTCTTTATGATAGCCCTTCAGATATTTGGAGACTGCTATCATATCTTTTCCACAAGTTGAGCATGCCTATTCCTTTTAACCTTTCCTATATGGCTGACCTTCCAAGCCCTTTATCAGTTTTGCCTCCTACCACTGGACCCTCTCTAACTTCTCCATGTCCTTTAAAAAATGTAGAGCTCAAAACAGCATATTATGTTCTAGATGAGGCCAAACCAGTGCTGAGTAAAGAGTACTAGTTAGCACTGTGTCTTGAACCTAATGCTTTTTTTTGTCTGAAACTTCATTCTTCTTTTATGCAGCTGCATCACTCTTCAGACTCATATTGAATCTGTGATCCATCAAAACTTCTATATCCTTCTCTGTAGTTCTGTCATCCATTAGTTGTCACCAGGATGGCCACCTCTCTGTAAATTTTATGGACACCTCAGTATTAACCAGCATAAATAGGCCTGTCCATAAAATCCATTTAAAAAAGAGGTGTCTGTAGAAACACAAAGCCACTAGAGCTTGATTGAGGCTATATGATAGCAAAGAAGCTGGGTGGAGTGTTGAAGCATAGACAGAGCATAGAAGCATAAGCATGACGTGGTATCCAAGTAGAAGTAAAGCACCCTGAAGGGAGCTCTTATCAGGGCTTTATAACTCCCCATACCTCTTTCTCCAACCCCCTGCCATGTGCTGGTGCTACTACTGCATCCAATCTGCCTATAATGCTGCTGGTTGGGAGGCGGACAGACATTAATCCATGTTTGGAGGTCTGTTTTGGGATGGGTGGGAGCAGGGTCAGCAAGGGGTGGGATGAGGGAACTGAGGGGAGGGTAACATGGTGTGGGTTGCAGTCAGGGGCATCTGAGTGTGGGTATGAGTACAGTACCCCTGGGGCACATCAGGGTATAAAATCATTTTTGCGTTCAATCAGGGTTGTCAACCCAAGGTTATTTAAAATTGATCATCTATGAACTTTTTACTGGAAACCAAACTGTTTTACTATACTATAACAAGATGTATGGCGTAGGGGCTGGAGCTCAGCTGCAGGGGGTTAGAAGGTAAAAGTCTACCTGCCTAGGAGCTCTGTATCAGTTTACCTAGGGCCCTGGAAGAAGTCAAAAACTCCCTGAGAGATGATGCTGGGAAGGGAGGGAAGCTGAGAAGAAAGACAATACTGAAACACTGTGATGAAGACCTTGCTCTAAATAGGAGGGTTGGGAGTGGGACAGGAGGGGTCGTTCTGTTGATGTTTTTCTATTCTGTTTAGTTTTAGGTAGGAAAGGGGGAAGGCTGGCTCCTGGGTGTGGATGAGGGATTAATAGCCTACAGCATATGGTTAGTGTTAATCCCTTGCTGTGGGTCTGGCAGAAGGGTTACATATATTGGTACATATATCAGTAGACACATACATCAGTAAAATGTTTGTAGTGTGTCATTAAAAAAAAAAAAGATTGGATTGACAACCATGGTTTTCACTTATCTTTTCCCAAGGTGTGGCATCTTGCATTTGTCAGTACTGAACTTCATCCTGCTGACTCCAGCTTAGCTTTCCAATCTATCAAGATTCTTCTGAATTGCACTCTTGTCTTCCAGGGTGCAGTAACAGAGAACTCATAGTTTCATAGTTTCATAGTTTCTAGGGTCAGAAGGGACCTGAGCAGATCATCTAGTCCAACCCCCTGCCATGGCAGGAAAGAGTACTGGGGTCAAACGACCCCAGCAAGTTATTCATCTAACCTCCTCTTAAAACCCCCCAGGGTAGGAGCCTGCACCACTTCCCTTGGAAGTTGGTTCCAGACCCTAGCCGCCCTGACTGTGAAGTAGCACCTCCTGATATCTAGCCTAAATCTACCCTCTGCCAGCTTGTGACTGTTATTCCTGGTCACTCCTGGAGGTGCTTGGGGGAATAGTGACTCCCCCAATGCCTGCTGATCCCCCCGACTAGTTTATAACAGGCCACAAGATCCCCCCTCAGCCTTCTCTT
>NW_017729032.1:15635002-15645005 GCF_001723915.1 Gavialis gangeticus | reverse complement strand
ACTACTAACTCAGTGCTCCTGTTACTTGAAGAGAAGAAATGCTGCAGACAGGTGGCACTCAAAGTAAGGCACTTGACTGGAAACAGGGCTTAGAGAGTATATAAGCCCAGGACCTGAGCTGGAGCAGGCAGTCTGGCCTTAGAGGAAGAAAGAGCTCCTAAGCAGGAGAGCTGCAGAAAGGAAGTATTAAAACATGGTGCTATAGCTATGTTGCCGTATGGTAACTTTTGTATCCACTTAATTCCCTTCATCCACCCTGCTACTTATTTTGTCAAAGAAGGAGGTCAATTTTGGCATGATTTGTTCTTAAACAAGCATAAATCCATGCTGGTGGCTCATGATCAGCCTTTCTTTTTCTGGATGCTTGCACATGGATTTCCTTATGATATGCTCTAGTAACTTCCTGGGTATCAAAGTGAGATTTCCAGTCTATAGTTCTCTGCTCCTCCTTTTCTAAAGAGAAGAAATATATTGGGCCTTATCAGTCCTTTGGTACCTCACCTATTTCCTACAGCTTTATAAATATTTTCATCAAGGGCTCAGAAATCTTGTCTACCATTTGCTTCTGGTTCCCTGGAATGAAGTTAATCAGGCTTTGCTGATTTTCATGTATTTATACCTATTCAATGCTCTCTGAGTGTCTCTCTTGTTATCTCAGCCCTTGGTTTGTCCCCTTCCTTATTCCAGTAATCCTTATTAGCTGTTTGGTTGTAGCTCTTTTTATTTGCAAAATAACTCTAGAGAAGCTCCACCTTCTTTGCATCTCCCCCCTGGCCATTTAACAGTGGACCCACAGCTTCCTTGGTCTTGCTTTTCTGGTCAACATATTTGTAGAAACTCTTATTTCCATCTTTAACTTCACCCACCAGGTGAAACTCTTTTTTTTTTAACCTTTGTATCTCTGATTTTGTCCCTGCAAGTTTTTGCTATTTCCTGGTATGCTTCCTTGGTGATCTGCCAATCTCTGCACTGCTTATGCTTTTTTTTTGCAATTGAGGCATCCTAGAAGATTAATGTGAAACCATATTGGTCCCTTGCCATTCTTCTTGTGTTTCCATTGTGTCAGAATAGTTTCTTGTTGTCTTCAAATACTGTGGTCTTTAGAAGCTCCCATCCCTCCTGGGTTCCTTTTTCCAATAGTCTGTCCTCCCATGGCACCATGCCTACTTCAGTCCTTTAGTCACTTGAAATTCACTTTTTTGAAATTCAGTGTGTTAATTCCAACCTCATGCTGCCTCCACCTCAGGATCATGAATTCCATCATATTGTGACTGCTTTCTCCTAAGTTTTACGTCACCCTCTCATCCTCCACCAATTCATCCCTATTATTGAGGTCAAGATCCAAAGCTGATAATCCCCTTGTCCAATGGTGCTCAACTTTGTGGCTCCACTGGCCAGATGAGTGACCTGGAGCTAGTCCAGAGGCCAGAGGAGCACTACACACCAGGATCAGGCCCTTGGACCAGGCACTGCCCACCCTCCCACCTTGTGCACCAGAACTAGTCCCTGAGGGGCATGGCACTGCCCTCTTTATTGGGATTGGCCCCCAGGAGCTCTGGCATCACATCCTTCTACACATGTGTCCTGGTGTCATGGAGTGGGGTGGCCGTGATCTCCCCTAGTGCCCCCTACCATGCCAAGTTTGCTTCAAAGCACCCTCATTCTCGCCCGCCACATCTTGATCATATGTATATTAAAGGTAGGCTGCCTCTCATCTTCTTGGTCATGGTTCTTCTGCTACCCCGATTCTTGTTTCTATAATGGGGTTCCGGGCACCCCAGCCTTATGGGCTATGCGTGGCTTGAAGCATCCCTGTACTACGCCCCAAGCCTTGCTGATGTACTGGATGTTGTTCAGTCTTAGCCGCAGCCCTTGTCTTGCTCCCTCTATCTCCGCGCCCTCTGGCACTCTGGCTTTTCCACAGCCTTGTCTCTCTCTGCACCCTCTGGTGCTCGGGCTCTCCGCAGCCCTTGTCTCTCTCTGCGCCCTTTGCTCTGGGGCCTCTCTCGCTGTCCCCTTTGCTCTAGGGCTTGGGTCAGTGCACCCCCAAATGCTGTGCCTCTCTGGTGCCGGGGTCCCCATGCTACCATGAATCCCCTGTGAGGCCTCCTCCAACCCCTAATAGCCTCACCCAAACCACCGGTAGTAAACAGTAAACAGAAAACTCAAGCCCCTGGGCTGCAACATAAATTCAAGCCGCTCAGCTACAACATCAGTCTCGCCACATCAGGGGTGCTCTAGCCTTCCCCCAGTCTCAGAGCTGTACCTGCAGTCTAGCCTCTCCCCTCTGCTTGCTCCTTCCCCCATGGCTGCTAGCAGGGAACTGCCTGCCTGGCCTCAGCCTGGGAGTTATATAAGAGCCAGGCCCTGCCCCTTTTGGTCAGCTGACTCCCACCGGTTACCCTGACAACCCGCACCTGGGCTCCTTACTTGCTGCTCCAGGAGTAGCAGGCACCTCAGTGCCCTGCTACACACCTCCCCTTTTTATATTAGCAGAGCACTGTAGTGCTCTGCGACAGCTGGGATTGGACCCCAGGGCATCAGCACTACCCCCTTGCAACCTCTCCCACTGGGATTGGGCCCCACAGCTCTAGCACCACCCATTCCAGCCCCAAGTATGCTGGGCTTGTGCCCCAGGAGGCTTAGTGCCAACCCTTCCTATCCCCAGTGTGTTGGAATTAGGATCGGGGGGGGGGGCTAGTGCTGCTCCTTCCTGCTGGTAGTCAGCCCTAGAGACCCAGTGCCACCCCCTCTTCTCTTCTACACAGGGTTTCAGCTCTGGTACCTATACCATCCCAGTCTGGCCCCGCATGCTGGACCTGGCCAGTACACAGGACTCAGGGCTCTCCATGGGTCTGGAAATTTGACACCACTGTTGCCCCCACCACCAAATTTCTGGACCTGTGAGGTGCCTCAAAGGCCAGATGACATGGTGTCATAGGCCAGATCTGGCCCATGGGCTGGTGGATGAGCACTCCATCTTAGTCTTATCCTTTGCTTTCTGGAACAGAACGTTGTCCCCCACAGAAGTTAGGAACTTGCTCAACATTTTGTGTTTGACTGTATTATTCTTCCAGCAGATATTTGGAAAATTGAAGTGTTCCATCAGCATCATCACACCAGGGGTGGGCAACTATATTGGGCGGAGGGCTGCTTACTGAGTTTTGGCAAGCCATCGAGGGCTGCATGACAGGCAGTCAGGGGCAGATATATATTAATTTTCTACATTTCTTAGGGGCCCTGTGGGCCGGATAGCATGGCCTGGTGGGCCTCATCCAGCCCACGGGCTGCATTTTGCCGAGCTCTGTACTAATCTCTTCTGCCACATCTTGCTGGTATAACTGATGAATCAGGAGGCTGCTCTAGAGTTGTTGCTCAGTCACAGTCCTGACAGACTCCTCTAAACCCTGTGAGTTGTTGGACCCCTTCCTGGGTCCCACACTCAGGAGCTGCCTTATGATACCCCTCCCTCCCCAAGCATTATGGGCTAGATGCGTGGTAATTACATATTGTCCCTTTTTATAAGGTCTCTATCTAGCTCAGCCTCTTGTTATCACTAGGCCCTGGGCCCTTGTAGCTCTTCCTCCCACTGGTGCTAGGCTCTCTGCAAGCCCTGTCTGTGTGCCCCCACTGGCAATGGGGCTCTACACAGTAGTGTGTCCCAATGAGGCCTCCTCCTCTCCAATAGCCTCAGCCCAGTCCACCAGCATAAATAACAACAGAACACACAAGCCCCTGGGCTACAACACAACAACAACCCTGGGGCCCACACTCTATCCCTTTTCAGAAGGCAAGCTTCTCTCTCAGTATAATGAGCCTCCCACCCACAAGTACCCACAGGGTGGAGCTGGCATGGTCACCTTGCCCTAGGGACATCATGGCCATCCCTGGGGTGGCCATATCGTGATGGTGAGTACCAAAATTGTCTTATAAAAGTGGTAGAAATGGGTCTGGGGGTCAGTACAGCCGAGGTCTTGGAACATATCCCTATTTGTTACATTGTAAAGTGGGTTCCCTTTATGTGAATTCAAGTTATGCACCATTTTCCAGGAACACATGTACAGCAAGGGAAACCTATACTAAGCTGTTTAAAGGAAAGCAAGCTCTGACATTGTGTTTTGCATCAGTAGATCCCAAATTACTTTATAAATGAAGCCTGTATTATTATCCCCATTTTATGGAGCAGGGGGAAAATAAGATACAGGGAGGTGAAATGACTTTCTGAAAGTCATTCTCATGAGTCACTGCCAAAAATAGAACCTAGGATCTCCCTTCCATTATTTCAACCAATAGGAAACACTGTCAAATAATGGAACAATGAATTTGAGACTTCATCCACAAAGAATTAGAGTCAAAAGAATTCAATTAACACCATTGAAATACTTTCATGGGAGGCAGGTCTTATCAAACAAATGTACTGTTCATTTGCAAACTGGATTCCAAATTTGAAGGCACTTTTTTTTAATTGTTGCCTGTAAGGCAAAAACAAAAGGATTAATGTTTAGCTCAGGTCCAGAACCACCCTTTAAAAATGATAAAAGCATCTAAAAAACACAAAAAGTGAAAGTGTGAAATGAGAGAGAAGTGTTTAAAATTAGGTGCAAAGAGACTTGTTAAGGATTGGTTCTATGTATGTTTGGGACCGTGTATTTTGCTAGACAGATTTTAAAACACCATTTAAACATATGTCTGGGTGTCTGCTTCTAGGTTTAAATTTGAGATATGAGAGAGAACGCTAGATAAGAGAACTTCTTAGTAGAGGCCTTGTATATACCCATGATATTTTATCTATTAAATAATTTAAAAAATATATTTTAACAACATTTTCTTACTCTTAGTTTCAATACTTTGTTGGCCAAAAATTTCAAGGCTTTCTGAATACCTTTTTATTATAAAAAAGGGATTATTTTGAATATCAAATAATTTGTGGCTAAGTCAGTTATCACTAAGAAAATTGATGCAAAGTTATTTCAGCAAACAACATTTGCCAGCTTCTGGCAGCTGCTGTGCTAGCGTGCTGTTTGATTACACACAATACATGTATTTTATCACTTGGGTTGCAAATATATATATCCTTTACTGAAATGGAATAAAAGAATGACTAGGGATGGAGTAGCTTTGTTCGTTATTCATCTCAAAGGCAACATCTAGAGAAAAGATGAGCTGAAGGGGATTTACTGACTGAAAAAATCATTGATAGGTAAAATGATATGCTAGGGTAATATATTATGTCATTAGGGTCATAATTATGTTTACTTGATTTCTTTGCTTTTTGTGTTTGCTTCCTCTTTCCTAGTACTTGTGTAAGACTGCCAATGCATTTCGTTATCTTTAAATAAAAAACTAAAATTTGTTTTCTAATAAGTTTTTTAAACTACATTTTGTATCATAGATCAGTATATTATGATAAACAGAAAACCTCTTCAGTTCCCCTCCCCCTAATTATTCTGGGGTAGGGGGAGGAAAGGTGGCAAGCAGGGAAGGAAAATGAGGTGATTTAGATAACATATAAATGTCTCTTTTTCTTAACAAGTCTCCCTGAAAAGATTTTAAGATATCTTTTTCCCACTTTACATCTTTTTAAAAGCAGATATTATGTATCATTTATAGGAGTGGTTTCTAAGGGCACTCCTAAGGGTAAAATGATATGTTAGGGGTTTAGTTATCCCTAAATTGAAATGGTGGATTTTTAATTGGTATGTTTTTAATTGTGCCGATAAAAACCCACCGTTTCAATTTTGGGACGTCCATCACTGGAACAGTGATGGCCCCTATCAGCTCATGTCCCCTGCTGCAGGCAGACTCTGAAAAATAAATAAATAAATACAAAAGTGGTGAGAGGCCCAATCCTCCCCCCCTCCCCCACTTCCCCCCTACTGGAGGATGCTCACCTGACCCACGGCCAAGCGGTGAGCTGCCAGCAGGCCCTGGTCCTTCCCTCCAGTAGCAGCCCACCCAGGCAGTCCTGGGGGCTGGCGCCACCACAAAGGGAAGCACCAGGTCCCCGTGAAGCTTGGGGGCCACGTGGCTTCCCGACAGTGCACTCCATGGCTGCAGGAGATGAAGTCAGGCTCTGCCAGGTGGGGGGGGAAGCGGGGCCCTCACCTTTTTTTTTTTCTTTCTTGCCCCTGAGCTGCAGGAGGGCTTGATGCTTTCCTTTGCGGTGGCAGCACCCCCTGGGACCACCTGGGTGAGGTGCTAGCTGTGTGGGTGCTGCCTCAGTTTGGAGGCACCACCTGCCAGATCCAATGGTGCACAGGGAACTGGAAGCCCAGTGTGACAGTTGTGCCTCTTCGGGGCCATCTATTAGTGGTCCTGCAACACTGATCAAGGGCCAACCGCCAGCCTTCTTGCTTGCCATGGCTTGTTGTTATTTGCTTAATTGGAAGATCTTAATCAAGCAGGAGGCTGCCTATTTTCTGTCTCAGTGCCTGAGGAACTATCTGAGGCTCCTTTCCTCCCCTTACACTACAGCCCAAGCCTTGCAGATGTATCTGATGTTGTTCAGGTCTGTCCTATTCCCCGCGCCATGCGGATGCTCTCTGGCTTGTCCCTCAGCCTGCACCCTCACTGGTGCCTTCTAGCTCGTCTCACAGCCCGTGCCCCTACTGGCACCCTCTAGCTTGTCCTGCACTGCCCATTCTAGGACTTCTCACCAGTGCCCGCTCCGCGGCTCCTCGCTGCCCCCTTCACTCGGGGCTCCTCGCTGCTCCCCTTGGCTCTAGGGCTCCTCACTGCCCCCTGGCTCTGGGGCCAATGTACCCCAAACAATGCTGTGCTCTCTCCGGTGCCAGGAACCCCCCCACTACTGTGGGGTCCCTATGAGGCCTCCTTGAACCCCTAATAGCCTCACCCAGTCCTCCGGTCAAAACAATAAACACAAGAACACAAAACCCTTGGGCTACAACATAAAAGCTAGACCATCCTGGTCAAATAAGAATCCATCCCTACCGGAGAGAGAGCACACCAACCCCAGCAGCAACCAGGGGATGTTCCGTCAGAGTTCTCCCCTTTGTACTGGCCGAGTTCCTCCTCCCTCGGCTGCCGGAGGGAAACTGCCCTCCTGGCCTCCTGCCTGGGCTTAAGAAGGGCTAAGCTCTGCCCCTTCCTGTCTCTAGGTTTCACTGGTTGCCCTAGCAACCAGCACCTGCGCAGTCCTGGTGACTGGCAGCTGAGCTTCCCCCTTCTCACCACTAGGGGTCTCTCCTGAGCCATTTCTGCTCTCAGTCGCAGGGCACCTGAAAGCTCTGCAACACCCAGCCATGCTCAGGGAAGCTCAGGCTTGGCAGGCTGTGTGCCATCCCCACCTCCTTTCCACCACCTAGGTCTGACTGGGAATGGACTGGCTTGCCCCTGGGGCAGTGTGGGAAGGTGGCAGGAGGGCGGCTGGGTGTGCTGGCAGCTGGAGAAGGTAGTGAGGAGAGTGCACATGGTGCTGGAAACTCAGGTGTGCTCAGGGAAGCTCAGGCTTGGAGGGCATCCAGCACCCCATGCAGTGTCTCCGCCACCATCTCCAAATGTATCGCTGTAATTATTTACATCACAAACTAAAATATATCAGATGTGTTTTATGTTGCTGTGTAAAAAAGTCAGTTAAATCGAAATATGCTGCTGCAGGTATACACTGCTACAAAATTGAATCACAATATACCACTGCACATGTAGACTGTTATGCAATTAAACTGGCAAAAGGATCCATCTTATCATGTGTACAAGGGCCTTTTGTCATGTATACAAGGGCCATAAGTGCTGGACCATAAACCAAATCCAATTATTTTTCCTGTGAAGAAAGGGTAGGCCTTAGAGCTTGGGGCCAGACCTGTCTCCAGTTTTGGGGGATCTTTGGTTGGTTGGTTTGTTGGGGGTTGTTTTGGTGTGCGTTAGCTAGTAATTAGATTGCGCAGTTGGCATTTCTGTAGTGTAGCTCTTTTTAAGAGTGTTAAAAAGCTCTGTCTCAGACTCTGGGTAGGAGTTCTGGTACACAGCCAGTGGGCTTAAAGTTTAGTTATAGTCAGAGGGCTTATGTTTTTGGTTTAAGTTTGACCAGTGGGTTGGGTTTGGGACTGTCAGGGGCAGGCAGAGATCCCAATAGTGCCTGTGTATCTTAAGTCCTGGCAGGGGCTAGGGCCTAGGGGCTCAAGTTACAGGGCAGGCTTAGTTGGAGGATTGAAGCTTAGGGAAAGTGGTGTAAGTTTAGCAGGGGTGAAAGCCAGCCTGGGTCAAGGGGCCCAGCCTGGGAAGTGCTAGAACCAGGGCTTGGGGCCCAAAGCCTTGAGAAGTAAGACCCAGGGCCGGGAGCTCAGCAGCCCAGGAGGGGAAGAGATCCAGAGACAGGGGCCCAAAGATAGTAACAACTGGGTGGTTTGGAGCCCAAGAAGCCAGGCCCAGAGCAGTGGGTCTAGGCTAAAAAGACTAGCCAGAATAGAGGGGTAAGGCCAGGGGGGCGGAAGCCCCCAAAAGGGAGTGGAGGCCTGAGGTGTCCTAGTGGTTTGGGGCAGAGGGCCTACCTAAGTCATGATGGGAAACACCTACAAGGCATGGGCATGGCTGTAGGGGAAGTTTGGAGTCTATGATTAGCCCATGAGGCAAAAGGTGCCCTTGGGAGACATGTGCAGGCCAAAAGGTCCCACCTAATGGGCTGAGAGGGATTTGTGAGCAAGAAGGATAGGTTGCAGTTCCCTCTCATACCCTTGGGGCAGCTTTCCTTTCCAAGTGTTAATAACAAGATCAAGGCTTGGCAGGAAAGAGCAAAGGGAGGGCACCTTAGAGTTTGAGCAGTGCAAGAGCCGAGCCACCACTGGTGACCACCAGTGGCCACCCCAGTGTGCTGGTTCTGTTACACCAGCCTGCAATAATTGGTAGTGATGAGAAGCAGTTGCAAGTGTAAGGGGTGGCAGCAACAGCCGCAGGCATAAGAGCAAGAGAGCAGCCCTTGGCACAGAGCAGGAAGCAGCAACAGGTGACTTGGGCACTGCAAATAATCAGTTCAGGAGCAGAGGAGTAGGAAAGGGAAGGGGGACACTGGCCCAGGGTGCAAACTCTACTAGTTATGCCTCTGATTTTTTAGCTTTTGATCCTTCACTGCAATTAGAGGTTCTGGGAAAAACCTAATTATTTTCCTACTTCAGACAAGATGGCCCATCTGGTTGGGGGCCACAAGATGCAACCTCACTTCAAGGACATGAGTATTTCTTGTGATATAACCGGTGATGCAATTTTCAATTACATCATCACTTTATCTCCATGAATCCTGAATTTATCATTAGCCATATGCAGGTTCCTACCATCACTTGTGAAGTTCCTCCTACATATCATATCTTACCTTACTACTTTTCCAGCACAATATCCAGTGTTTAATAATTAAGGGATCACTGAACTCTGTCAGATTCAGAAGGGCCATGATTTGTATCTAATAATGTCTATACTGAGCTTAACTTATGCTTTTCACCAACTACTCCTTTTCCTAGTGGTAACAATAAAAAAGAAGATGGTGTTACGTCTTGTCTGCTCATGTTTATTAGGTGAATTGTTTCCTTTAGTAAACATGGGCTGTTTAGGATGAGCTATAATCCCACGTTATATCAGGAGGTAGAAAGTCCTCCTGTGCTCACCTTCTGAACATCACTGGATCTGTGGGGTTCAGGGTCTTCCACAGCCAGAGGGAGCAGGCCAGAGTAGTCTCCCCTCTGCTCTCTTTGGAAACCATAAGGGTCTTAGGCTCCTCTTCAGATCTTAGTGAAGTGAGCTGGCGTATTTGCCTGAAATATAGAAAAACCTGTTCAAGGTGTGTGAATTATTAAATGTTAAAGGCAGATTTATTAAAGGGAATGAGTAATTATCAAGGCCTTATGTGAATTATGAAGTATTTCAGAAATAATTTGTCAATAGTACTGACTCAGTTTCAGAAGAAACACTTTCATTGCTGTTTTCTGGGAACTAGCAAAAGGTTTTATGCCAGACTAGATTTTTAGTGCCAAAAGAAGCCTAGCGGTAACCTTCATAT
>NW_017729032.1:15620529-15630002 GCF_001723915.1 Gavialis gangeticus | reverse complement strand
AGCAGGCCAGAGTAGTCTCACCTCTGCTCTCTTTGGAAACCATAAGGGTCTTAGGCTCCTCTTCAGATCTTAGTGAAGTGAGCTGGCGTATTTGCCTGAAATATAGAAAAACCTGTTCAAGGTGTGTGAATTATTAAATGTTAAAGGCAGATTTATTAAAGGGAATGAGTAATTATCAAGGCCTTATGTGAATTATGAAGTATTTCAGAAATAATTTGTCAATAGTACTGACTCAGTTTCAGAAGAAACACTTTCATTGCTGTTTTCTGGGAACTAGCAAAAGGTTTTATGCCAGACTAGATTTTTAGTGCCAAAAGAAGCCTAGCGGTAACCTTCATATTTTTATTTGAATAAGCTTTAAAACTTCCAATACATGAGCTCTGCTGGTATCAAAGCCTTGGTATGAGAGGAACTGAGGTGATGAGGTTATGGACAAAATTACCTTTCAGGCACTTTGAAACAGCAGCAGAAGCTTCCTCTCTGGAGTGGGCATCAGCTGCTATCCCATAGCTTTTACACCCACAGGCTTCTGTACCAACACCTGCCAGTTTAATCTCTGTGACTTTAACTCTGAATAAAATAGCTGTTGTATTTCCTTGTGCAGTTTTGCTACATTTTTATTATTCAGAATCATGCAGACATAATAATTAAATTGTTACAACTTATACGAATATCAGTTGATAGCAATACTATTTTTATCTGTCCATACCCTATATGTCCTCAGTTGTCACTGCCACCAGTGTTCATTGGTTCCAACATGACAATATGTATGATGCTATTGAGATTCTTGATTTATATAGCAGGTAGATGCAGCCTGATCTCTGCCTATTCAAGGAGGTGGGGAGGGTAGGGGGGTCTCTATGTGTGCTGTCTTTCTTGGCTGACTTGTGAATATGAGACAATACATAATAGCTTAAAATGCTTTATTAGGCTTTAAAGATTTTATTAGGAGAAAAAAGAAAATTGTTATCTAAATGCAGATTAGAGATAACCATAATCACATAATATTTTCAAACAAAAAATGGTTAACAACCAGACATGTTTTCCTCACTAAATGCTCAGTCATGCTTAACTTCATATTAACACACTTTCTAACATGCAACGTTTTCCTAGTATGGACAAACCCAAGGAGAAAAAAGCATGAAGATGTCGTTTAAGGTAAAGATTTTATCCGTATGACTTAAAAATGGGCCTATCAGCTATAAATGGTTAAAAAGCCATGAAAATGTTACTGCAGAGAGCCAATTTTAGGTCTTTAGTTGTAGTCTCCTTCACTGGGGTTTTTCAAGAAGAGGTTGAATAGGCATCTGTCTAAACCAGGTTAGGCATAATAAATCCTTTTTCTGTGCAGTGTTGGACTAGATATCCCTCTCAGTCCTTTCCAACCCTCTGATTCTGTTTCTTGAATCGAATTGTAAGAGAGGCATGAATGCATAGCAAGCAGGTTAGTCATCAGAAATGACACCATTAGACTACAGCACTCTACTATGTACTTAATAGAAAAAAAGTGTTTGTAGACATGTTAGAACAATTTGATGTGCAGTATTTTTATTGCTGTCCTTTTATATCCATCAGCCTCTAAAGCAAAACAGCCTTAATATGAGTTGAGATCTATACATTTCTGAGGTTAAGGAAAGTGAGAAGGAAAAAATAAAATTTAAAATCTCCAATGATGCCTTAAAATAGCTTTTCTGTACATTGTGGTGGATGAAGTTTTAGGCTATTATCTTGGAATTTTCCAGAGCTGGCAGCTGTCTTTTCTGTAATTCTGGGAATCTCTTCTTTTTTACTCCCATATTCTAGTTTTCAGTGGGTTCAACAGAGTGGTTCTTAATCTTAATTGTACCGTATACCATTAATTACTATCTGCCACAAGGCTCAAGCCAGTGATATTTTGCTGATGGAAGAAAACAATTTGATGGTGGATTGTTTAACAAAATTACTTTTTAAAAAAAAAAATTCTCTGCTATTTGGAGGGTTAGATGATTGGCAAAATTTGGCTAATCAGCTAAATGAGCTCAGTAACTTTTTTAACACACGACACTTTAGCTTGTTAAATGACTCTTACGTGAATTTCTTCACCCTCATTTGCATTGGAAGTGAAGCTACTGCTAGAAAGTGGGCATAATATATATTCCTTGGGAACAGATCTTCCATCTTATAGACAGTCCAGACAATAACATTGAATTAGTCTGTCCATTCAAAAAAAAAAATGAGGGGATTTTACCTAGTAGGCGCATCTACATGAGATGTATTATTGCACAGTTGCCTAGTTTACTGTGCAGTAAGTGTGTGCGTCTACACGTGCACATGCTTACTGCACAGTAAAAACCCTTAATCACAATTAAATTTCCTATCTGTAAATGCAGGTAGTAAATTTAAGCGTGATTAGTTAATGTGCAGTAACACACATGTAGATGCAAGCTGGGAGCAAATTTGCTCCTGGGTATGCCCAACTACTAGGGGGCTGGCCTGAGGCCAACCCCAGGGCTGCAGGCTAGGAGTCTGTCCTGCTCCAGGGCTGGGCTACTTCTGTGGCAGCCCTTGTCTGCAAATTATAAAAGCCTGCAGACTTTTTGTGCACTGGGGCACACAACACAGGCAGCCTCAGGGCACTATAGGCCCTGTGTCCCCCTGGCCAGGCCACAGCCTTGCTGTGCCTGCCTGCCAGCACCCCAGCACTGCTGCCTGGCACTGCTGTCAGGGCAGTGCTATCAGAGCCAGCTGGGTACTCAAGGGTGCTGCAGGCTGCTGTCAGCCCCCCAGGGCTGCCTATAGGCAGCCTCTGGGCAGCAGGGCCAGCGCCACCAGCCTGCAGTATGCCCCCCAGCAGCCTGCCCTGCACCTGCAGATGCTGTGGGGCATAGCCTCTGCTGTGAGGCTGCCAGTCCCATGACATGTCCCTGTGCTGTGCACTGCTGGCAGCTGTACAATGGCCTAGACAGGTGGCATGGGATCCAGCATGGTGTCATCTTCCCCGTCCAGGCCCAGGGCCACACATGTGCACATATGTGGAGCTAGCAAGAGACTGGCGACCTCATTGTGCTTTAGGGTGAGGCTGAGTTGCTGCACCAGTTTGAGCGGGGGGGGGGGGCGTTCCAATGCCCACATGTATGAGGACCTGTCAGGCCAGATGAGGGAGTGAGGGCATGACTGGTTGGCATGGCAGTGCAGTATAAAGGTCAAGGCCTTGCAGGCACAGTGGGTGGCCATGACTGACCACAATCATCGGTCCGGCCGTGCCTGTGAGACCAGGCTTTTTGTATGGCAGCTGACCAACATTGTGGCCAACAGTGGCCCCAGCAGTGGCATTGTGGAGCCCCTCCTCAACATCTCTGGCAGTGGCAGCTGTGCAGTGGTGGTCCTGGGATGGCATGCTGTGGCCAGGCAGGCAGTTGCTGGTTGTGGGGGAGCCAGGTGGGGCAAGACAGCCATGGGCCAGGCAGTTGTCAATACAGGGGGCCAGCAGGGTGATCATGGTGGCCAGCAGGAGCCTGGGGCATTGGTCATTGCTGCCAGGGTGGGGGCTGTAGCAGCCACAGTGCAGGGAGGCAGTGTGGCCAAGGAGAAAGCTGCTGCATCCTTCCCTGCACTTGGCGCACTGCTCCTGGCATGGAAGGGATTGGATTGAGAGCAGACCTGGCTTTTAAAGAGGGCTGCCAGGTACTAGCACCTGCAGCCAGAGCCTGGAGCTTATCCTGGTGGCCACAGGGGCCCATTGTAGGGCTGCAGGGAACTGGGAGCAAATTTGCTTCCTAAACTGTGCACATGTAGACACCTACCCAAAAACCCTTACTCCAGCTTAGTTTACAACAGAGTAAATGCATGTATAGATGTGTCCAGTGATTCCAATGTTGTTCACAATAGCTTGTGGTTGAACTGCAGCCTGCCCACTTAGCTTACCATGCCTGGGAGTGGTACCCTCAGAGATGCTGTATAGCTCCAAATGGGTTACCTGCAGTGGCACAAAGGCCAAGCAAACAAACATCCATACCCCTTGTCGCACCACAAATTGTGGCCATGACAAATGTGGTATCAAATCATGCACTATGTAGTGGCCACACCAGACATTTGCCTAAACTTTTCAGCTGCCCCAGGCCAGTGCTCTGAGGGCTTGATGGGCCTGATCCTATGCACCCTGGGAATTCCCATTTAGGATTGAGCCCCTCAAGCCCTGTGCACACCTCCCTAGATTTCCCCTCTAGCAGATATGCACTCCAGGCAATCTCAGGCCATGTCTTCCTAAGAGGGAAAAGCTGGGATTCCCCACTTACAGAAATTAGCTGCTGACATCTCCAGGATGATTTCTGGAAGTGGGGAAAGTCAGAGTTTCCCCCTTACAGAGGAAGATGCCCAGGGTCTTCAGGAAGCAATTGGGACACATCCTGGCACAGCAGATGTGTTCTATGTGGTGATGTCTTTTTCTAGGGAGTGAGTCAGGCAAGCGCACTGTAGACTTTGCTCAATTGCAGGCTATTGAAATTATTGAACTCAAGGTTAGGAGAAAAGAGAAAGCAGAAAAGGGACGATGTCCACAGCCACAGCTCACCTACCACCAGGGGCTCCCGAAGTGTGGGTGCAAACACTTCACAATCGGTGACACTTGAGAATGGCTTCATTGCTGTATATGCCTGTGTGCTTTGTCTAGGTGTAAATGACTAAACAAGACTCAAGGCATTATGAATAATCTGAACATACTGACATTGACTCATGGCTACAAGGTCATTTCAGAAAGTCTGCTATTATCATTTTTTCCACTGTAAAAACTGTATGTACCAGTTAGGCTTGAGTTTCAGATGTGATCAACATGCACATACAGGAGAATGAAACTACTGCTTTAATATGCATATCATCTCGTAAAGCCAGCTTTTTAGCGGTTGTGGAAGTAGCCATTGAAGCTATATTTTCCTGTCTCCACATATAATCAGCTGTCCTGCAGGTGTGGCACCACTCCACCCTTAGTGAAAGAATACATCCCAAAATTTAGTTGATTCACTTTATGTTACAAGAAAAGTCTTTGTGAAAGGGTGGGACCTCAAAGACTCCAGCCGGAGAAATGAAGCCCAGCAGCTTGTTCTTTTTGGCCCTGTTGACTAATTTACATTGGTTGGCATTTTTGTGCCTGTCTTCAGAGTGGAAAGAGTTCAAAAGTTGCTAGTACTTAAATGCAAACAGAGGTTGACCTGTGCATTTCTAGGTCCCTGTAAACCAGAGAGGACATGGTAATAACAATTGTTTTGTAACTGTAATTATATTTCCAGAAGGCCTTGGAAAAGACAATGAGACTGCTGTTTGCAAAAAGTAGATAACTTCTGTCTCAAGGGATATTTTGAGGAGAGATGGATGGCACATCCTGAATTCTACGTTGCCAGGTATATCAGAAAATAGCACAACACAGACTGCCTTAGTAGGCCTGGAGTGTTCTTGTAGCTGTGGTGATCTAAGAAATGCCTGAGAGATGAGGATTTTTTCTGGTATCTTTTATTGGATTAACTGTATTAGTATCAAGCTAGACCTGAGAGAGGGCACAGAAAATCCTTGCTTCTCACACAGAGTCTTGTCCTTTATGGAGGTGCATTTAGTGAGGATACAAATAGAATTTATAGGTGGTTTTGTCTAGTGGAGTTAATAAATGTCTTGAGGCTGGAACGTGCTTATGATAGAAACCAAAAACAAATGGGATTTCTTAGAAAAAGCCCTGACTAGACTGAACTGATGTTTTCCCTTGCTAGTAAACCATAGCCAGAAAGTTTTTTTCCAAAGAGAAGAGTCTTAATGATCCTTCCCCAGACCTGTAATAATCCATTTCCCAGCTTCTGTTCTTTTTTTTTTTTTTTTGAAACTGCTTCAACAGGAGTAAATCTTTGTTGTTGTTGTTGTTTGTTTTTTTGTTTTTTGTTTTAAAGACTTGAGTAATTTAGGAGGCCTCAATTTTTCAGAAGCCAGTTTGAGACAACTTAAATGAGCAACCCACTGTTAAAAATATGGTCCCTTTTAGAGGTCTCTGGTTGGAAAAATGATAATACTGACTTTTAGAATCCCTAGATACTTTTGAGAACCTGGGTTCCATTTAAATACAGCTGCAGAAGGACAGTTTCATGGGAAATTTTAAAACCATCTATATTTTATAACAGGACTATCCAACTCAGGCATGGCAGAGGGTTGCACACACCCTGAGACCCTTCTCATGCCCATGGACTACCCAATCCCTTCCCAACCAAGTGACAGTGGGAAAGGCAGCTGTTGGGGCCCATGGGCTGTGGGTTAACCACATACAGCCTGTCTGTGGCCCATGGGCTGCTGGTTGGAGACTTCTGTTTTACAAAGCTGAAATTTGATCTTCACAAAACTCCCTGTACCATTATAATTATTATTGTCAAAATTTGTGTTCAAAATCATTAGCAAGCTTTTTTTATTAACTGGAGCATAGTTTCCAGTTGAATGCCTTTTTTGATAAAAATATTTAGTAAAAAAATCAAACATGATTTCAAGGAAAATACTCTACTAGGAAAGGTCAACAAAATATTGATGCTTAAAAATGTTATTGGCTCGTCTTCACAAAAAAAAAATCCGTCCATTTTAGAAGAAAGGCCACTTCCTTCAGAAAAACATTTTATGTGAAAAGCATAAAGTTCTAATTTTCAGATAATGATATGTTTTGTGTTTCTTTCAAAACCTCTTTTGGGAGGGGAGGGATAACAGTCTGTAGCTGTTGCATGGTTCTTTTATGGAAAGCTGCAAATGCGATACCATTTTTGGAAGCCTTCAGTAGCCCATTTTCTGAATGTAACCAGTTTTCTGGTTATAACAGAAACATGTAACACTTTTATGAAGTAAAGATGTGGTGGGAGACAATACATGCCTATCTCAGAGCGTGGTCAAACGATAGATAAAACAAGGGACTCTCCTTCTTAAACTATGACTCGTATTAAAGTGTCTTTCAGCTAGAGAATCGTGCACAAATAATATTTTTTTTTCTGTTTGGCCCTCTCCAAAATTTAACTTGAAGAAAAGTTGGTTTTCCATCTGAAAAATCACCCGTATCCTGAAACTTCATTTTGCTCTTCAGACAATATTTAATTTAGCTTGTGGGACTTTGACATTTTGAAAACAAATTTAGTTCAACTAAATAAAATTTAAAATGGTTTGTTGTAAAACAAAAACAAACAACAGATTTGTTTCTTGTCCAAACTAATTGTGTAATTTAGTGTCTCCGTCTCCAGTCAGCTTAATTAAGAGCAGGCTGTCTGTTTTACTTTTTAGTCCAGGACTCTGCCTTCCAACTTAAAGATAGATAGATAGATAGATAGATAGATAGATCAAGAGCATGGTATGCCTAAGTAACTTGATTTCATTCTGTGACAAGGTGACAGGGTCTGCGGGAAGGAGTGGGGAAGAGAGCAACTTATATGATACACTTTGGTTTTAGCAAGGCTTTTGACACTGTTTCTCAGTGTCTCATTAATAAATTCTGGAGATATGGTCTAGATGAAAATACTGCAAGCTGGATACACAACTGGTTGGATCATTGCACTCCATGGGTAGCCATCAATGGCTCAATTTCTAGCTGGGGTGGTATTAAGTGGGGGTCTCCAGGCCTCTGTCCTGGGTCTTTATTACTTAAGACCTATATTAAGGATTGGGGAGATGGGTGCTTAGCAAATTTTCAGTTGATGCCCAGTGGGGTGGAGTTGAAGACACTTGGGAGGGTAGGATCCAAAATGACCTGGATGAACTGGAGAAATGGTCCAAAATAAATCAAACGAAATTCAGCAAGGAAAAGTTCTGAATTTATGATGCAACAACTACATGCACAAATACAGAGTAGGGAATGATTGGCTAAGCTGCTCTACTTCAGAAAAGGACCTGGAAGTTCCACTGGAGCACAAGCTGAGTATGAGCCAACAGTATGCTCTGGCTGAAAATATATAGCCTGGCATAAAATTGGGTTTTAATAGAAGTGTCTCTTGGAAATCAAGACAAGTGATTCTTCCACTCTATTCACCATTGATGGGGCCACTACCAAGACTACTGATGTGGTACAAATCGTTCCTTTCTAACATGATTCTTAGCCATGTAGGTCTGTCCTTACCCAAAGATTAAAAGTGATGGAAAGTAAGATATTTGAAAGGCTTTTAAATGTTATCATGTATTAGTAACACAGGTAGGGACATGTTTGTAAATGGCTCAGTATTGGGCTGAATGAAAGAGGACTTAATGCCATTCAAGCCACGGGTGGCTTTTAGCCACTATCATCATCACCACTGTCACTGGCCAGTGTTAGAACAGCTTGAAAGCTGCTCTAATTTATGCCACCATCATAACTAGGCCATGCTAAAAGCTAGAGATAGCCAAGGCACAGGAATGCCACATCCTTTTTTTTTTATTTTCCATGCTCCATATGCTGTTAGGGATGACAGGGGAGGAGCTACAGAAGTTTTCTACTAATCAAATGCATCCCTGCAAAAGAGTTATCTGCAAACAACTGAATTTAGAAGATTGAAAACTTTTCAACTAGGGGACCAGCACAAAACAGAATTAATACAATGGGGTTGCATGCAGGAAGTCACTTGAGATCATGCTGTAATTTTTGTGTTTTACAAGAAGTGCTAAAAGCTACAGCACAATTGAACATAATGGCCATCTAGTAGGGAGCCTTAGAGCTTTCCTGCACTGCTGGGGGCTAGGAGGCAGGGGACACTTTTGCATGGCTCCCAGTGAGCTCTGGGGGCTGCTATACCCAAGGGCCTAGCCATAGCCAAGCACCCTGATTGCTGGGGGCTGCTGCAGCTGCTCTAACCCTGAGCTGTCATTGACTGCCTCTCGTTTCAGCCTCGCCTCTTCCCTCTGGCCAGCTGAGAGCCACAGCCTGGCCAAGGGGAAGGAAGGGAGGACAGTGTCTCTCCATGCCGTGCCTCCAGGACTGAGGAAGCTGGCAGCTTGGCTGGATCCACTGCAGGAGGGAGTGGTCTCTCCCACCTGCTTGCTCCCCTGGCCCAAGGTGCACTTTGGGGAGGGAGATGCTTCCCTGCTGCAGCACATCCAGCTGGGCTGCAAGCTCCCCTGGTTCTGGGGACATTGAAAGAAGAGAGCTGAGGCTGTGGCTCTCAGCTGGCCAGAGGCAGGAGATGGGGCTGGATTGAAAGGCTGTCACTGCCAGGCCGGGGTCTTGAAAAGCACTCTGCAGCCGTGAACACTTGTTATGTCATGGCTGTAGAGCACTTCTGGGGTCTTCATCATATGAAAATGTAACCTCTCTACACACCCTAGAGAACCAAGACCCCTACTTATATCTTGACAATATGCTTTTAAAACTATTGCTTTATCCTATCTATTCAACTTAAAAATGAATGATATATTTTTACTATGCCATGAACGACATGTGCCCCCAGAGGCTGGTGGGGGGGGGGGGGGGCCGGGCGCCCCTCCACGGGGGGGGGGGGCAGCGGGGGCCGGGGGGCGGCGGGGAGGGG
>NW_017729032.1:15599367-15620263 GCF_001723915.1 Gavialis gangeticus | reverse complement strand
GCGACCATCCACAGGTGGTGGCGGCAGCAGGGGCATGGTGGCAGCGAGCAGGGAGCTCCTGCAGGCAGCCACAGTGGTGCTGGCAGCGGGGGGGTGGGCAATGAGCAGTAACCACCTGCAGGTAGTGTCGGCAGATCTTCTTTCAGGGGGTGCACTGCCAATCTCAGGGGGTGCACATGCACTTGCACGTACCCCCTATGAGTTGCCAATGTACTATGCTCTGTCTGGTTTCTGGTCAGATCAGAGGACAAATGTCTGTCATTTGAAAGCTTGTCTAACTCCATTCCAACTATATATTTGGTCCAATAAAAGACTGATATCTTAGAAATCCTTGTTTCTTGCAAACTTTCCATAACAAATTAAAAGATGTAAAAGCTATGCTTTGAAAGCCTATAGCATAAATATCACATAATATCACCTTCCAATGCTGTTGGAAGGCGAACCTTGGCTGAAAAAAATTACAAGGTATAGACAAACCTCAAAAAAAATATTTCATTATATCAGCTGTATAAATCTTCCCAACTTTGCTGAGACTTTAATTATAAAGTGACACTTTTGGTCTTAAAGTGTCCTGGTCTGCATTATAGATCATTTTGCTTAATATATTTTATGGTTCTTGATACTATATTGCAGACATTTAATAATCCATCTCTCTTGGTAATCTAGGAAGGTGATAACAAGAGATTAAACATTACAATGATTAAATTCAGTAAGAGATTTTGGCTGGTTCCTACATGCGCACATGCACATGCACATGCACACATACCTCCCAGCCCCATCAAGAAATGCAGCATTAACCCAAATGGCCCAAATCCTGCAAGCACGTCAGAATACATTTAACTTTCTTTTTAGGCAAAGATGCTTTAGGCCAGAATATACTTCCTAGATCCATACACAGAGGCCCCTTTCTTATTCATGCCACTCCTATGTAGAAACACTGAGGAGTGGTCTGCTCCCCACTTGGTACCTCCTCTTCACTTCCCAGTGTTCCCTGAAGGTGGCTCTGTTGGGGTGTAGAAGTGTGGATTAAATTACCTGGCTAGGGACAGACATCACACATAGACCAGTATAAGTAATCAGAAGCTAGTTTAAACCTGTAACAGAACAGATGTTCAGTGCACATAAACCAGTTTAAAAATGGCTCAAACTGGTTTGAGATAAACCAGGTTGAATGCAGTATCAGACTTAACTGATTTGGCTCAAACCGGTTTATGCAATGTCTGTCCCAGACCCCTGGGGGTGAGAGGTGATTAGCCAAATCTATAGCCTTTTAACCTGGAAGCAACAGGTTTAAAATGTCATGTGCAGGTGAAAACAACTTTGAAATGGGATATTCATATGATCTTCATGCAATCATACATCTTTGGACAGATGACACAATTACTAGAGGATGATCCACCCCAGATTTTACTCTATAGTAACTTTATTCCACAGTAAGGATGCACAGCTGGCTTGTCCAAGTTAGAATCTTGCAGTGGTTATTTTGGGTGGCTCCTGGAGCTCTAAACCCTGGGTTGTCCACCCATTAACACCTGAAAATAGTCTTAAATCCTGTGATAAGATCCAGGTGAACAAAGCCTCATGTCCACATAGAATCTCACTCCAGTTCACTGCAATTACTGTTTTACATGAGTGGCCATTGTCTGGGTTAGTGCTGTGACAGGCACGGTTTGAACACAGAGTAAAAATAGGGATCACTGTACTGGTGGAGAAGCCAACATAATGAAGAATGCACTGCAGGAGCTAGCCCATACATTTTAATTGGAAAAAGTGAGATCCTCACCAGATGTAAGTAAGTACTGCCTCACTGAAATCAATGTAACTGTGCTGATTTTACTGTAGCTGAGAACTGAGCTCTGAAATTTCTAATTGCATGTATGTAAGTATTTAGCATGCACTGGTGAGTTTGATTCTCTTTTTACTCTAGTTTTATATCAGGGTTAAAAAGAAACTCCCCTGAAATCAGTGAGCTTGCACCTGTGTAAACAAAAGTAGAAATCAGCCTGATGTTGCACCTAAACTCCTCTACACAACTAAGTTACTGTGGACCAAGCTGAGGGGTGAATTTACAACACACTAACTACCTCTCACAAAAGTAAATATTTTGAAATTGGAGGAAATCTAACACTTAGGGTGTCCGCATGGGAAGTCAGTGTGGTATAGTTGGGGCACTCTAAATTTACATCCAAGCTGTATTTGCTGTTATGTCCCTGATGTAGACAAATCTGTGTAAATGACGGTAGCATCAGGCTCATTGTGATATTTTCCAAAAGACATGTGCATCTAGCTAATATAAATGTTACTCAAACACAGAGAAGGATTCTGATCCACAGGTACAAAGATGGAGAGGCTACTTATGTCAGCATTTTTTTATCATTTGTTTTTTGACAGTAAAATAAACCAGGGCATATAGATGGCTCTTCAGATAAAAGAAGAAGGAAAAGCAATGAATGCCATTTCATGGTTATGCTTTGGTGAACAGGAAAGCTGCACAATATTTCATGATCAGGACTTTCTAATTTTATAAATTGTCACTGACAGTTGTCATGGGAAATATAGTTGGAAAAATGGCTGGAAGCTGAAGCTAACGTATTATGACTAAAATAAGGCACATGGTTTTAATGGTGGAAGTAATTTATCATTAGAATGAGTTATTTAGAGGTGTAATGGATAATCTATTGCTTGAAATCTTTAAGTGAAAACTGGGTACCTTTGTAAAAAGCATGCTTAAGCTCAAGCATAAGTTCTGGGCTTGATGTAGGGACTGCTGGTGTAGGGTGCCTCAGCTGGTATAATGCCACAGTCAATCTAGAATCCAGATGCTCATAATGGTTTCTTATGGCCTGAATATCTGTTAAACTATTAAAAAACTGCCCTATCTCTATGATACAGATGCAATTTTCATCAAGTTTTGAAAAGCAGTCAAAATACATATTTGATTAGAATCTATTTGAGTGCTTTTATGTCTTGTTGTAAGTTGTTTCTTAGTTTCTTCTGGGTTTTAAAATCTATTCATAAAGCCTATTGGGCTCATCCCATCTGACCTCCTGCATTGCAGAGTCATAACACAATGTTCTTAAGAGTTTGTGCAGAGAGGAGCCTTGACATAATGTCTGGTGCTTGTGGGTGGCTCTCTAGTTGCCACTAGGTGGTGCTTCCCAGTGGCTGTACTCATTACTCAGGTTGGCATCAAAAGGACCGATTTCCGTACTGTGTGGGTGCTTATTTCAGATCTTTTATACACCTACGGTTTTATACCAAAAATAAGATGCAATCATTTGTTTCCTAGGCGACAACAGCACTGGGCATGCGTAGTGCTAACTCTATGGGTGCTCTCTCTCAAATGGTAAAGTCTGTTAGCTGCCTTTCTTTTATTTCTATAGTACTAACATATTCACCCACTTATATTTTAGAATAAATAGCTTGATATTTGTGCCCTTTTGAGAAATGTTCTTGTATTGAAGTTCAGATCCAAGAACCCATTCTGGGCAAAAGTGATTTTTTTTTTTTTTTATAATAAGGGTAAGGAGAGGTTGCAAGTATGCAGGAGATCTATTTCTCTTGCAAAGCTGAGCTCCTGGAATATAGAAAAGATCTTTTAAGATGCTTTTTTAAAAATAGAACAACTGAAGCTGGACCTCTGTCTGCACACCATGGCCCAGATTCAAAAAAGGGGTCTGAGTCACAGTGATGCTATATAGTGTCTTTATTAAAACTCCAGTGTGTGCACTCATAGGTAAAATTCAAACCACCAAGATGGGCATCATGGGTCTCCATACCTTGAATGAAGACACTTAAGTATCTTTTGGGCTGAGGTTCACAACAGCCTATATGTTAAGCAGGGATGGTACCTATTGTACTGCCAATGGGAGTACAGAAGGGGGCTGTGTGTTTGGGATGCTGCTCCCTTCCTGGAATTTATGCATCTGGAGTTAAGCTTTTCTGCTAACATGGAGTAGGCCCTGATCCGGATAAAGCTGAAGCCATTCGAACCTGGGCAGTGCCTCAAAATGTAAAAGAACTGTGTGTCTTCGAACTGTGTGTCTTCTTGGGCCTAGCCTCCTATTACAGGAGGTTTGTGCCCAGTTTTCCTACCATTGCTAACCCCCTGCATAAGCTTTCCAATAAGATGAAGTTCGCCTGGACCAAGGAATGCCAAAATGCTTTCATGGAGTTAAAACAGTGTTTGCTGTCAGCCCCGAATGCCATACCCCAACTCACGGTTAAACTTTCAAGTTACCCTTTTTGTCAGATACTGATGTGAATAAAGTGGGCATCAGAGCAGGTCACAGGGGGCCAAGAAAGGATAGTAGCACATGCCAGCCAAAGCTTAAACAAAGTTGAACGTTCATATGCAGCTACCCAAAAGGAGTCGCTTCCTGTAGTGACCTTTACTGAACATTTTGACACTTCCTCTTGGAAGTAAGAATGGAACCATAGTTCTCCTCAGTGGCTGCACAGTTTTCAACATCCTGAAGGGCAACTGGCTAGGGGATAGGAAGAGCTAGCTGAGTTTGACTACCACAGTGTATTACTATGGGATTCATAATCCAACGTCTCACTTCCACCCACTTGACTCAGTCACCCAAGGTTATGGCCTTTTAAAATCAGAATTAGGGGAAGGACAAGGCCCACCCAACCACTTTTAGTGCATCAGCCTACTGGTTCGAGCATCAACCCAGAAAGTGTAAGATTTGGACTCACAGCCTTTCTCAGCCAGAGGAGGTTGGAACCCACAGCTCCCATTTCCCACCAGGGGACATGCCCCCACCACCAAAGCTATGAGCTTAGCAAGTCTGAGAGCAACTTTCACTGCTCTTGCTGAACCTGGGCCACTTGCCAGCCAAGAGCACAAGGTTCAGGGGGCCAGAAAGAGTCTATGTGGAGCTAAGATGGAACTAGTCAAAGATGCTCAGTTACAAAAAAAAAGGCACGTGCCTTCTAACTGAAAAGCAAATAAAGCAGCTATATCCCTTTCTGAAATGTGGGCCTGTATTTCAAGTTCTGAATGCTTTTCTAGTGCAAAGACTGTGATTTCCCAAGGGAGTGATATACAACCAAACGTGCAAATCATACAGTTAATAGATAACTACCTTTTCCTGAAAGCTCTGTTTCCTACAATATTTGGGTACCTCATAAACAATAATAGATTTATCGCTGCAGAATCCAGTGTGAAATGGGACAGTACTGGGCAGGTAATGGCTTTCTCATTCTGTGAGAATTTTTGAGTTAAAAATATTTCTCCATCCCAAGTCGTGGAAAGGGATCAGAATCCTGAAAATACTTTTATAACTTGAAAAAATTGACAAACATTATAGATAAGACCAGTTGAAACATTTTATGTTGTGGATTTTTAAAACTAAGTTGCTTAAATGTTGAACTTGTAAAATATTTGTTTCATAATAAATCGATTTAAGTTTCAAAATTGAGGGCTTCTTTTCATTTTGAACATTTGAAACTGGTGAAACATCCCATTTTGAAAACGTTTCTTTCAAAATGTTTTGAAATGGGAAATTTGTCAAAACAGACTCTTCCCCTCTGCCAATTTTTTACTTTGAAGATGGGGGGGAAAATCACTAGTAGCTTTAATTAAAAAATCACATTAAACTTGTTTTGAAATTGAATACTTAAGAGAAAAGATTAACTGACTTTGCTCAAACACACGTCCTGTGTGATTTAGCTTTGTCACTGAACCCAGATCTCACAAGTTACAGATCATAGGAAATAAGGCTGGAAGGAACCTCACAAGGTCACATCCAGTCTAGCCCCTTGTTCAAGACAGGATCATCCCTGATCAAACCATCCCAGGCAAGTGCCTGTCTAACCTGCTCTTAAACTTCCAAGTATGGGGATCCCACAGCCTCTCTCCATAGCCTGTGCCTCCTAGATCCATACTTGATCATTTTCATAGTCAGCAAGTTGATAAATACTTTAAATAAGAGGCAAGGCTTTTTTGTGGTCTCTTTTATTGGATCGTTTGAACAAGCTGCAGGTATCAGGTACTGTTCCTCAGGTCTGAAGGGGACGCAGGGGAAGAATGACCTGAAGACTAAAGAAGAGACTCGTTTGCCTTATTGGAAAACTTAGCTGGGCCTTAAAAATGCAAACAGTCTGCTTGGAGTGACGGAGGAAGGTTGTGGCCTAGGAATGAAGAGGTATAAAGACAAGCTGCTGTATAAGGTGAAAGAAGAAAAAGGAAATGGTGATCTAGTTAGTGGCAGAAGGATACCATTCAAGAAGGTGGTAGTTATTACCTGTGAAGCTTAGAGAGAAGATTGGCAGTATCTGTAAGGCAGTAATGAACCATAAGGCCACTCTCTATATCAAGACCAGATTTTTATTGTCCAGTATAGTTATGAATATGTATTCCTAGATCTGTCTTCTGGAGATGCTTTGTAAATTCCTTTTGAGCACAAGGTTTATGAAGTCAGAGAGGAAGTGGTTGTTCTGTGCAAAATATGCTCCTACTGGTGTTTTGTGTCTCTGTCCTTTATATTTTTCCTGTGAAAGCTCATTCTGGTGGGTAGTTTCTATCTAGTTTCACCCACATTGTTTCCATGGAGGCATCTGGTATACAGGATGAAATGTATCACATTCTGTGATATGTACATGTCGGATCCATGAATTCTGATGGTTTTGTTGTGAGGGATATTCATTGTGGTGGTGCTGGAGGTGCATCGTCAGGTTTTGCATTTGTTGTTGAGGCAGGGTTGTCCCACCTGGAGCCTGTTGATCACAGGAGAGTTTGCTTCTGATGATGAGTTGGGCCAGATTTGGGGGTTCCTTGAAGCCAGGAGTGGAAGAAGAATTGCCACCTGGAAGAAGGATTTCTACAAAACTGTCATCAAACCCACACTAAACCTGTGCTATATAGATCATACTGATATTGTTTTTCACCACAAATTAAATGCCCAGTGACAAAAAAATGTCTTTGGAATACTCCATATCAACATCAGCTTTCTGAATACCAGAGTCCACATCTGGGATGACATCCTACAAACCACAATATACAAAATCATAGAGAATTTGGGTTGGAAGGGACCTCAGAAAGTCATCTAGTCCAACGCCCTGCTCAAAGCAGGACCATCCCCAATTAGATCATCCCAGCCAAAGCTTTGTCTAGCTGAATCTTAAAAACCTGCAAGGATGGAGAGTCTACAACCTCTCTGGGTAACCTGTTCCAGTGTTTTACTACCCTCCTCATGAGAGTTTTTTCCTAATATCTAACCTAACTTCCCTTGCTGCAACTGGAGACCATTGCTCTTTGTTGTGTCTTCTGCCACCACTGAGAACAAGCTCCATTCTCCTTATAACCCCACTTCAGGTAGTTGAAGGCTGCTATTAAATCCCCTCTCAGTCTTCTCTTTTATAAACTAAATGATCCCAATTCCCTTAGTCTGTTCTCATAAGTCATTTGCCCCAGCCCCCTCACCCCTTTTGTTGCCCTCTGCTGGACTTTCTCTGATTTGTCCACAACGTTTTTGTAGTGGAGGGCTCAAAACTGAACACAGTACTCCAGATGTGGCCTCACTAGTGCTGAAGAGAGGGGAAGAATTGCTTCCCTTGACCTGCTGGCAACACTCCTACAAATGCAGCCCAGGATGCCATTAGCTTTTTCTGCAACAGGGATACACTGTTGGCTCATATTCAGCTTATTGTCCACTGTAACCCCCAGGTCCTTTTCTGCAGAGCTGCTGCCCAGCCAGTCAGTCCCCAGCCTTTACTGATAGCTGAGATTGTTCTGTTCTAAGTGCAGGACTTTGCACCTGTCCTTGTTAAACTTCATTAGATTTCGTTTGGCCCAATCCTCCAATTTGTCTAGGTCAGTCTGAATCCTAGCCCTATGCTCCACCATATGTACTACTTCCACCAGCTTGGTGTCATGTGCAAACTTGTTGAGGGTGACTCTATGTCAGCTTCTAAGTCGTTGATGAAGAGATTGAACAAAACCAGCCCCAGGACCAACCCCTGGGGCACTCCATTTGATACTGCCTGCCAACTAGCTTGATGCTCCAGCCAGTTTTCTATACACCTTACAGTCCATTCATCTAGCCTGTACTTCCTTAGCTTGCCTGTGAGAATATTGTGGGAGACCAAAAGTCTTGCTAAAATCTTGGTATACCACATTCACTGGTCCCCCTGCATCTGCAGAGCCAGTCATCTCATTGGAGAAGGCAATCAGTTTAGGTCAGGCATGACTTGCCCTTGGTGAATCCATGCTCATTGTTCCTAATCACTTTCTTCCCCTCCAAGTACAAACTCAGAAATGGATTCCTTGAGGATCTGCTTCATGATTTTTCCAGGGAATGAGTTGAGGCTGACTGGTCTGTAGTTCCCTGGACCTTCCTTTTCCCCTTTCTTAAATATGGGCACTATGTTTGCCCTTTTCCAATCATCCAGGACCTCTCCTGATAGCCATGAATTTTCAAAGATGAAAACCATGTATCTCTACAAAACCAGCAACCATTCTGAAGTGCTTTTGAAAACCCCTGGTATGTAGGCTCTGATTCACCAAAGTATATAGCAGGGGTTCAGGGACTTTTTAAAGTTGCCTTCTTGTTGCTGTTCTGAGTGGATGGTACTCAGATACCACAGTGATGTACAAAATTAATAAGCCCTTAGACAGGTAGATAAATGGCTATTTAAAGCCTCTTACTTGAATTTCATTTGGCTTACTTGCATGTTTCAAGTTAGTCGTGTGCTAAAGTGCTGGGCTGAATTGTGACCAGTGAACTGGATCAAGCCCATGTGTCTTGGCAGCTAGGATGTCATTTTTTTCATATTATTTTAAAACTTATCTTATTTATTGGAGAAAGAGTGTTAAAATGATTTGCTTCTGGCAACAGGAAGTCATTTGCTTACAAGCTCCACAATGGCAGGTTTGTTATCTGCTGCAAAGTTCTTTGCAATGGGAATGCATAGATTTCGCACTGTGCTCCAAAGCACTGTGAATTAAACAAATCCTTAGCAAAGGGCTCACACTAAATTTCATTGTATCATATGACATATGGCACAGGGGGTGGGGGGGAAGTGGTGTGGGGGGGCAGGGCATGGGTCCTCCCTATGCTGGATCCAGCACCTGCTCTGGCCAGTTTAGGACTATGCTGCATGTGGTGCCTGCTCCAGCCAGTCCGAGGTGTGCATTGCACACTGCACCCACCCCAGATAGGGCTGGAGCAGGTACAACATGTGGCTTGTGTCCTGGACCAGCCAGAGTGGCTGCTGGATCTGGCATGGAGGGGAGGGGATTGTAGGGGCTATATGACCTATATGTCCCATGAGACCATCCCACATGATTCATCTGGCCTACACCGCCAGATAAGTTTGACACCCCTGAGTTAGTCTTAGACTATCCAAATACAGGTTTACCCTGGGGCAGTATGGGGGGTGGAAGAGTGCACTGGTCTACTTGTACCCTCCTTAGATTCCTGCTCCATCCAACATTTAAAACCAACTTCCTGGCAGTGGCAGAAGCATTTCTAGTCAGGCAGTGCCAAGGGAGTCAGCTGATTACATGGCTCATCATAATCTATCTGATCTCTTCTAAACTCATCAGTCCATAGATGTTAATGACTTCTTCTTCTTTTTAATGGCATTGGTGTTCCACCAACGAAGCAAGCCTTTGTTCTTCAATTCTTCTGTCTGTTCGCTGCTGCTGGTAATGAAGCTCCTATTTCACAGCCCTGTGGATTGGTTTGAGTTCATTCCAATGAAGTTATATTTCTTTTTCCTCCAATCTTAACCTGAATAATATAGCCTTAGGCCCCTAGGATATTACTGAAGCTCCTAGTTTATATTTTTAACTGGAGAAAAATATATATTGTTTAATATGTGAGGATGCACTTTACTGTGTGCACCCCCTTTTCAAAATTCTAGATCCACCCCTGGGTTTATCAAACTGTCTTATAGCAGAAAGCTAAGCAAATAGTTATCCCTCTAGGTTTCTCCTCTTGAAATTTAAAATTAGATATGAGAACTTCTCAGAGCTAACTTGAGAAGTTCCTTTTCAGATGATTCCTTAGTGTGTGGAGATTCTTGGTGTGCAAAGGCTGAAATAAGTACCTCTATCAGGTACTGTTGGGGTAGGTACATTAGGAATACTTACAGCACGTGGGGCAGACAGATGAATAGCCCATGGGTGCTCTCCTTGAAATGCTTAATGCAGCACCTGACAGTTAAGCTTAGAGGACTAGCAAGAGTTTAAGATTAATCTGATCAGGGTTAGTGAGCTTTGCTAAATACAACAGGTTGCCTGAAATGATTGGCAATTAAGATAAGGTACACATCATCTTTGTTAGAAGAGGACATTCACTTTTTCATGGTCAGTTAATACCATAATCCCACTGAGAATCCATATCTATTCATCTCTGGTTATCTAGCCTAACCCTCCTATCTGAGTGCCTAGCATTTTAGCAGAAGATAGCTTCAATCCATCATCCCCTATGGGCTCAACACATTGCCAACACACCACTCTGCTCTCTAGTGTCATCATGACCTTAGATAAGGAGGCAATAGGGAGACTGGAGGACACTGAATGTAAATGAGAAGTGATTGCTAAGGGGTATCACTTTTTTAATGTTAAAAAGCATCCTTGGAATTATGGATATTGCACAAACTCAGAGGAATCAGAGTTGATAAAAGTTGATGATTTAAAAAACAGATTTTTTAAAAATTGTGTGGTTTTACTATTTGTTTGTTTGTTTATGCTATTTAAATTATAGTGATTTTTCCTTTTAAAAATAAACTTGCTTAAAATGAAACCTAAATTAAATACAAAAAATATTAAGGACTAATCATTGTATAATCTCTTAACGCATTTAAGTAAACATAAAGAGATACAGTTCTATCAAAAAGCTTTGAGTTACAGCTTGTATGCTTTTATATATGAAGTAGAAATCAGGGGAAGAGCATCTAACTTTTGAGGTCAAGTTTTAGAAATATAGTAAAATACATCATTTTGTGTATTTAGGGCTTGATACTGTGGAGGACCTAGGAACTGTGCTACACATTGCAAACAGCTGGCAAAGTCATCACTGGCATGGGGTGTTTAGGACTCTTCTTGTTCTAGAGACACCATCATGTATCTTATAAGAAACATCTATTGAAACCACATGGAGAAGGAGTGGGAGGGTAGAACCTTATAGAGTAACTTGTTCAGAGAGTTAGTCTCTAAGGTACCACCCTACCATACCTTCTGCCTAACTCCAGAAGAATATGGCTAATTACCTCTCTCTGAAACTATCTTGGTGATCTTATGTTCCTGTTTCATAGCTTTTTCCTGTCTCAGCTCTGACAGGCTGGGCTCTCAAATGCATAAAGAGCAGCCGTTGAATATGCACTTTTTAAAGCAAATAATTGACAAATGACAATGTCGATTAAAATCACTAATTTAAAACAAATCTCTCCTTCAGTCATTGAACTCATGGTTTAACTTGCCTTGGTTTGAATCATTCTACCTGTTTGTAGAATTCCCCAGTGGAAGTGGGGGATCAGAACAAATGAGGATCGCATGCTTCTATTAAGTGGACTTTCCCTATGATGAGAGGGTAAGATACCAGTACTGACTGTGGACAGGTACCTTTTGAGAAGAATACAAATGAATTAATTTTTGCTGCAAATTTATAAGCCAATAGAACACTAATTTTCATTTCTCTTCAATACCTTATTGATAAAAGTATACAACTGCAGATAACTGTAGGTTAATTTTATAACCTGTTTCTATGTCCACCTCTTTCTCCTCTTGAATGGAAACAGCTCATTTGACAAATCTAGAAGCTTTTTAACTGTCAAGATATAATTTCAATAGAGATTGGTGATAGAAATTCACCGCCCCCCATTGTGGGTTGGACTAGACCTATGGAGGCTCCTTCCCTTCCAAATTCTCGTTAATTTTACTTCTCAATGATTAGGGAATGCAGTTCAGGGGCTCTTCAAGCTTTATCATAGCATGGAAATCATCTGAACAGAAAGAGTAATTTGCAAATAACCTCCACTCTCATTCTCCAAGAAGTATTCATCTCCCTCCTCGCCTATTTGAAAAGGTCATAGCAACAACCACAGTTGTTACATGAAACAGCAATAGAAGGAAAAGTTTATACATTCTTCAAGACAGAACTAGGGACTTCCTTCATGTGTTTTACACCAACTAGTCCACTGATGGTAGTACTGGAAACACGTAATATTTATATTGTAAACTACTTAGCATATGAATTTTAACTCAATTGCTAGTGACTGCTTCTGAAGCTGATCCCTGCCTCATCTCCTCCTCATCTTGATGCAAGAGCTGAACTGACTCCTCCTAATTTCCAGTCTGTTGAGCTTATGTTAACAAATCGCTTCCTGTCCTTGTAGAGGCAGGGCATTGACAGTTCCACATTCTTACCTCCTTGCTTTGCCCGTGGCAAGTTAAAGGGTGTGTTTGATGTCTCAGGCAGTATTCCTGGTAGTCATGTGAGGTTTTTTTTCCTGAAGATTTTAAGAATAAATTAGACATGTGTCTAGAATGGCTTAGCTAGGGATGATCCTGCCTTGAGCAGGGGGTGTGGACTGGGTAGATGAACTTCTGAGGTCCCTACCAGCCCTAGTATTTCTATGATTCATTTTCCAAACATGCAGGCTCCTCTTTGTAATGAAAATATGCAGACAAAAACTGACAGCAACAAAGTGGAACCAGCCTGGAATTTGGGGGCTGCCAGCTAACCACACGCTGATCTACACTCAAACCTTGAAACCTCCAGAAAATACAGGTGAAGAATTTGTTCCTTTAGAGACATGAGTGAGTTCCATGAATTTTACTTTGTGAAACACCTTAACATGAAGTTTTGCCTGCTCTGGAAATGTTCCTGTATTCAGGGAATTACATTAGAATCAGTAAAACCAACACAATTTCCTTGGCCGGCACTTCCATTCTTTATTCTGAATTGTATTGACTTCTGCAAGTAAACTATAAACAGCTTATAATGTACTGTGGACTACTTTGTGGGGAAAGGCGATAAATATAGAGATTACTTTAATTTTAATATACATTAAATTGCACCTAACAAGGTATATAAATGGAAGGCAACATGATGTCTATTTAATGTCTTCAATTTTTCCTTCTATTTTTGTCAAAATTTGAAATTTCAGTAAAATTCAAATTTAAAGTAGGAGTAGCTGTACTACTAATTACCTGTAGTTTGAACCTCCAAGTAGAACAAAACTCCCTAGGCTGGAGTTCCCAGTGACCCTCTGGCCCTTTGTTAACATGAATTAAAACCTTGCCTATTATTGCAGAGGTTCTGCTGACTTGCTTTGGCAAGTGCAACTCATTAATGGCACTCTGGAGGTGAAAGTGTCTCTCTGAGGATGGAACAGTAGAAATCAAGGCTAGAGAAGGCCTTGAAGAAATCTCTAGAGCAAGCTTGATCTTTCTCCTTTAATTCTCACTTAGATCTCTTGCAAACTGGTTTTGGCACTATTCATTCCCTTGAAATAACTTTGTAAGTTCTCCAGAGCATCTTCTCTGCACTCTCCCTCCACTATCTAATTACAGATCTGATGCACTCAGTTATTTCCTCTGCCTATAATCCTCTATGGATTTGACTGATTCTGTGTACATTTTGCCCTCTCCTCTCTTCCGTATCTCTGGAGAGATGTATACCTTGGTAGCTGTTCAGTCACATTGCTAAGGAAATAAGCCCAGCCAGCCCACTCCTATTCCGTTCACATCAACCATAAAACTGGGGCCTTGCATGGAGCAGGAGTAGGGAGGTGGGGTTGTTTTCTTGGTTTATTTCCTGCTGCCATGGGGCAGACACCCTCTGCATCCTGTCCCTATACTCTTCTTTCTCTCCCATAATCCTATCTCTGGGTGACTTTGCCCCAAATCCAGTAAAGGATGTGGGCATGATGGATAGTCCTAAAGCCAAAATTGCAGTCCTGAAATTTCCTGCTCAGCTGCTGCTCAATACTGAAGACAACTGAACTCCATTCCTGCTGCAGTTTTTGACTTTAAAGTTCACCAGGAATCTAGGATTGCACCTTTGGTTATGCCCAAAGCTGGCCGGTTCTGGACAGACTTGAGCAGCTTAGCGCTAATTCATGTCTAAGTCCTACCAGAATTCAGAAAGTTCCAGCGTCCCTTTGCCTAAATCTTCTGAGGTCTCAATTTGATGGGTATTCTCAGAGTACACCTGATACACTGACATAATTGGTGTGGCAGCCACTGTTGTCCTTTAAAGCACGGCTGGAGCAGATGGCACCTCTCCTTTTAAATACCCATCATTCCCCTCCCACTCTAAAGCCCACCATACCAACCAGAGTAGGCCATTATGGGAGTGCACAGGTATGTCCAGGGGACATTCTCCACACATCCTGGTGAAGCTGTTTTTGCTGGGAAAAAAATTCATGACACTTTGACCAAGTGAGAGAATGTGGCTCTACTCAAGTGATTAGGGCACGTGCAGGGTGGGGCTTGGGGGAAAAGCCCATGTTCCCAGGGCCATTGTAATATTTTATCCGACAACAGTTTAATGTAATATACAGAAATAGCCCTTGGAAAGAACACCCCTCATGAGGGTCTGAATCCCTTGCCTAGGGAACCATACTAACTAATCTTGCTTATTCTCTCTTTCTTCCTTGCTCACACTCTCTCTTGCACTCTCGCTCTCTCTCTCACTCACGTGCGTGCTTTTGCATGTGTGCACGCGCTCTGTCCAAATGATCTTGAATTTTTTTTTGCACAGTGTATCAGCTTCATTAGGAGAAGTGGGGAGTTCTTGCTTCCATCACCCACTCAGAGTAGCTTTATAGCCAGGTGCTTAGGGCACTATCCTGGGAAGCGAGCTATGTCGATTTAAGACTAAGGTGATGTAACAGGTGCTGGGTGTTTAAGAAGGGCGAAAGACCTGAAAGGAGCTGAGTTAGCAGACAGAGAAGCACCTGACCAGAAAGGGGCAGGGCTTAAGCAGGAGATAAGCCCAGGGCTAGATTTGGAGCAGGCTGTCCCACCCTGGCTGCTGACATGGGAGGAGCTCCTAAGCAAGTGGCAGATAAAGGGAGACTGCATTGCCAGGGGTTAAGCAAAGGCAACATTAGAGCTGAGGTAGGGTCTGGTGGTTTAGGGATTGAGACATGGAGTGGTGGTTATCTCAAGAACCTGGGAGCAGGGTCAGAGCTCGGGCATAGAGTGGAGCAGGGACCAGAGAAGGTCCGATGCTTACAGGGGGAGCTGGGGGATCTAGTGCTTGGGGGAGGGGACCAGGAAGGTCTGGTGCCCAGAGGGCAGGTTTACATGTGTGCCAGCCTGTGCAGTTGTTACTGCACAATCATTTAGTACTTGCTTCATCAAGTATTAAATGGCTGTGCAGTAACTGCAATAACTGCTGTTACTGCACAGTCCTGGCACTACACCGGTTATTTCTGACAGTACTGTGCAGTAACAACAAGCTACTGCGCAGTAACATTGGCATCATGGTTTGTGCCTGCCAATGGTACATCGCTGTAACTTGTCACTAAGGTGCCATAGTGTCTCATGTAGATGTGCCCAGAGAGACTAGGTAGTTGGGAGCAGCTAGAATGGATGAAGTGCCTCAGTGGGGGCAGACAGAGACAGAGGCCTGACCCAGAATGGGGCTGGGAAGGTGCATAGGTACTGTAAGTCCTAACAGTGGCAGAGACTGGGTCCTGGAACAGGCCTAGGAGTGGTGCTAATTGATAACATCTGCAAGGCATAAGCCTGGTGTGAGTGGTTGGAGCCATGTAATAAGTCCTAAGGTGACAGTAGTGACACCTGAACAGCAGCATGGGATCAGGCATACCTGGGACAGCCTTCTTTTCCAAGGACCTAATAACTAGTCGTGGCAGAGGAGGTGAAGGGGAACAAGACTGAGAAATGAGGGCAGAGCAGGGGCTGAGCAGCCACCAGGGGCATTGTGGCCACCCCTGGGACCAGCAGCTGCTGCAAGTAACCATGTTATTTTGAAGAAAACCCAGGAGGAGAGGCACTGCATGCATGCATGTGCATGCACACACACCCTGCCCCCCCACAGACCTCATGGCTCCCAGGATCCCTGATGGTGAGGTGGGACCACATCCAGGCTCCATCCCCCCACGCACAGAGGCTGGACCTGGTTAGAAGCAGCTCCTGTGCTGTGGCCCCTGAGCTCTGGCAGCCTGTGCTGCATGGCTATATGGCTCCTTCCCTTATCACATGCAACATGGCCTCAGCATCAGGGCATGAGGCTGCTGGTGGTGGATGGCCATCCCAGCTCACCCTGTGAAGATTCCTGTACCCCAGCCCCCTCCCCTGGCCTGGCCTGGCTCACTCTGTCCTAGTGTCAGGGTTTTGGCCCCCTTCCCTGACCCACTCTGACTCCACTGATCTCTGTCCCTGGTAGGAGTGATTTTCATCCCAGTCTGCCCCTCTGCCTCCAGTCGCTGCCTAGGGTGGGCTGGGCTGGGCAGTGCAGGCGGAGTGGTGCCACCAATCTTGGACATTTAGCCACCCGGTGGGAACAGCCTATGAAATCTGGGACTGTCCTGGTCATCCTGTTTAAGCCTCCTCAGGCCGAGGCAGGCATTTAACCTGTTTCCTCCATCTGGGAGTAAGTGTTCTAACTACTAAGTTTTTAAATACAAAGTGGGTGATGACATTACCACCAAAGTGAATCATTCTGATTTCTTCAAAAGAGACAGGGAAGTCACTTTAAGGGATCTTTCAGGGCTATGAAGAGGCATCTTCTTGCAGCCCTGAATGAGGTGCTTCATAAGGATGTAGGACTTGTCCCTGTTCTTAGTGTTTCCTTAATTTGTTTTCTAGGTGGCATCACACACTGACTTAAGCGGTTCTCTGCTCAGCAGGCTGTTTTGGATCCTATTCTGAGACACTGAACTTTTCTCACATGCTGGAGGGAATCTGGGTCCTGGTCCAAGGGACCAGGCCCCTAAAAGGATGGTGCACCTAAAATTTAGATGACTACAACTTCGTTGGTCTGGTCCTTTATCTACTCCTGTGACTTCAGGTACCATCTATGCCAGTGGTTCTCAACTTTTTTAGACTCCAGACACCCTCCATAACTTTTGTGAATTGATTGGCACCCCATTTTGAAAAAAAAATCTTTATTATGGTGCTACCTCTTTCCACAGTGGTCAGGCTTTGGGGAAGGGGAACTGCCAGGCATGGACTGAGACTGAGCTTGATCCTAAGTTTATCTGATTATCTCTTTATATCTGGCTTATCTCCTCACACCTTGCAGTACCCTTCAAAGTACCTTGTGGCACCCCTGGGTGCCTTGGCACCCTGGCTGGGAATCGCAGATCTATCCTTGTAACATGTAAACATGCCCAACTATTTCTCCTCTTCTATCCTGCCTCATATACATTAATGTCAGTTTTGGCATCACTTCCCAAATGCACATGGTTTACAACCTTCATTTTCTATTTGACTCCTATACACTGCACTGACCTTTCTCCTTTTCTCCTTGAGTCACTTTATTGGTTTCCTTCTCCTTCCACATTATGTTCAGGTTTCTCCAGACCTTTCACGGTCTTTCCCTTCTTACAGTCTAGGTATAATTTCTTCCTTCTCCTTCCTGCTTCTTTTAGTCCCATTGGAAGCTTCTCTCTAAATAAGCAGACAAGGTTCTTTGGGTGAATATGATATCTTTTATTAGACCGACATAAATAGTAATATTTAAATAATATTAACAAACAGTATTAATAAACATGTATATTAAATAATAGCAATAAATAATAATAAAATCATAAAAGATATCATTCACCCAAAGAACCTTGTTTTCCTATGTCCTGAGACCAACACAGCTACAACCTACACCACTGTAAATAATGCCTTTGTACCATTCTCTTTTTTCCTTTCTTATGATGGTTTCCATGACTTCCTTTTACCATCTCTTTCCTTGTGTGTGAGCTAAACCCCACTCTTTGTTTCTAAGTCTTAGACACTGCAAAACACGATTTTTGTGCCTTCCATTATACAGTGGGTTTGATTCTGTCCCTTGGGTATTATGCCCTGGAATTCATTGGAGGGCAGATCAGGCTCTGTATATCAGCAGTTTTGTTGAAAACCTTTGCTGGAACTTAATCGGGGTAGGAGCCTTGCCTTTTTCCATTACTGGTTTATATAGGATTTTACAGCCAGGGTTTGATAACTTATCAGAATTAGAGCTAGAACTGTGGGTGAAAACAGAATTTTGAATTCCGCAATGTTTTGTATAAAACAAAATGGACATATATTTGTGGAAAAAAATGTTCTTTGCCAGCTTTAATCTCACTATAACAAAAATGTGTTAATTTGCTTTGCTTTACTTATGCTATAAACACGTTTCCATGCTTACTTGTTACCACTTCTGCCCCTTCTAGTGGGGGAAAAAGATAATAAACATTTGTGAAAGATCTTTTATAAAATTTACTTCATACAAGAAAGCAATCAAATCAAACAGCTCAGCTGGGCTACCCAGTACAGCCTATCTATGCTCTTTTTCATTATGTTTCCATATGCTTCCTTAAGTGCTTATTATGTTGGGGTGTCTCAAACTGGGCATCCAGAAAACAAGGGAACCAAAAGAAGATCCCATTTAAAATTTTTGGTCCTAGGTATATTGGCTTGGGTGAATCCTGTGTATAAGATACTCCCCTGGGTGATGAAGAACCAAGCTCCTATTTCTGGCTCTGCTGGTGTGACCTTAGGTGACTTCCCTGCCATCCTTTGTATGTCTAACCTGTGCACTCCTCTGGGTGTGGGGATTGTCCCTTACTCAGTCATCAGTGCAGCAGCAGTCCCTCATTTTGAGGATGATCCCTACCTACCATGGCTCACGGATGCATCTTGACATGACTTAAGACTTCAGTACTTGAGCCATAGATCCATCTGCAGAAGCTGCAGGTCTTTCATGGGGAAAGCAGGCTGCAGCCTGGGATTCCTCTCCCTTTCCTTCCTCTGCTCTCTCTTATCTACTATAAGGGCAAGGTGCTTTAACTTAAAATGGGCTGCTGCTTGGTTAAGGCTGCAGTGCCACTGGAGTTGTTTGGCAGCCAGCTCCTCCCAACTCTTAATGTCAGCATCCATTTTCTTGAGGCATGGCTTCAATGTGTCCTTGTAGCATTTCCTCGGGCTGCTTCAAGATCTCAGGCTGTTGCTCAGCTGGGAGTGGAGCACTCATTTGGGGAGTTGAGTCAGGCATCTGCACCAATATCCAGTCCTGCAAAATTGGCGCTTGAGGTTCACTGACTTGGTGCTGCTAGCTCTGGCCTCAGCAAGGATACTGGTGTTCGTGCGACGATATTCCCATGTGATGTGGAGGATTCCTCAGTAAGGGCTCGGCTTGTTGGGACCTTTTGGTGCTTCTGTGTATTGTAACATAAAATCATACAAAATTAGGGTTAGAAGGGACCTTAGGAAGTCATCTAGTCCAACCCCCTGCTCAAAGCAGGACCATCCCCAGCTACATAATCTCAGCCAAGGTTTTGTCTACCCAGATCTTAAAAAACATTACAGGTGGAGTTTCTACAGCCTTTCTGGGTAACCTGTTCCAGGGCTTTACTACCCTCCCAGTGTACGTATACATGTAGCTTATCTCAAAAAATATATATCCGATTAACTTTTATGTGCCTTTAAAAAGGCACATAAAATGCCTTTATTTGGGATTACGTTCTTTCACTGATATACTGTTAAAGTAAATAAAGAAACTGGATAATTCCAGGTAATAACAGTCATTGACAGTAGCTGGTAATGGCTGACTTGTGGAATTTACCAGTTAAGGGAGAGAAGCAAACGCAAATACATCAGGCTTTGCTTTTTTGTTTCAGTAAAAGATCTCTTTTCATATATTGGGAACTCGATGAGAAGGTTAATAACACACATTAAGAATGTGAATGCCAAGGCCACCTCCCACCTCCCATTTTATTGTGCTTGGTTTTAATCATCTGGCACACCCAACTCAGGCAGGGCAATGTGGGCGACATTCACAGTGATAATAACACTAGCCTTCTCTATGCCTGTGTGCCTACTTTGCACACATTAAATGTGTCTCTCCATAGAGGAATCTGTTTGATATCCCCTGTGTGCTGTACATCCCACGCGATTGTCTAGAGAGCGATACAGTGACAAGTAGGTGCCATGGCTCTCTCTTAATGGCTGGATGCCGTGGGTTCCTCCTGGTTTATGCTTGTGCTGTGCAGGCTACACCACCAGGCAGTATGTGATTTGGTGTGTTACCCAAGATCCCCTCACCCCAAATTCTCCTTGTGTTTCCCAGATGCCTTGCAGTAACTTCCAAGACAGGGAGCTCCTCTTTACCTGCTCCATCTCTTCTATTCCTACTGCACTGATGTGGGTTTTGCATTGGCTAAATTGAAACTATGCCTATTTTCTACCATGAGTATTTCCTGTGCTCCTGGGCTTTGCTGGTTGCTCCTGCCCCCTCTTTTTCTGCCGTGCATGTCAGAGCTCCCCCAAAACATGGGGTGCTGGGCTGGGGACTTCAACTGGGGGGTGTCTATCCTCCAGCTGGGAGCAAAGCTGGAGGTTCCTGGCTAGAGGGTCTGGCCTCTGTGCTCAGAGTCAGACTGACATTGCTGGGGTCAGGAAGGACTTTTTACCTCATGGTCAGATTGCTATGAACTGTGCGTGTGTGGCAGGCGAGGAGGTTGCCTTCCCCTGTAGCAGGCGGCATGGCCCTCGACCCTGGACTTCTTGAGGGTATGCTGACAACACTTTATAGAAGCAGCACGCTGGCTGCCCTAGTTCCCCGGCTTTCCCTGCACCAGGTTTGGGCTGTGTGGTGGCAGGGCTGAGGGCACTCTTACGTCGAGCTGCGACGATGGTGCTGTGGGTGAGTAGGGATGATCCTGCCGCAGGCCGGGTCTTGACCTCAGGGGATCCCTTCGAGCCCCACGGCTC
>NW_017729032.1:15598527-15598784 GCF_001723915.1 Gavialis gangeticus | reverse complement strand
CCCGGGCGAGGGCAGCGCCGGCGGGATCCTGCCCCCGCGCCGCGCTCCCGTACAAGAGACCGGGGGATTATTGGGCTCGGGAAGGGCTGCGCTCGCGGCGCTCTCCATGGCAGCGCGGAGCAGAGGCAGAGGCGCCCGCCCCGCCCGCTGCTGCCGCCGCCGCTGCCCCTGAGAGCCGCGCTCCGGCCGCCGCCAAGGTAACGCCGGCAGTGGGGGAAGGCGGGGATGTACCCCCCCCCCCGCCCCGCTTGCGGAGA
>NW_017729032.1:15593283-15593527 GCF_001723915.1 Gavialis gangeticus | reverse complement strand
GCTTGCGGAGAAAGGCACCGGGGGCTGCGGGAGGAGCGAGCTCTCCTCCCCCGACTATTGTTCTGTGCTTGTCTGGGCTCCAGCATGGCTTCTGGGGAGCCGGACCCGGCGGGGGGTCGGGGACAGGGACGCGGATCTGCTGCCCGTGGGTGGGCTCGGCTGGGGGGTGCTGGCTGCTCCTGGCTGCGGTATGTATTCACCCCTGAGGTACCCTGGCGGTAGGTGAAGGGCTGTTCACCCTCCC
>NW_017729032.1:15588917-15593273 GCF_001723915.1 Gavialis gangeticus | reverse complement strand
CCCCAATCTCTGGACAGGGGAGATGTTTATCCTCCCCCAGGAAGGGAGGCGGGTGCTGGGAAGGCAGCAGAGCCGCGCTCCAGCCAGGCGGGTTCAAGCCCCTGCCTTGCTTTGACCTTGGGGCAAATCACTTCAGCTGCCCTCGGTCCGTCCCTTCCTTCGCTGGGGAGAGCCTCTCCTTGAGGCACAGGCTCTGGCACCACGGTCATGAAGCAGCTCGACCCAACATCCACGTGCATGGATGTAGACATCAATCCAGATGTGCATGCATATGTCACGGGAGCGCAGGTAGCTACGGCTGGAACAGGGGTTGTGTAAGGTTTCCTTGATCACACCCCGGTTTGTTTGGGTTTTTTTGTATTTAATGCACAGCTCTAACCCGCCTGTAGCCTAATTTGGCAGGTGCTACCAATGCACGGCTCTTTTATTTATTTATTTATTTATTTATTTATTTTGCCGACTTGTCTCTTCTTCGGATTTTTCCAGTCCTCAACTTGTCCCTTGAAATCCTTTGCTCGGCGCCTGCCAGCCGAGCGCCGGGCTCCAGCCGCGTCCAACAGCCGGTAGGTTGGGCAGCACCACGGACAGCTCCTGCTGCTGCCCGCGGAAACTTCACTGTAGTGGGGAAGTAGGCTCTGCTCTCCGGGGCTGAAACATTGTATGGGGGGAAACTGTCTCCAGACGAGATCCCTCACACCACGACATCCCTCTGCCAAGGGAAAAAGCCGGGGGACCACCATCCTTTGAGATACTTAGGTGAGGAAAAGCACGTTAGAATCCAAAACAGGGTCTAACCCAGCAATGGGAAAGGGGAATTCAATGGGGACCCACCAGGTCGCTTATCTTTTCTTCAATGTTATGATATCCCTAAATGTTTCCCATATAACCAACACTGGGCATGCCCCAGAAGAACATACTCAGATAATATCCCTAGAGAAATGAAGCTGGATGCAATATATATGTTGTGGGTGTATAGGAATTTATTTTCATTTAGTTGTATTAGGATTATACATTCGAACCATAAGCGAGGAACTTGGGGCTCCTAAATAGGTGGCTCTTTTAAATCTTGTTTGCTTATGCATTTTTTATTTGTGTGCTTACTGAGTAAAGAGATGATCTTGAAATACTGTGCCTACCCCTTCCTGTACTGATTTGCTATGATGTTTTCTCTAAGTGCCACATTTCCCCTGCTTGCTGTTTATTGCTTTTGATGGATCATGCAGTTTTGTGAATAATAAAATGACTAGGATTAGTGTTGAAATTGCACTGGAACTAATACTGTCTGCGTCATCCACCATAATAGGGTTTTGGTGATAACAATAATAACATGTATATATGGGGCCTTGCAACGATCATTATGGATTGGGGGGTTGTTTTCTTTTGTTTTTTGGGAAGGTTAGTCACCCAAGGAAGTGAAAACTTGAGCAAAGAAGAATAGAAATGTATAGTAGATGCAGAAAGTAGCTTTGGAACAAAGAATGCTAGAACTATCTAACGATCCCTTATGAAGGTGTGAGATATATTAAGAAGCTTATGATATTCAGCGCCTTTTCCAACTATGGATTTAATTCTCTGCTCTTAGTTAGTTTCCTCATATTTGCAAATGGAACTGCATAATGGTCTACACTTTCCTATCCCTTTATATATCCCTTTATATACAGCAGTTTATTCAGTCCTTAAAGGACCCGATCCAAAGTCCATTGGCATTCACAATGTAGTTATTACAAGGTGTTTGATTTCACTGAGGTTTTAAAAAACACATTAAAAATTAAATGGTGTTTGAAATCTCAATGCAAAATATCCTTGCTCATATATTTCAAGGTTTTAGAAAGAACTAGTGAAGTGCATGCTTTGTTTGGGTGCCCAATTGAGACACCTTTAAAAGGTCTCAGTTTCCACAGACTGGATGCTCAATACCTCTCACAGATCAGGCTTTTGAAAGAGTTATAAACTGGGCACCCAGAGTCAGTCACTTGTAATGTCCAGGGACCAACTTCAACCAACAAGAGCCAGATCCCCAGAATTAAGGCTTTGCATCCTTAGGTTACATTCCTCTCTTAAGCTGAAGGTTGTGCCTACCGGGGAAGAGATCATCATGCAGTTGCCCTTATGGATTTTAAAGTCTTATAGACTTCCTAGTGAAATTTTACCTGAGTAAGACCTGCAAGATTTGATTTGTGAGCCAGAAGATAAGCTTCAGTTTTCAGATACCTCCAGTATCTATGTGATGAAAATACTGACCTTTTTGTTCTCTTGAACTTGTAGGTTTAAATGAAACATGCCCTGTATTTTTAACAACCTTTGGCACTGAAATAATTGATAGGTGTGCTGTAAATATATGCTTTGCATCCCTTATGTCAGTATGTGCAAGTCTCTAAAGGATGCCTGCATAATAACTGAAATGTGTCACTACAGATGGAGTCCTATGCAGTGCTGAATATTCAGACCCTGATCCAGAAAATCACTTAAGCACATGGTTCAGTTTATGCACGGGTATAGCTTTAGTGAATCAGTGTGATTCCTCCTGTGTGCTTCATGTTATGCATGTTTCCAAGTGCTTTGCTGGATTCCCTGAAAGAGCTCAGTTCCTTGCAGTATTGGGTGAATTTGTTTTTATTTTAAATGGCATTTTTAATTTTTAAATATATATATATATAAAAGCCATGCAACATTATGAACTTACAGGCTGTTCTGATCTTAGAGTTACAGAACTGTAAAATGAAGCATATGAGAGTAAACTGATTTCCCAAGGTTTCTAATGCAAAATATTCCAAAAACATGTTTCTCCCAAATAATAAAAATGTGCCCCAATTCAGTTTTTGCCTGAGTAATGATGAACTGCAAAACCCATAATAGGGAGTAGCAGAATAGAGAAGTAGACAGCCTCTTAACTCCTAGCATCACTAGTGGGCGCTGCTATAATAATGTAAACTGTGTGGGAAATATTTTCCATTGTAAAGACTTAAAGAAAATTACATTTGCTGGTGCACGAAGCAAAAGAAATTGCAGGTCCCTCCATGAGTAAACTCACAGCAGTATATGTTGTGAGAAAGGAGCTGTTTCTAAACTTCTTGGTGATATAAAAACTGCTAAGGATTGAATAGATTTTAAGTTCCAACACAAAGTCATTTTCCCCTTCTCACAGATTGTAACAAGAACTAGATTTCATTTCATGTTCAAATAAATACTTTTACAATGATATATTTCCTATGGTATTGGACTCAATTTTCTATTCTTCCATGCCTCTGCACAAAGCAGTTGGAATTTTGCCCTATGAGGCCAGGTGAGGTGAAAAAAATCCTTGGATTTTTTTTTTCCTGAGACAGAAAAATCCTTGGATGACACAGTGCCACAGAGGCCACATGCCTCTCCCCTTTCCAGAGTTTGGAGAGGGTACATGCCAAGGGTAGGGGGAGAGGTAGGGTGCTGCATGCTTTGTCAGACCTGCTGCTTCATCAGATCTGCAGTCTCTTTAAGTAACTTAGAGCAGCCCCAAGGTCTCTGATTGGAGCAGGATTGAGGAAAGGCAGAAATTTTGTAATCAACTTCTCTCATTTTCTTCAGCTGAACCCAATGTAAATTCAGCTTGGCTGAGGATTGAGATCCAAGTGTGCATGTTTAACTGGTTAACTTTATTTTGGTATTTATATCCTTAGGTAAAGTGGTATAGCTGAATACATTCCTAGGAGCCATACCAGTTGACACTTCCCAGAAGTTCTGATACAGAAGGTTTTTCATACCCGAATAGACAGAAGGTATTATATTTTCACTCTAGTTCATGGTTGTAGATTCCAGTAAAAAACATATACTACTGAGAGTGATACGTTTAGGGCAAGTAATCTGCTTTTTAAAAAATTGGAAAGAAGAAAAAGAAAGAAACTCTTCTGTTCATTTCTGCCCATGTCTGAAAAACTGAAATTTGCTAGTAATTACAGGCCTGATTCCATCTTGCTTATATTGGAGTATCTTGGAACTAAATAGATTAAAATTCATAATGTTGTGCCACTATAAACTAGTGTGAAAGTAGACCCAAATCCTAAGCATTTATTTTGGGTTGTTTGTATCTCAATGAAGAAAACATGAATGTGAGTATATATTAATTCCGAAAACACGTTCCAGTACATTACTATACACATGTTCTTTAAGAGTCTTTGAGTTCTCTCTCTCTTCTTAGATTGGATAGTTTAGTATAAGACACCTGCTTTATTGGCAACCGTAATACTTAATATAAACATGCCTTTAAACCAAAGCATTCTGTTCCGCAGTATCTTACATGTGCTGAGTATAGCAGTAAACTTTATGGGTCACTAGAGAACAGAGATCAAAATGTAGAATCGTTGCAATGTATCTGAATCC
>NW_017729032.1:15575991-15578726 GCF_001723915.1 Gavialis gangeticus | reverse complement strand
ATGTAGAATCGTTGCAATGTATCTGAATCCGTGTGTGTTTGTTGGGGGTTGTCTAAACTCGAACTGCCTGATTTATATTTTTCACAAATTGGAGAGGTCACTTGGTTACATAGTGACACTGGTGTAAATGAAGTAACTCTGTTGATTCTGGTGTAGCTCAGACCACAATCATTTCTTTTACCCTGCCCCTGGGGAGTGTGAAGGTTTTGTTGCCCTCAGCCATGGGGGTCTCCATGTATGTTGTTGAACTAAAACATACAAGTAAACAGAACAAGGAACACAAAAAGGATCATGCTTTCATTTCATAATTCTTGCTACCTTGCAAAGACAGCCTTGTAATTGAAAACCAACGTAAAGGATGTAAACTGTAGTTAGAGGAACAAGCAACAGGGCCTACTGCCATCGCCCTTGTACATATTTTTTGTGAAATGGGTTGGATAATTCAAGTGTGTAAATCCAATTGCTAATTCTGCCCAGAATCCTTGGGCTTGCCTGTAAATAGTTATATACTAATGAAAGATAGGAGTGGGCTCCAGTAAGGGGAATAATCATTATTTAGTAAGTTAATTCAAAAATCCAGAGTCTGGCTTTGACCTGTAGACTTTACTACCTAGAGAGCCAGGACATGAATGGGACTCTATAATTGCAATTCCAGCCATTATTGTTACTGGGCCAGAATTTGGCTCAGTAACAATAATGCATAATTCCTATTTAGTATCTTTTACCTGAAAAGCTAAAAGTCACTTTATTTAAATGCAATTCCTATGATGTTTTAGAGGGGGGAATAAGTACCTTAAAGGTAAGAATAAATTAAATTACTTGAAGATATATGACTTTATTCAACTGAGATAATTTACAAAAGTGCCCTGTAGTCCTTCATCCATAAAATATTTACAGATGATATGAACTGTCTTCAGAAGCAAACAACAAACAGTTGACAGATAAGTAGTAGCAATTTTCTGTAATTAAATTGAGATGAGTTAACCTAGATTCTATTGCATTTATTGCTTTATGGCATATGACTGTTAAAGTGATATCCTAAGTCTTCATAGGCTAAGAAATATGTCATAAGGACCATTTCTATTCAGCATTGCATTATTACCCTTTTTTTAAGAAATGCATTTGAAAATATTCCTTTAAACTATTGCACAGCTATCCTTTGGTGTAAAAAGTTTAAAATAATATACATAAAATATGACTGTAGAAAAAATGCCTGAGAATGACACCTGTTTGATTATATTCTTCAACATTATGAACGGCTGCCCAGACATGTGCTCATTGGTGTTCTAATTAAAATGCCACAGCATCACGGTTGTTAAAACCCCTGCATTTTAAAATGGCCACAGGGCACTTTAACTAAACTTCATCGAATGAGGTTTAGATAAAGTGTTTTGCAGCCATTTTTAAAATGTGTAGGGGCTTAGTATATGTGACCAGCGTTTTAATTAGAGTGGCTGCCTGGGAACCTCTCTAATTAACACCTTCCCCCCTCTCCTTCCCCCTCCACCTCTGAGCATGTGTATAGGTAGCCTTTATCTTCATTGTGATTTGAGTTTAAACTCTATAGTTGTGAGTAAGTGGCAAGATTAAGAGACCTTGTTAGAGTCTGATTGGAAGAAGATATTGCACAACTGCCTACTGCAGGAGCTTTTGACACTGTTCTCTGAAGCATCTGGTACAGGTCATTGTTGGAGACAGATTATGGGACTAGAAGTGACTCTAGTTCAGAAAGTCCTAAGATCCTAACTACATCAACTCTTACAACAGGGTACTTCAGATCAGAATCTGAATCAGAATTAACAGTTGTTTCATTTGTCATAGGATAGGGCATAAATTTACCCCTACTAGTAGGTGCATCTACACATGCAACTAATGTGACTGAATATGCTCTGACTTTAATTTGAGCCAGAGTAAGCTAATCCTGACATAACCATCTGCATCTGTATTTAAGCGCAGTAATTTCCTGTACTGCTGGATACCACTTGTATCTGATAGGACTATCCAGCAGTGCAGTAAGTTAGTCTACTGTGCTCTAATTACCGTGCACGTGTAGGTGGTGACACTGTGTTGCGCAGCAAAAGAGTCTGCTGTGTAGAAAAGCATTTTATGTACATGTGCCCGTTGGCTAGGAAACTTAAAAGGTTTAAATTTGTGCTTAACTCTGGATGCATCTACATATGCACTTTGCTGTGGAGTTGACTAATTAGCTCCACAATAAAGCATCACCGTCTACAGGTGTGCTAGTATTAGGGTGCAGTAAATTAATTAACTCCACCATAAGATAGTACTGTTGGGGACCATACTATCTTATGGAGGAGCACTTGTGTGTGGTGAAACACAGGTGTAGATGGTGATAGGGGTTGGCTGGGGCATGAGGGTGCTAAAGAGCAGGGGTTGCCTGCTACCTAGCCCCACACTTTAGCACCCTTTGGCCCCAGCCAGCCTTTCTACCACCAGACGCTGCCACCTGGAGCCTAAGACTGACACCTCAGGATGCCTGCAAGCCTGTGTCTGCTCTGCCCCAGCTCAAAGTGCTGTGATCCTGGGCACATGTGTAGACATTGCACCTGGGTGCAGTTGATTCCAGAGCGAACTGCGCTGGAGTTTGTTGCACCTTAATTGCATGTGTTGATTTGCACTCTATGTACTATGAATGGTTTCATTTACATGAACAGGTTCATTCACAGCATCTAACATGTGAGTGTTGGTATATAAGAAACACCTTTGAAATGAAG
>NW_017729032.1:15570269-15570991 GCF_001723915.1 Gavialis gangeticus | reverse complement strand
GTTCAATCACAGCATCTAACATGTGAGTGTTGGTATATAAGAAACACCTTTCAAATGAAGTCATGTTGCGTGCTAAGCACTTGCTGTGAACTGCTGAGAATTTCAAAGTTGTCATACTGACCAGGACAAAAAGGGCTTTGATGATAAATGAAAACTTGGTATCAAAGCCACTATAAGAAAAATAAAATGCAGATTTTTGGTAGTTTATAGGGAATAACTGACAAATATTGTGTGTAAATGCATGTGTATTGTATGTTGGTTTTGTATCATCTCTTTATATAAAAGGGATATGCTTGCCCTGGGCATGATGGGGTGCTACCCTGCAGAAATGAGTGGATTTGCCAGAAGCATAATGAGGAGTGGGTGACTGAGGCACCAGCCCCAGGTGTCCACTTAATGGGGGCACATGAACAGCAGCCACTTCCAGTCCCATGCCAGCTACTGTAGCCACTTGCTATTGCCCCCTGTCCCTGCTGCTCCCTCCACTGAGGACACGTACCCGAATTTGACAGAGGATACAAAAAGATGAAAAACCTTTCAGCTAATCTGGTATTATTAATTGGAGCTAATCTACTGCATCTATGATAGAGTAACTGATATGTACAAATAATACAATATTAATTAACATGATATAGTTAGGAGCTGCTATCAAACCCCCTTGTTTTCAAACACATTTTTCAATTGCAAATACAGGCATTTTATTTAAAGAAGATAAATTTTAC
>NW_017729032.1:15560852-15565269 GCF_001723915.1 Gavialis gangeticus | reverse complement strand
ATGACAGAGTAACTGATATGTACAAATAATACAATATTAATTAACATGATATAGTTAGGAGCTGCTATCAAACCCCCTTGTTTTCAAACACATTTTTCAATTGCAAATACAGGCATTTTATTTAAAGAAGATAAATTTTACGAAAAATTCAAAAGGTCAAAATCTGCTTTTCCTGGCAGCATGCATCTGGAGTGATTCCACTGGAAATTGTGTAAATTGACAGCAAAATGAAGCCCAGTGTATATTGTTCAGTTTTTTATTTGTATTCTGAATCAAAACATAAAAGTACTTAAAAGGTTGGGGATGGGGAAGTGGGGCTTAGAAAGGCGCACACATTTATTTGCACAATGGCAAATAAATACCATTAAAAATCAATGGATGCCAGGTGTGTAACTATTGGTTGTGCCTCTAACAGTCTGCCTCCCCTAAATTGTCCTTTGTGTATCCCTTAGAGATCATATGGACTTTATTCAAATAATGCTTACTTATACCAGTTGAGAATCTGGCTTGGTATCATACAGTAAAATACAAAAAAAGAAGGATTTCCAGCTTCAGTGATATGTTAAATAGTAAATACTTGATAAGGTTTTTTTTAATCATTGACTCCAGGATTTCATCTTTACAACTGATTTTAAAGCTAGTTCTGTTTTACTTTTTTTTAAGGATATGAAGATTATGCTCACATGTGCAGCTCTGCATAGCTGTTTCCTTGGAGACAATGGTGGTTCCTTAAAGAATACATGGAAATACCTGGTTAACCATCAGTTTTCTGCTTCTCTTATCCAGAAGATAGACTAACTGCTTTTTAACAGCTCCCCATTGTATTCCAACATGTCTCTACCAGCTTAAACCATTTCCTAAAATGGTCCTTTTGCTGATCCTTGCAATCCTGTTATTGAAGGAGGATGTCAACAGGAACTTTGGACTTTTGGTTTCTGCACAGACCAATGAAAGAAGGGTGGTTGCATATATGCCTGGTGATATCATTATTGGAGCTCTGTTTTCAGTTCATCATCAGCCAACTGTTGACAAGGTCCATGAGAGGAAATGTGGAGAGGTAAGGGAGCAATATGGCATACAGAGAGTGGAGGCAATGCTTCATACCCTTGACAGAATTAATTTGGACCCAACACTGTTGCCAAATATAACATTAGGCTGTGAAATAAGAGACTCATGTTGGCATTCTGCTGTGGCTCTGGAGCAAAGCATTGAGTTTATAAGGGACTCTCTTATTTCGTCGGAAGAAGAGGAAGGGCTGGTACGCTGTGTTGATGGATCTTCATCATCTTTCCGCTCCAAAAAACCGATTGTTGGTGTCATTGGACCTGGTTCTAGTTCAGTAGCAATCCAAGTCCAGAACTTGTTGCAGCTTTTCAATATACCTCAGATAGCTTATTCTGCCACAAGCATGGACTTAAGTGACAAAACTCTGTTCAAATACTTCATGAGAGTCGTTCCATCTGATGCACAACAAGCTCGGGCCATGGTGGACATTGTCAAACGGTATAACTGGACCTATGTTTCTGCTGTGCATACCGAAGGTAAGTGTGTTAATTTTTTTTCAACAAAGAGTTACTTTGAATTGTGAGTCGTAGTCAATTTCTAGATAATTGTAGTGTTATTATCTTTACAAAAACCAAACAAACCTGTAAGTGGTTCTACACTTCAATTTTGTTTGACTTGCCATAATCAGTCGGGTGTTAACTGAATGAAAAGTTTGAAATCCAGAGGTTCACTGCATGAGAAGTATTTGTGTAAATGATAAATTATGTGAAAAAAGTGTTTAGCTCAGAAGACATTAGTCAGACATTTTTTAAGCATCATTTAATTACATTAATGAATCTGCCACTTGATATAGGTTATTCATTGTGTTTATGGTTGTGGTAACTGCTAATGGAACAACTGGTAATGGCTTTACTGGTAAGGAGCACAGTAGCAGTGGCTGAACTTGTATAAGCTCCTAGTTAGTCCCTGGTATGTGCCCAAAGAGGGAAGGGGTCATTTATCTAAGATGAGGATTTATCTAAGATGAGGAACAGATTACCTGGGCTCCCCATCTAAGGACACTAGGTAATTTTCTCTTCATTTCCCTGTCTAAAGTTAGTGTATATGAGGCCAGGGCTGCACATGGCATGTGTTTGCCTGTCTTCAAGTTTCTGTTAGGCATTAGAGATTTTACTGAGAGAGTTAGAGACACTTAGAGAGTTTACCAAGATGTGCATGGAGCAAAAGGGTGTGAGAGGGATGAGTAGGTGTAGATTCCAAAGCCTAACTTGCCTTATTGTGTGGTGTTGCTGAGCTGAACAGGTTAACAGCAGTGCAGGTGACCAAATTGTATACCCTTTTCCATATGAAGTATTTAACTAGTGCCTTCTACAACATCATTAATGCTTCCTTATCTTTATTGGAAATACATCACCTGATAAAAATTTAAGGTCATGTTTGGTCACCTATTTTCAAAAAAGATTAATTTTAAATTGGGACAAATGAAGGGAAGTACTACTAGAATTATTATGAAAACAGCAAGTCAATCTTTTGAGAGCTTAAAATATCATGGTTTGGTTAGGCTACCAAAATGAAAGCTGAGAAGGGATGCGATTTCTGCCTATACATATATCACTTTGGAGAAACATCAAGAAGGGGTAAATTCATTTAATGTAAAATCCAGTGTTGATGCAAGAACCAACGACTGAACAATTTAGTCTGGAAAATAGGCAAAGACTTCCAACCATAAGAGTTTTTAGTGGGGGTAAAATATGTAAATAATTTAAGACAGAGTTTGCTAAGTATAAGAAAATAATTATATGAACTGCAGTCTGTGATAGCCAGGGTTTGAACCTGATGATCCAGGAGGAGCCTTGCAGTCTTATATTCTTAAGTGAGAAGAGAAACAGCTCAAACTATTGCAGATTAATTATTCATTTATTGATCCATGATCTTAAGAGTTACCTCTTACCCTTAGATGCCTGACCTACTTCCAAGAGTGGGTTAACAGAGAAGTACTGATCACATAATGCGTACAATATGGAACAGGGTCCTTTTTTTAATAGTGAGTGTGCTATCCAAAAGAATGGTGTGTTTCCTTGTCTAGTTGCAAACACTTGATTAGTACTATAAGAAGATATAGTCCTGGCTGTATTATAGCAAGATCTATCCTCCCCTTCATGTCATGGAGGTGATGCTTTGCCAGTGTTCATTTGGGGGTAATGTTGACCTGATGTGTGGCTGTGGAGACCTCTTTTTCCATGGATAAGTGAAACTTTTGCCTGTAAGTACTAAAAGGCCGTTGACTGCAGTGAACATAAACCATCTTAGAATATCTATGCAGATTTCTCAGTGTGATTTTTTCCATCATGATAATGAGGGCTGGTGAATAATTGCAGTCATATTCAAAAATGTATGCAGGAATACATTAGCAGTTTAATATAATAGTGTATAAATCACACAGCTTTGTATCGTGTGGCGAAGCTGCTTTGGGCCATCTGATGCCTTTGCATATCTCCTTGTGTGCAACTTTCCCAACTCCAAATATGTGTGAATATTAACATGGAGGCATGGAAAAAATAGAGGCTATTTCAGGTTGGCATATTAATTTATTTTTTATGTGATACTCTCATGTTCTGTTTAGGCTGTGTCCCTAATATAAGGTTAAAGATTCATTGCAATCAGACTAGCATACCAGGAATGATAACAGCTCTTGTAGATGAGATTTTTGCAGAGTGAAAATGCTTAACTTCTGACACTTCCCATGGCCACCCAGCATGGAGTAGATGGTAACATATGGCTTGATAATCTCATCGGAGCAGCTGCTTTGGTTGAATGTTGGGAAGAAGAGCCACTGGAAATGAAATGGGAAATTGTTGTTGTAGGAAGACAGGGTGATAATCATGGGTGTTGGGGCATGAGGAAACAAAAGGATAATCACCAACATTTTAATTAGTAGGAGGTATGCCCATCCCTTGCCTGATCAACATTAGTCAGACAACAGGCCATAGCCCTGGATAGGAGAGATAGGAAAGCCATGCCACTCTGGAGCAACACTGGAAAGATGAGTGCTCTAACAGCTGTTCCTTGAACAGGTAGGTGAATGTAGTCATGCCATCCATTAAAAAAATCTCCATGTCTGTTTTTGGGTGTTCTGCTCTGGCAAGGTTGTGTGACCTGTATGTGTGTGTGACCCTTTCATCCCTTTATAGCGCACAAGGGTTACCCAAAATCCGGGCCTTTGTTTGAAACCTATATCCTTGTTTGGGTGTTTAGATTGTAAATTCTTGGCATGGGGTCTGTCTTCCTTCTGTTTCCAGGAGGTACTGGCACCTTGTATACTTTGGGTGCTATCACTATCTGGACCGCCCCTCCAAACCCTCCTCCAAAAACAGAAGCACAACAAAACAAGCCCCCCCCAACCCCCCCCCCC
>NW_017729032.1:15545095-15560735 GCF_001723915.1 Gavialis gangeticus | reverse complement strand
CCCCCAAAAAAAAACCAAACCCCAAAAACAAAACAAAAACCAACTCCGATCATGAAACACAGTAATGGAGAGCAAGCTAACTTTATCTTAAAACCTGGATTTCCAGTTGTTTCAAATGAGTACTTTGATCTATACTCTTTCCCTAGTAACTAAAAATCCACAAATGAAGAAGGAAACATCAAAGACATAACTTGGAATTGTACAAGTCCATTCATCAGCTAGTGAAATTCAGCATGGCTCTGTTGACTTTGGTGTAGCAAACTTAATTTACACTGAGGATCAAGTCTGTATTTTCAAATTCAGGTTTGGTCTGGTTTTACAAAGCGGTTTGGAAGAGCATAAGATATAAAGTACTGTCTTTCAATAGGTGTCTTTAGGTGGAAACTAATATCTTACCAAGTACAAGTACTCAAAGCCTGATTCAGTTAAAAGCAGCAAAATGCCATAGACCAGTGCTTCCCAACAACTGGGCTGCAGCCCACACTATGCTGATTGGCGGGGCGAGAATATCCTTGCTTGGCCAATAACTGTGACTTTAGCTTTTGAAACTGGACTACAGTAACTGGCTAGTCACCTGCGTATCAGCAAGACTGCAGTAGCTACTAACGTCTGGCTCATATTCTTCCTGTATCCTTGGCAGCTAGCTAGTTCATGTTAGCCAACTAGTGATGTGCGTGTATGATTTTTAGCTATTGTCTCCTCCTTTATTGATGATGTCCCTCGCAACCCCTTCCCCCCGCCCACTTAAAAATTAAATTTAAATATGTAAAGTAGATTGTTTCTATACCCAGTCTACCAAAATTCTTAGTGTGAGTTTACCGGTTCGCAGTATACAAAAGGGTTGGGAACCACTGCCATAGACTTCAGTGGAAGTGTTCTTCTTTTAAAATGGTATGCGAGAGAGTGGAATCATTTGCAAAGTAGGTGTAAAATTGGGTTCCTACCATCTAATCTCACAAGCTGACCTTGTTGATGAATCTTCTTTCTCTTCAGATAACATCAGAACTCCATATGGAGAAAAACAGAATCCTCTTGAACAAGAGAACAGCTCTCCTTTAAAATTGGATGGGTCATAGAAATGAATCCATGTATTTATATTTAACCTTTTCTGTGATTTCTCATGAACTTTACAAATGTGAAAGGAGATGCAGGAGAAGAAATATCATACTTACAGACGGTGTGATGATAATACTCCCATAGCTCATTACTACCCCTCTGCCTAGTTATTTTTAGGTTTTATTTTTAATTGTAACTGTAGTGTTAGAGTGAGGTAGTTGTGACTACAACAGTTTAATGTAACTGCCAAACTAACAGAGTTTTTAGGGTGTTTTTTTAAAGATACTGACCATTCAGCCCTTTCCTATTTATTTACATCTATTAACATGATTTTCAAAATTAAGGTTAAAATGTTAAATCCTGATCTTATGCCTGCATGCCAGTTTAGCTAGCTCCAGTTTTCTTGAGAGGGATGCCTGCTGCTTTACTGTCAGCATCTTGTAGAAGCTTCAGCGTTGGCACTTCCTCTAGTCTATCTATGCTTGTGACTTAGCTTGAATCCCATAATTCCTTTGGGGAAGTTATTGTGGCAGAGGGCTCCTTATTGTCCTGGCTGCCTTAGTGAGGGGGATGATCAGGAAGGAGAGTAGATAGGTAGCCAAGCATCAGCTGTCTCTTTCCCCCCACTATTTCTGCAGCTTTTACAAGGGAAGAAGAAAATATCTGGCTTCCTGGGAGTCTGGTATATGAGACAGAAATGTATTAGGCACTTGTGTAATTATTATTAAGTAATACTTCTGTTCTATGCATGCTGATCATCTCTGTGGTAGGGTTTTTCATTGTTTTCTGGACATGAATTAAGGTGCTGGTGTTTGATCCTTACACAAGATATACACATTTGCAAAACTTTACAAAAGTTTTTCCCCGCTGATAATTGGATTCAGCAATTTTGTCTGGGCTTTGTCTCTAGGATTTAGAAGTAACCACCCTGTCACAAAACCCAAAGTCACATTGTTCTTCTGAAACCATGTCAGGAAGGTGGCAAAAATAGATGCTTCAAGTGGAATTACTATTAACACTGGTGAAAGATTTTTTGGAATCTGACTGACAGCAAAAAGTAACCCTAAGCAATATATGAAAGGTAGTTCTAACAAAACAATAATAGTTTTCATTTCTGTGCTGACTCTCAACTATGGCTCAAAAGAGAGCTCTGTAGGAAAATTTACAATACCTTCCTGAGGCACAGAAATACACTATTACATGAATTTTACAAAGAGATGGAAGATTTAGGGGTTAAATCTTTAAAACTTTGTGAGTTGGTTAATTCTGGGAGCCTGTCAATTTATCATCGAGTTAAATGGGAACAAAGAGTGGAACACTACAAAAAATATACTCTAAATCATGCTATAGCAAGTTAATTATGATGCAGAATAAATTTAGGAGTCCCTAATTCCATTCCCTCCTTAACCAGTAGACTTCAAAACTGCTATGCAATGTATAGTGACATTCTGCACTGAACTGCAAATCTCAGCCCAAGGACACAGAGATTTGGGGCTATACCATTCTATAGGAAAACATAATCTAACCTCTTAAAAAAGCTACACAGTCAACCTAACACAACCCGAGACATAATAATCTAACCTCCCAGAGCTGAAGCAGGGGGACTATGGCAGCCAATGTCCTGCTGCTTGAAAGGTTGTTAAAGTATGCTCTATAGGACCATGCCTGCCTTGCCACAGAGAAAGGCAAAAACTCCCAGGCTAAGGACAGAAAGTATACATAATCACATAAGTGATCAGAATCTGGTTCAAGTCTGTAGCACAACAGAAGTTCAGTGCGCATAACCCTCTTTCAAAATGGCTGAAACCAGTTTAAGATACATCTGGATGGATGTAGCATCAGACTTAACTGATTTAGATTAATTCATTTTATTGAACTTTGATCTCACATGCCTTCTACATTCAAGTCAACCCACAGTATCCCAGGATGCTTTTCACCTCCCCTGAAAGCCCCGCCCCTTGCAGGGTGGGAGGGCTAGCCTTGGCCCAAGCTGTCTGCTCGAGCCAAGCAGGGAGCCATGCTCTAGCACTCCTAGCTTCTGGCCTGGGCTACTGCAGGCATGTGGCTGCATTTCCAGAATCAAAAGTGAATGTCTGTTCACTTGCTTGTGTATTCAGTTTATGCATTTTAGACTAATCTGTGAAGATTTAATTTATTCAGCCTTGAGCTTTTTGACTGTCTATACTTAGCCCCACAGTCTGTACCAGTCAGGCCATGGGGTAAAATTCCTTCCAGACCTCAGATATGGTGTTCCATCTGACCCTGAGCAGAGGGACAAGAGCATCTAGTCAGAAACCTCTGGGTTTAAGTCCCAGTCAGAATATTGGTACATGTCTTTATTCATTTCATCCACCCCATTTAAAACCATTTCTGAACTTTGAGAGATTTTTTTTCTCAGCATTATTGCCTGACTGAAATCTCATTTGTAATCAATTTTCCCAGCCAATTGAAATTGCATTTGGATCAGGCCTTTAATCAGGGAGATAAAGCCAGTAACTGTATGCTTACAGCTAAAATCTGCTTTAGAGTCAAATGAACTAATAGTTTAGAAAAGCAATTTGCACTGCCATTGAGAACAATTTATTTGGCCACTTTGAATGAGGTGAAGAGGTGATGCAACTGAAAAAAATGCAGTTAAAAAAGCAGTAACAAAAAGTTGCAATCTAGAGACAATTGGAAACATTTCCCTTGGTGACTTGGGATGAATTCTTCTCGCATGTGATTCACTTCGAATGTAGCCTTATGACAAAAGAATCTGTGACAAGATTTCCCTTTAGAAGTGTCCACCGATATATATTGGGCCAAATGTATCAGTAGTGAAACTTTTATTTTCACCACTTTGCTCATTAAGATTTATAATAATTCCATATAAGGAGAAGACTATTGCTTATTTTCTTATGGTATATCCAGGAAAACGTTTATCAGAAAAAGAACATTTTTTTTTTCCAGATAAAGATTATTTCACAGATCCTTTTGTATTTGTTCAGATGTGTTTCTTTACAAGGCTTTCTTGGCTAATTCCTCACTCCTAAACACAGAACAAAGTGGGAATCAGTCATGGACATGTGAGAACAGGATCCAAGATTCAAGAAGAATATAGCAACAAGTTGACCTCTGGTCATACCTACAACTAGGAACAGATTGCACTTATGTGGCATTCCTGAGCTCGTCATTTCAAGAGTCCTTTTGTCCTTCAGACACTACTCCTTTAAGAATCTCGTTAATATTGAAAAACACATATTGAATATTGAAGCGCATTGGCAAAATATAGTAGAAAATGTAAATACATTATTTGTTATTGTATTCATGAAACTGTATGCTTTGGTATTCTTTTTGAAGGTTAGGGTATGATGAGTTTATACTTCTGCTATCTCTTCCAGTCTGTATACAGAAATTCAAAATGGTTTTAATGTTTTCTCATAAAATGCCATTCTGAATAAACTGAAATACTGTGTGGAAATAAGTAAATTTTTTATTTAATTTAATTTATAAACAAATCAGAGTGGTGAAGTCTGATGAGGTTGAAAATTATTGCTTCAGCCTTTTTGGAAGAATGTTTTGATTTCCCATTTTGGAAAAAAAAACCTGTCTTTTTTTTTTTTCCTTTTTTATGAAAATGTTTAAAATGAAATATGTATTTCAGATTTCATCAAAGTTAAATGTTTTTATGTATTCAAAATTAAATTATTTTATTTTGAACTTTTTATTTTGGGGAGGGGTTGTTTCATTTTAACATAAAGGTGGAATTTCCCACAAAAAAGTAAAAAACCAGGTCCCATGCAACTCTTATGTGAACAGATTTAATTCAGATTTTTGTAGGATTTAATATTTTTGTAGAGTACTTAAGTTGTCAATAATATTTACACATAGGACTCTTATAGTGATTCCTTTACATTAATGGTGTGCAGACATTAATTCTTTCTGTATCACTCCCATGGAAAAAGTAAGTTAGCACACTTAGTTTATATGGGAAACTGGGGAAAAAATGTGATGTTACTTGTCTGTGTCCATGCATTGTGCTAGCAGTAGAGCCAGGAAAGCATACACAATTTGTTTGAACCTTTTGTTTGTTCCTTTTTGGGATCAGTGATTTTATATGGTTATGGTCATTCAAAGCACAAAACAAAATAAAATAACAAGCTGTTGTTTTGTTTCAAGAAACATACCCTTTGCTGCATTTTGCCTTTTGACCTTTCAGAAAGAGACTTTGCTGAAGTGCTGAGAAAAAGACCAATATCAGACATATTGGTGAGCAGAGATAAAACGAACTCCTGGCTGCATTGAAGTTAAAGGGATCTTTGTCATTGGCTTTAGTACAGCCAGGAGTTCACTGTCCGTATTTTCAATTTGTGCTCTTGGTTAGGTATCATATGAACATAGACATTTTCTTTGTTATGCAATTGTAACAATGTAACAATGATTAATTGGGCAACATCTAATATAGCCGACCAGTTCTTCAGTCCAGGCATGCCCTTTGCAAATTATTGTAACAGAAAATATTTTACTAGCATGAAGCATATATCACAGTAGAGCAATAATGAAGGTTGATAGGGAGGATCCATAAAAGGAGCAAAATAAAAATGCATACAGGGCTCTCCGTTGCTTTGACTTTGACAAGGTGTGTGTGAAAGGAATATGTTACAGACTAGAGCAGACTGAAAATAACTGTTTCTGGTTCATTGGAAATTTCATTGTTGCTTGCTTTATCATTTGAAAGTTTGGTTTTCGTCCAAAGTGGACCAAACTATATATGTTCTTTTTTTCTTCACACTTCCTGAAAAAAACAGACCCTGAAGCTTCTTAGCAAAACTGACATTTTTGCCAAAATATCAGTTTATTTGAGAAGCTGCAGAGGGCTGCCAGAGATCCCAGCTCCAAGACAGGCCTAAGGCCTGAGAATTGTAGAGAATCTTTCAGGTTCCCAGTACAAAAAGAAAAATGTTTACTAAAATGGCTTTATCTAATGACAACTTGTTTCAGCTGAAAAAAGAAAACCTACCAGGTCACATCTGCTGCAGCTTTTCTATCTCCAGTTCTGAAGCGAGGTCTCTGGTTTGAAACTGCAACATGTGAACCTGATATTCAAATAGAAGCCAAGGCCACCAGCCTTGTGTTAATTGGCTTTACTCCTAGATTGTACCATTAGTCTACCCTCTTGGTTAATATAGGCCATAATATTTCACCTGCCAATACCTGAAATGGAAAGTAATTATTTCTTTATTAAATAGAGATCTCCTTTATGCTTGGGGCAGTACAAGAGACCGTCTTGGCTCCAGTGAGGTCTTAATTTAAATAGAAAAAAAGCAGAAATGAGAATGGCAAGTAACTGAAGGTCATCCAGAAGGTCTGTGGAGGACCTGGGATTGGAGCACAGGTTTCCTGTGTTCTGCAGTAAAACCTTAACTGCCAGTCCACTTTCATGCTTGCCTCTACTGCATGCCAGTTCAAATGATTTTCTTACTGAAACAATAAAAGCTCAGGTGTTGGGTAACTAGTTGGAGTTCACATGCATCAACAATGATAAATAACTGGTTCCCTTTGGCTAATCCTAATAGTAGTGCAGTCAGAACCATTTCCTCTAAGTCAGTAAGTTGTTGTTTCTGTCTGCTCCAGGAACCAAATAGAAAATGAGTTTGCTCCATGGTGGCTATATTTATGATATTGCACATAAAACCCCCTTCATTTTATATTAATGATTTTGTAGCATGAAGTAGAAGACATTCCCCATTTCTGGTGGAAGTGAAACTTAGGGCCATGTCAGCAACTCTTTCTAAATAGGCATCTTCACAGTGGCAAATGGGACAAAAATAAGCCTTCTATTTCGACTTGCTCTTCTTTGAAAAGATTTGAAGTCTGTGTTTTTTGGCATGTGGGTATTGAGAGGAATCAGGTGATTCTGAATCCCGTGTTGGTAAAACGAGCGCAGATGATGATCCATTCGGTATTTGCAGTGTCTATCAAATGTCCAAGAGGAATAAAACACTGGTTTCCTAGAAAATTTCATGACAGTGCTTTTGTTCCAGCTGCAAGAGTTCCTGATTGCCTCAACCCCTTGCTACTTCTCTGTGTGGTCAAGATGGTTACACACATGCCCACAGTGTCCCTCCCTGAGTAAGTGGAAACCCTATGCAGATTCTCTGGGCGTGCAGAATGAGTGGTTACAAAAGGGGTATAGCTGTCTGGAAGTCATTTTCCTTTGACACATTTACATAAAGGCTGTTTTACTGCCAGATCCCATATTTCTTCACTGGGGAACAGATCTCACCTCCCTTTGCACCTCAGGGTCTGGGGTAAGGAACTGAAATAGTTCCCAGAATAAATTAGAGCAGCCCATGGGGTTGCTGTAATGGCTGCCTCTGAGTTACGCTGCAGCCAAAATGTCCAACAGGTCTCCTTCCTATAGACACATCATATAGAGAAATACTTCACTGACATTTCCTCTGTTCCACTGCTGCCAAGTCCTCTAAGCTGGGACCTGTAAGTCAAGCCCGTGTAAGACCATTTATATTGTACCTAGAACCTGCTACACTTCAGGAACACTCCCCTGTCTGGTTGTAACAGTTTTTGTGGCTGAAGCAGGACAGACGGGTTGTGGTGATGACCAGAATTAGTCCTTTAAACTTGTCAGCTTGCTCTCAGGTATTCTGGGGGTAGGTGATGTTGGACTATCCCCAAGTAGTCAGTTATCCTGAGGGTGAACCAAATTTTATGGATTGGGGTTTAATTTAGTTTAGAATGAAATCACTGGAGAAAAACACTGCCTCCATTTTATTAAAATCTGACTGAAGGCACTTGATGAGTTGGAGCATGGACACCATGCCATAAAGTGCAGTATTATATCATAACCACACATTGAGGAAGAGACACGCTACCCTGGAAAGTTATTAGCACTAAGTCATCATATACATGTCTGAAATGATTAGCTTACCTATATGAAGTCAGACATAATTTTAGGCATTGGGGGTAATAAAGATAGCTGTGGTGCAGTGTTTTCCTACCAGAGTCTTGAATTTCATTCTTGCTCATTTGGGGAGAGCACTTTCCAAAAGGACTTCCAGTAAAGATACTGATTTGTGCAAGTTGTGGTGATGCTGGGTGCATCTACACGAGATGCTGACAGGACAGTAGCCCGAGACTACAGCACAGTAGTGTCGCATGGCAAAAAACTTGGGCAGAATTTGAACGATAAATGTCAAAATGAAAAACTTGGGGTCTTCCACTTCCTGTACACTTTTTACACCTACCTCATTTCTTTACTGATTTATTGGGAACAATCTGAAATAAAATGGTCTTAGTAGGCTCAAAACCCATAGGGTTGTCAGAACAAGGATCAACGGTGTCAAGTTGCAGCAAGAGAAGTTTAGGTTAGATATTAGGAAGAATTTTCTCAGTAGGAGGGTAGTAAAACACTGGGACTACACCACCTGAGAGGTGGTGGAATCTCCATCCTTGGAGGTTTTCAAGACCTGATAGACAAAACTTTGGTTGGGATGCTCTAGTTGGGGATGGGCCTGCTTTGAGTAGGGATTGGACTAGATGACCTCCTGAGGTCCCTTCCAACTTTAACTTTATTTGATTCTATGATTAGTTGCTCTAGCACTTTAGTCACAGAGCAAGTACTCTTTGTCTGTTGCCGGCCGTGTCTACACAAGATGCTGACTGTGCAGTAGCTTGTTACTACACTGACCACTCAGTAGTAATGAGCTACTGCACAGTCAACATCACCTAAAAGCTCTTGGGTGATGCTACTGTGCAGTTGTTTAGTACTTGTATACACAGCACTAGATGGCTGTGCAGTAATGACTGCGCAGTCGGTGGCTCCTGTACATGTGGCCACTGTGACATGTTTCTTCACATGATCCTGAGAAGGCACCTCTTCCTAACATAAACCATTGAATTTAACCCAGTAATTCCTCAAGCACACCATTGCTTAAGGTAGAGCCCATTGTTCAGAAGCATATCCAGTCTTGCTTTAGGAACTTGAAATGGTGGTACAGACTTAGCCACAATACTTGGTGAGTTGTTATAGTGGTAAGTTGCTCACACTATGAGAAATCTCTGTGTTATTTCCAGTCTGCATGAATGAGGTTTTCAGTTTTTAGCTATTTACTCTGGTTATGTCTTTGCTTAGATTAAGAGCCTTCTACTGTCAAGTATCTCCATCCCACATAATTTCTTGTACATGGGATCAAGTCGTCCCTTAAACTTCTTTTGGATAAGGTCACAATACTCTGTTATTCAGGCTTCCCAAAGCTCAAGTCATTCTTAGACGTTTTTTTCCTGGACCCCTTTTCTAATCTGTCATTTGGCTTTCTAAAATGCAGAAACTGGAACAATGCAAAGGGTGGGGTGGGGTGGCAGAGAGGAAGGAGAAGTGAGTGGTAGGGGGTTGTGGGAGCAGGGGGACTCCTGCTGCCTCAGCATGAACTCCTTGGACAGGGGCAGTTTTTGTGACGGTGGCAGTAGTGTGGGTTCCCTAGTGACTGCCATTCTTCTACCCAGAGCTGGCCTTAGGGAGAATGGTGCCCTGGGTAAACTTGTATTTTGGTGCCCCCTGGACCATGCTGCCTTGGGCGGTTGCCAGCATAACCTACCCCTAAGGCCAGTTGGGGTTCTGCCTCTTTCTGAATTAGTAGCCAGGCTGTTCTGGTGCCCCTTGTATTTTCCCCTCTCCCCACTCTTTCCCCACCCCAAGTTACACTACTGGTCCCTTCCATTGCTTCCTCTACCAGCCAATAGGCAAGAAGCTTTTTTCATGTGCCAGCTGTTGTGTTATTGATTCTCAACTAATTGGCTAGTCAGCCCATATACAGGTTATAAATATGTAACCTTTATTCCTCAAGTTTCCCACATATTCCACCACTGGATGCTGCTGATATGTCAACTGCTTATTTAGATCTTTCTTTCCACCTCTCCAAAGGCACATTTTGCTCTTTCTACTGTATTTTTTGCTGTTTTTGACAGTAACAGAAGTTGTTTTCCTCTGGGAAAAATGGTGATGATTAGGCTTAGAAAACAAATGCAAACAGACCCCCCAAAAATCAGCACTACATAGATGATTATATAGATGAAGTAGAAAGTAGGTACTTGCAATGTGTTTGTTTTACAGTTTGCAGGGTGTAGTTCAAAATTCACAACTAACATATTCAGTACGTGATTGCTTGAGCTTCTGTGAATATCATAGAGGTCTTTGTATTGTTCCAGAGAGGCTATCAAAATTGCACAGTCTCTGTTGTCTTGATGAATTAAATTTTAAAGATTTAGTGTCTTTGAAGTGTAGTTCTTCTCTGGAAACAAACAAACAAACTGGATTCTTAATAGAAAAAGCACCAGGGAGTTCTGTATTTTATTGTGTTGCAGAGATTTGAGTATCAGAGTTGCTGAGTTACAAGTGAAGGAATGCTTTCCTCCCACACCCCTCTTAAGCACCAGACCTGCAAACAAAAATTAGAAGTCCAATGGAGCTCTCTTTTATCCACATCATCTTCAGAAATTAAGATTATTGCAACTGAACTCTACGTGTAGTTACACCTACACAATGTTTGTGTGTTCAACAGGACAGCACAGGTGTTACTGTCTTTGTGGCTGCATAGATGAAAATGAGACTAAAGTTAAACGAAAACCTACAGTTGGGACTTGGTTAACAGGTCTGTTGAAGAAATGAGACGACAGAGAATACAGCTCTCTTTTCTACTTCCACATTGATTCTGCTTTGCTAGCAGGACTTAAATATTGAAACAGTAGGAATCGGATTGTAGATGGCTTTGGTGGCACTGAAGAAACTGTGCATATGGTGGATGTCAGTGAGATATTGAATTTCCTTATCTTTGCCTTCCCACTGTTTGTTCTTCATATTGTGGGTCCTCCTTTGGACATTTGCCCTGGCTTGTTGGAGATTTTCTTTCTTTTGCTTGGAGTTGTTATAATTTTGCCAAGTGCAAAAGGCCTGGCACTTGCAGTTGATCAATTCCTGGATTTCATGAAACCAGTCTTGATGTCACCTGGTAGAGAATCCAAGTGTCCCTTCACAGGCACTGGAGTGGTGGGCTTGGGGGCACCCCACATGCTGCTGACCTTCTCCCATTTCTGTTCATTGGAAATCACAAGTTTTTAACGGAGGCACTGGTGGAAAAGGTCTTGCTTGTTTGGGTCCTTGAGTCCTTCAATATTGATCTTCCTTTAGCATTGATTCTGCTGCAGCCACCATTTGGGAGCCAGCTTGAGTGACATAACCAAATGGATATGTTGACAATCAGTATAGCAATCATCAGCTCCTAGCATAGCTCAGTGATGTGGACATCTTTGTGATTCTGGGCACAGAAGATGACATAGTTCATTAAGTGCCAATGCTTAGATCATGGGTGTTGCCATGATGTTTTGTGCCTGGTGGAACAGGGTGTTGGTGATAGTGAGTCCATATTCCACACTATTGGTCAAGAGGAGGAGGCCACTGTAGTTCACATTTCCTTCTCCTTCCTTGCAGAGGTTCCATTCCAGAGGTTAGAGTCCCTTCTGAATCTGGCATTGAAATTACAGAGAAGAATAAGTCTCTCTCTCTCCAGAATGTCAGAAAGGATTTGGTCAAGGTTGGCATAGAATTCCTCCTTGGTTTCATCAGCAACATCAACAGTTGGGACATATGTGCTGATGGTAGTGGCATTTTATCTCCCTGCCAGTTTAAGATAGAGAGTCATGAGGTGCTTATTTAATTCCATTAGGGAACTCATTGAGTTGGTTTATGAGTTCATTCTTAGTAGCAAAACCAATTCCCTGAAGTTGGCATTCTCCTTCATGTTTAACCTTCCAGAAGAAAATATAGCTGCCTCCATCTTCTTTGAGCTGCCCATCTCCCGCTCACCAGGTCTCGCTCAGGGCAGCTACATCGATGTTGTGTCTCCTGAGTTCTTGTGCCACAACTGCAGTGCAGCACTCTGGGCATTCCCTATTAGGGTTGTCCATGAAGGTCCTGATGTTCCAGGTCCTTAAAATGATGGTGTGTCTCCACTGGTATTTTTAACCACAGTAAAGGTGATCCAACTGGACATGGTTATCTCGTCAGGAAGAAATAGAGAATACCGTATTAGACATGCTATGTTTAGGGTACTTTTTCTAGTCCCCTCCCCATGTGGGATGAGTAGAGTGGATCCGGAAGAGGACTTCTCAGTCACAGTTACAGCTGCTGAATCATAGTCCTGTCTCATCCAAGTGCAACATGACTTTGGCACAAGACTATGACTACTAACATCAGGGAGGAAGTCTTTGGAGGGGTGTTTCCAAGTCCTGTTACAGGTTGCCCACTGTAAAGGAAGTAGTAAAATATAAATGTCAGTGTGACTATTTACCAGAGAGGCAGTACAGAATGTGCTGAGAGACAGCCAGCCTTATGGACACTGCAAAACTATCTGAATTATGCTAATATTTGATACTTAATTCAGACGGGAAACGCAGCTCCTTTCAGGAAAGCCTTGTAAGACTTAAGCAAATAACGGAAACTTGATAGATAAAATAAACTAGTAAAAAAGTGGATGGTATTTTTCCTACTAAGGTTACCTTAATCAGTTTGTCTCACCTACCCAATTTCTGTATTTACTTGAATAGAATATGCCTTCATTTATAAAACAGCTCCCCAAGAATCAGATTCTATATATAGAAATTTATAATTTTTTTTTTTTTTTTTACAATTTTCCAAGTGTTGAATCTAATTATTGGAGGCTTGTCTTTAACTTGTCCCCCTCCCTCTGGTACATCCAGGGAAATAAATCTGGGGAATCAGGTAGCCCTTTGTCCTCTACTTCCCCCACAACTTTTTCCTTCGGCAGCCCCTTCTCCCTCCTCTTACTGTCAAACCCTTCTTCCCCTGAGCTCATGGAAGTGAACAGCAAATCCAAAAACAATAACCATGAAATTAGCCATGGCTGTAGCAATCTGCATACAGTACCCATAGACTTAGTTCATTCAGAATTGATGCATGTTACCTTTTTTGAAATGGCTGTAAGTTTTAACACAGGGTGTTTTATAAACACAATTTTGAGCAGCACTTTGGCAATCTTTATAAACTATTTTTTAAAATTTATATTGTTTCAAGGGCCAAATCTGTTCCAGATTCAAATGGACAAAACCAATTAGTCAAGTTCCAAAATTTGATGGGTCTACCACTAGACAAGTATCCTTTCTCCCAGATCCATTGGTTTGGGGCATGAACACCGTGTGCCTCTGGAGGCTGGGGGGGCACAGCAAGCTCCCGCAGGTGGTGGTGCTGTTGGTGGCAGAGTGTGGTGGCAGTAAGTGGGGAGCTCCCGCAGGCATCCATGGCGCTGTCAGTGGGGAGGGAGGGGGTGTGGTGGGTACCAACCAGGAGTCGTTGACTACCCACAGACCGCCAACCAGGAGCCAGCAACTGATCGCGGACCGCTCGTAGATGCCGCCAGCGGTGTCAGCAGCAAGGTGGGGACGGTGGCAAGTGGCGACCGCCCACAGGCACTGCCAGCAGTGTTGGCAGCACCTTTTCTCAGGGGGTGCACTGTCATGTTCAGGGGGTGCACGTGCAACCACGTGCACCCCCTACGCATTGCCAGTGGTTTGGAGCTTTTGATTCTCCCCAAATCGAGGTAGGCATTCTATATGCAAACCCCAGGCCTGGAGGCTTTGGGCTTCACATGCCCCCAGTCTTGCTTGATCCTAGCCAAAAGGCTGAGATCATGATACCTCCCTTGTCCAGTAAACTGTGCATGGCATTAGTCCATGCATGGGCTGGGCCCCTTCAGCGTCAACAGCATTTAGAGCTGTGGTGAGCCATAACATGGCATACGATTTGCCCAGAATCCCTTTGTCTCACCCTCTCACAGTCTGGCCTATATGATTAGTGTAGGCCTGCCCTCCACAGTGACCCCACAGCTCAGCACTGCTCAGCATGTTTGTATACTCCAGATACCCTTTCTTCCCCCCTCCGCCCTCTCCCCCTCCCCCCTGCAAAGAAGCCATGTGCTAATTAGTCTCAACTTATGACTGGAACTATGTGTTCATGTCGTAAGTCCTGGGAGGCACCCAGGGTTGTCAGGGAGGATTGGAAACTGAACATCAAAGCAACATACTGATGATGGGATGCAGACAGGATCAACGATAAACAGATATGAGTTCATAGAAAAGGTACTGTTTGAGATATTGGAGGTGCAGGTGGAACATATCATAAACCTGATTGATTTCCAAAACAGAAAGACTTGGGAGCTCACTTACTGGAACAATGAAGGGTATGAAAATTTTTGGAAGAAACATGCAGAGGCATGTGGGAGGGAGGAACAAAGGATAAAGTTTATAGCAGGGGAAAAGTCAAAGGAATGAGTGATTGTAGGAAGAATGTATATGGATTTATTAGAGGCAGAAGACATAGAAAGGTGGATAGAATTGCATCTACAAAGAGTAATGTCTGTACAGATGGTGAAGGACAAAGAAGGTATTTGGACAAGGTCATGGAGGGCATAAGTTATGTTGAGAGCAAATGAATGGACCCCAGGTGGGGTGCAACACCTCCCATCTTTGATCCAGCTGGGGCCCCATCAGGGTTTTATGATATACCAGGAGCAACCAAAGCAATGCAGCAAATGTGGCAAGGAGGTACACCTGTCTGTACACTGTCCACTTCTGGTGTTACTGATGTGAAGGGAAGGGACATAGAGTTGCAGAATGCCAGGAGTCCCTAAAATTCACTAGCTGTGGTAGGGTGGGAGACCTATTCTTCAGGTGTCCCAAAGCCTGTGCAAGCAAGATCAACCCCCCTGAGGAACACTGTAAATCAGAAAGAGTGCAGTAGAAATGGTGGATGAGACCCCACAGGAGGGAGGAAAGGACGAGGGGAGTGCAATATCTGTAACTGAGGCAGCCCAAGAAGAAATAGAAGAAGGGGACAAGGGAGCTGGAGAGAGCCCACATATGGAGGTGGGGGAGGGGGAGAAAGAAGAAATCAAGCAGAAGAAATACAGGTGGAACAAATAAAAGAGCCCAAGAGTCAGGGAGGGGAAAGGAAGAAAGCACAGGGGAAGAAACTCAGGAAAAAGAAACCTGAAAATGAAGGGAACAGGTTGGAGGTAGGGCAGAAACCAGCTTCCTGCCACTAACTCCCCTGGGTTCCAGCCTGGAGTAGGAGGTAGTAAGTGATGGAGAGGTGGGAAAAAAGGAAGCCTTCCTGAATGCAAAGGCTGTCAGACAGCTTGCAAAAGCAACAGGCATGAGAGTGCAACAACCATGACAAGCAGCAGCACCTTAAAGGGATAGGCACACTCTTTAAAACAAGCACAACTACACTGATTATAGTATCTATTAATGTCAGGAGAGTACTAATAAGGAAGAGATGGGACCAGATTGAACCAAAGTTAAGGGAAGACATAATCTATCTACAAGAATGCAAGATACCAGGGGAAAGGGTGGAGATTTCATAGGATTTCATAGACATTCAGGCTGGAAGGGACCTCGGAAGATCATCAAGTTCAGCCCCCAGCCCCAGGGGCAGGAAGTCAGCTGGGGTCAGAGGATCACAGCAAGATAAGCATCCAATTTGCTTTTGAAGGTGTTCAATGTAGGTGCTTGAACC
>NW_017729032.1:15528075-15545059 GCF_001723915.1 Gavialis gangeticus | reverse complement strand
CTTTTCCAGGCTGAACAGCCCCATTGCTCTCAGCCTCTCATCATAAGGTCTGTTTTCCTGATCTCTGATCATGCATGTGGCTCTCCTCTGGACTCTCTCAAGCTTCTCCACATCATTTTTGAATTGTGGGGCCCAAAACTGGACGCAGTACTCCAGCTGCGGCCTCACCAAGGCTGAGTATAATGGGAGAATGACATCCTGGGATTTGCTTGAGAAGCATCTATGGATGCAAGCCAGTGTTATGCTTGCTCTGTTAGCTGCAGCATTGGCAGAGATGGGAACCTTCCTGGTAGGCAGGGACAAATGAGTGAAGTGGCTAGTGTGGCAATATAATTCAAGAATCCAGAGGTGAAAGCAAAGCAGGTGGAAGACATCAGTGGCAGACTACGGCAAATGACACTATCAGTCAGCGGAGCAGAATTAGACATTTTCAACATATATGCACTACCAAAGCAGGAGGGGAGAAAGGCTCTGCTTAAAAAGCTAGCAGTTTGTGTGGTTGGAGGGAGACCATAGACAATAGTGGGGAACTTCAACTGCATAGCAGAAGGAGGTGAAAGAACAGGGCAAGGAGGAGATAGATCTTTAGACAGTTCATCCAACTTGTTATCCAATACAACAAAAGAAGGATCACGCAGAGATGTGTGGACAGGGACGAATGTTTTCACTAGAATTAGCCCCAGTGGAAAGATACACTCAAGAACGGACATTGTGTTTGTAGCAAAAGAAATAGGGATAAGGAAGAAAGAAACCATAATTGTGACATTTAGTGATCATGGGATACTGAAGGTGGAACTCAGTCTTGGTAAGAGCCGTGTAAGAGGAAGGAGAGTGTGAACGTTAAATGTGAGAGTGGTACAAGATGAGGAGATATGTTAAGCATACACAAGACAGTATGAGGGGTGGGGAACACTGAAGACATTTTAAAGAGAACCAGAGAATAGTGGATACTTGTGAAGAAGAGGATGGGACAACTCTTCAGGAAGGAGGGTCGAAGAACCATGGGGAAATGGATGAAAGAGCTGAGAGAGCTGCAAAGGAAGATGCAGGAGCTGCTAGAGGAAGCTGCAAAAGGAAGACAGGTATGAGAAGAACTAGAAGAAACAAGGCCAGAGATATAAAACTGGATTAAAAGAAAGACAAGAGAGAATGTTTTTAGCACAAGCACCCTGAGTGGGAGAAAATGAAGAGTGGGCCCAACACTTTTCAGCTAGAGTGAAGATGGCAAAAGGAGAGCTGAAAGCAGTGTGGAAAGAAGGTGGTACCCAGGTGAAAAAGCAGGAGATGTTGGAGGCAATGTGAAGATTTTATGAAGAGCTATATCAGAAGAAGGAAATAGGAAAAAAGCGAAAGGTTTGCTGGAAGAGACTGAAGAGAAAGCAGAAGAGGAAGAAGCAAAGAAGATCAAAGAAAAGATAAGCTTAAAGGAAGTGGAGGAGTGCTTAAAAACCTTTCAAAGGGGGAAATCAGCAGAGCAGATGGACTACCTTTGAAATGTTACAAGAAGTTTTGTGCGTGGATAGGGAGGGATATAGTCAGAGTTTTCAAGGAAATAGAAAAAACAGAAGAGGCAGGAAAAGATTTTACAAGAGACATTGTGATCTTACTCTTCAAGAAAGGGGAAAAGAGTAAGATCACAAGTGGAGAGCAATTACACTCCTTAATATGGACTATTAATTAATGGCCAAGATGCTGGCTTTAAGGATTAGGAAAAACTTCCAGAAGATACTACACAAAGACCAAGTATGCCACCAGTACCAGGTGGAAGGACCTTTGAAGTGATAAGAGTGATTAGAGATACTGTCCCACATCCAAGAGAGGAAAACAACCATAGTTATAGAAAAAACCTAGATTTAGAAAAAACATATGACAGAGTGGATCATCATTATGTATGCAAAGTGATAGGAAAAATGGGGTTCCCAGAGTAATTATGTTGGATAAGGGGACCTACCTAAATTGCAGAAGTTGTTGTTAGGGACCTACCTAAATTGCAGCAGAAGTGTGCTGTGCAGTAGCTCCTTTAATCTTGCTGATGGCATTGGGCACTCCCACCTACTGCTAGTTGGCAGAGGGGCCCCATCGGCCTCATCACTTGCTGCTGATGAGCCAGAAGGCAAACACCATGGTACTAATATGCTGTGGTTTTTGCCTCCTCTTGCTGATTGGCTAAGGGACCTGGGTGGCCTCACCTCTTGTTGCTGGTTGGCTGGGAGGCAAAAACCACAGCATATGTAAAACTGCAGTTTTTTGCCTCCTGGCCAATCAACAGCAAGTGGCAGGGCCAATGGGGCCTCTCTGCCATTCAGCGGTGGTGGGGAGGGGGGATGCATGGTGAAAACATGAAGATTAAAGGAGCTGCTGCTCAGTGCACATCTGCCATGATTTAGGTAGGTCCCTAGTTATTTTATAGGAAAGTGGAGAGTCAAGTCCAAATTAATGGGTATCTAAGTGGGGCTTTTAAAATCCATGCAGGAGTGAGACAAGGGTACCCGTGTCACCACTACTATTTATGTAAGGCATGGACCTGTAAACATAGAGAATAAAAAAAGGCAGGTCATAGGTAAAGTAAAGATCCTGGGAGGGGTAGAGGTAAAATGTGTATTATACATGGATGTTATAAATGTAGTAAGTAGAGAGAGACTTTTGATGGAAAGGATGCTAAAGCATACATCACAGTATGGAGAAGCACTGGGGGCTAAACTAAATAGATTGAAAAGCACTATAATGGGAATAAGGAACTGGAGGGACTTGGAGAAGCTGAGCCTTCAAATGAGAGAGAGAGAAATCAGAGTGCTAGGGATCCTGATGGACCCTGAGGGGAAAGGTATCACAGCATGGAAAAAGGTAATAGCAAGGTCCAGCAAATTATGGTCCAGAAGGATACTGTCCTTTGCCAGAAAAGTGGTGGCAGTTCAGACTGTGCTACTGCCAATTATTCTGTATGCGGGAATTATAATCCCACCAGCATGGCGGAAGATAGCAAAAGTGCAGGGAAATGTGTGCTTTTCCAGAATGCCAAAATAGAAAGGTTGGCTAGATCTTGTACAAAGCAAGAGAGATGGGGGAACGAGGGCTGCCAGACTTGGATAGCCTCTGTGAAATATGTAAGCACAATATGCAAGGCAGTAATGGAGGGAGAGGGGAAAGCAGCACGTATCACACGATTTCACGCAGCTTCAGTTTTGAGGAAATGGGGAGTATATCAGACCTCTTTGAAGTGGTGGCAGGTAAAAAACTAAAAGGGGAACATGCTGACCTAGTGTGGATGGTTGCAAAAAATCTCTCTCTAATGGGAGAGGTACAACACAGATGGAGTTTGATGAGCTTATCAAGGTGCCCAAGGGAGAGGTGTGGGGAAGAAGAAACAGTGGGATGTGTTTTGGGAGTGTATATATACAAAGGAGGTGTGGGGACGGCTCTGCTGCTTTCTGTGCTGCCAAAATAAACCAGTTGTTAGCATGGGAGATGGTACTATATGGACTCATACCAAAGGAAATCGAGGAAGTAGTATTAAGGATTTTATTAGCATATGTTAAAACTAGTTTATGGAAAGAAAAAAATCCCTGGGTTTTAAAGTCACTGAAAGAAAGTGCCTGAAGATGCTGATGCATAAATTGAAATATTATATTTATTGGGACAAGGAAGAGATCAGAGAGGAAGAGGCAGAGAGGAGGTGGAAGAAAAAGGACTGAACACACTTGTTTCACTAAACCAACAGAGAGGGGAGGGGCAGAAAGATTCAGGTGATTACTGAGGGAAGAGCTTTTTCATAGGGAAGAAAAAGAGTTCTGTAAGGGTTTTTTTTGTGGGAAGTTCATCAACTTGTATGCTATTGTATGTTGTTTAAGGTTTAAGGGTTTTATATATGTAGTTGTGTTTATATGTTTCTGCCGTGTAGTTGTTTTTGCGATATGAAGTTTTGGTAAAACAAAGATGCTCAATATGTGAAGCTTTGTGTAAGTGTAGGATGATATGTGTACTTATAATAAGAATCTTGTAAATAAATAAGAAAAAAAGGTTCCCATCACCATTTTTCACACCAGGGGAGGGTGTTGGAGCTGCTCTGGCCTCTCCAAGTGCCAGCCTGGTATTGCAGTACCTCCAGGCTCAGTGCTCCCTCCTGTGGGAGCAACTGCCCATGTTAAGGGACACATGCGCATGTGGTTCTTATTAACAAATTTGCCCAATGTGGGCCATGTTTCTTATAGTCGTGCTCAGTGTTGGCTGCTTTTAATTAACTTCATAGTTGGTTTCCATTGCTGAGCAGATGCTACTTTTGGCAGCAGTTTAATGGTAGACAACGTATTTATTGAGATTTCTTTGTATGTAATTGCAAGACAAGGGGCTTTTTTTCCCTATGCCAGCTGGGGGGGAAAGACCTCATCTTGGAATTGAGTAAATACGATAGTTTTGATTAGTGCATTCTGCTGTGCTCTCTTTCTCTATTTGGCCTTTTGCCTCATAACTAGACCTGTCTGAATCATTCATGGCCAGCTCAGGCCCTTTCCCGTCCTTTCTTTCTCCTATACTGACTTTATTATGAATTTATGCTTTATTCCAAATTATTGAATAAACTGTTTATGCAGATAGGCAGCTTTGTATGAGCTGTTCAGAGGCTGTTTACTTAAGACTAGATCATGACTTTAGACACTAGCTAGCAGGAGGGAAGATGTGTACATTCAGGAGTTGCTGGGCTGAAAGGCAACTGTCTGAGTCAGTTCATCTTCTGCTTCTTTCTGGCTCCCAGAAGTAGTGATTTACTGCTGGACTACACCATGCTGGCTCAACTACTCTGGTCAGTGAGGATGAAACCAATGCCAGTTTGGGTTAAGCTTGCAGAAGATTAGCAGACTCTTTGGCATAAGGAAAAAGGATTGTCCAATAATTGGTGATGGATAGTCTCTTACACAGCCGTGCTTGGGCTGGTATCCTGACACTTGGAAAATCCAGGCCTGTGCTTTGCCACATACTTCCCATGTTTATTGCAGCCACTCACTCAGGTAAGTCACATAGACTCAAACTGAAGTTAATTAAAAGGGGGAAGGGCCTTTCCATAGGGCAGCTAAAAGCAAGTCCAGGAGGGTGCAATGGTACAGTCACACAGTCCCCTTCAGCTTTAGCACATGTGGGGCTGGTCAGCACAGCTGTTGGAGCTACTGTGTTGGTGTGGCTTTGGACCCCAAGGCATAAATGCCACTGCAGCTGCCTCCTCCCGTGCTCCCTTTTCCTCCTCCAGATTCAGGGTCTTCAGTCACCATTGGCAATTGGTGGCAGGGAAAGCAGGGGTAAGTGGTGGTGGTGTTTGCTGCCTGGGTACTGGAGCTGTGTCAGCACAACAGCTGTGGCACTGGCACCCTGCTCCTGGAGATGGGATTTCGGACCCATGAGAAGCCCTGAGGTCCAGATTGGTCTTGTGGGGTGAACTGAACGTTATGCCCAACCATCTGACTCTTTTAAAAATCTTAGATCTGTTCCTAACAGCAGCTAATGTAGTAACTGTCCATGTGAAAGCTAAACTACCCTGTTTCATTCAGGAATAAACTTTCCCAGTTTAGATTTTATGAACAACTGGATAAGAATGGGCAGACGGATACTTACTGTGCCAGCAGCCATGTGGTAACTCTCCACTCCTTTATAGCTATCTTTAATTTTGGCCATTCATTTATATGCTAAATGAATGGCTCTCTGCCTCAGTTCCCTATTTGCAAAATGGGATTTTTAGTGAACATTTTGATATTTTATAGGCTGAGCTTTGTCTCACGTACACGTCTTCAAATTATTAACTTTAACACCTATCTCTCAAATGTTGAGGATAAATACATTAATGACTGTGAGGTCTAGAGGTGTTCAGATATTACTGGTGATGGGGGCCTTACAAGTACCATGGATGTCTAGACCTATATATCTATCATTACCTATCCTATGTATCTGTAGAGTATCCCCAGGGCAAATTCTAGGTGCTTCAGTAAAAACCTAAGAAACCAAGTATGAGGAAAGTGCCTCTTTGTAGAAAATTCTCTAGGGAACAGGTAATCAAAGCCTTTTGAGCACAATAGAAAAGCAGAAAAATTGAAAGCCAAGTTAATATTTTTCTCTTTACTGCACTGACTGTTGAACAGTTGGCAGAGTGGGTGTCACAGCTAGCAACTAAAAAACAAAACACAAAAAACAAGTCCCCCCCCACAAAAAACCCCTTTGTGCGACAAATCTCAGCCCCAAAATGCCAGAAGGTTCAGTCTCATTAAATACATGGGACCAGATTCTGCTCTCACTCCTCCTCATGTGATGCAGGTGCTATCTATATGTTAAGTAGATTTTTTATAGACCCAATAGTTCAGGGGTTTCAAACATCCAGTGTACTTGATGTATTTTGCAGGATATATAACCTGTTCAGATTTTATGGAATCTAAGCTTCAATTAAAAAAAGAAGAAAGCAAGCAGGTTTTTTTTTCTTTAACTGGAAGAAAACGTTATGAAAAATTGTAGTGGACGTTTTAGTTTCCTTTTTAGTCAAAGTTTGAGCTTCACACACACTGATGCTTGAATTTCAATTAGAGTTTTGCAATAGTCCAGCCAATACTCATGCTTGTAAAGAAAACCAGTCAAATATAGAAAACAGCATTGTTTGCAGACACAGAAAGACAATCCGAAACAACAATTCTGAAAGACGGCAGAATCCTTTCTGGTCTATTCACCTTACTGGCATGTTAGCATTCAAGTATGAGTGCACCTTAATATTAGCATTAGCTTTTTCATTGCAAACTTTTTAATCAGACAGAATGGGGGAAGATGTGGAAGAGAAGCTTATGTATATTGAGTGTGGCCGCCAGGAGGAAAGTTCAGAGGGTTGGAAGGACCAGACAAACAAATAGGAGGAGAAACCAAAGCTGTGGAACCTGAAGTGAATCTATGTTTCCACTGGATGATGTTGAATATGATTGTGGGGCAGTAAACGTATAATGACACTTGGCTCATGTGTAGAGCATTAGCTTATCTATAGGGCTTGACATGCTTTACAAAGTTGGAAAATACATACAAAGAGATTGAGCAACTGAGAATGCCAGTGATTTCCTTGTGGCTAACAAGCCAGCCAGTGGCAAAGCCAGTATGTAAATCTTTTTAATGACCAGTCCATTGTGCCATGTGCTGTACTGGACTTCAGCTCTGTAATTAAGAGGGATAGTAACTAAAAGTTCTTTTACTTCATAAAAAATGCCACACTTGGCCCTTCATTTCTCCTCCTCCTTTCACTAACATTTGTGGGAATTCTGCCGAGACATACACAGTCCTAATAATACCCTTTACTACAAAATACTATTGGCTTTCTTTAAGCAATAAACACTACCTTGCAGACAGATAGGCAATCTCACAAAAAGAGGTGAAGGCAACTATTGAAACGGCAATTGGCTATGACAGTACTTTCATTTATAGGCAGTTGGAGACTTGGTACACTTCCCAACTATATTGAGTAGAAATAACTTAATTTAGCTTAATCCAATTGATTCTCTGCATCCATCATGTTAATAACTTTCTGGAACGGAAATGGTTGTTCTGTTGATAAAAAGATAATGCCAAACATGATTTTATCGAGATGGTATGGGTATTAATTGGTTTAAATTACAGGATAAGAGTAATTCCCTCACTGTTTAGCAAAAGAAGCTGTCAAAAGATCTATTAAAAATCAGTGCAAGAAAACTAAAAGGGATAAAAAAGAATCGTCTAGATTCAGTCATTTTCTAGATTTGCATTAAAAATCTTATATAGCTTTACTTCACTTTTCCTTCTTTCTACAAAAGCATATGGCCATTTTCTTTCATGAGGGAGAAGAGAAAAGATATCTTTCTTTCTTTATTGTAAATTGAAAGCATTTTGTAAACACATGGCTAATTTCTGTGGAACTGTATCTTAAACTGCTTTCTAGCACAAGGATTTTTGTACTCTGCCACTCTGCAACTGTTTCCTTTCGGGAAAATGTCCATGTTTTTATAGAGGCATTGGCAAAGTGAAAACATATGGGTTTTTTTCTGTGCCACTAGACATTTGTGATGGGCAAGGTTTTCAAAGGCACAAAAAAGAGTGTTTGGATGTCATAGGCTTCTAATGGAGCTAGCAGCATCACTGCAATTTGTGTCTTTGAAAGAATAACCCCTTGAAACAGTGCAGGCGATCTTTGAGGTAAAGCGTCTCAGATCACTGGTTTATTGTACTTTCAAAAACCACCCGACGTTTTTTCACAACTTGTGGGGCTGTGAAAATCTATTCCGCTTCTATTCAGAAACATTTTTCATGGCACTGACTACATAAACTGCGTGTTGGATGTAGAAAAGGCTGATCTCCTTGATTTTAAGAATGGTTTGAAAATTCTGATTTGATAAGATGCCAAGGCAATTATGTCTCTACTATCTCTGCTGCCTTCAATTCCCTCAGGAAATTTTTCTGGTCATAAATATTGGTATGATTCATATATGTGCTCTGTTTAAAATACCATCCGTCATAAATTGTTTGTTGTCACAATTTATAGCAATTTTTTTTTGACTTGGTGTGATCCTTATTGTAGAAAAATATTGTAAGTTAATCTGAACAGTACATTTAGAAAGGATTTCATAGTCACCTCCCTTTTCTATCACATTTCTTTGAAGAGTCCAATTATAAAAGTTAAAAAAGTTTAGTACATGATGAATGGATATTTTAATAAATGGTTAATTGATTGTCATAGAGCCCAATAAGTAGCTTGTAAGTGTAGTGCCTCAGATGGAAAATATATATATATTCCAGGTTGATTCTTAACATTTCATTAGACCTGAAGTGAAACCCTTATTTAACCCGTTTAAAAGGGACATTATAGAATCATAGCATCCTATACATTTCATGTGAGTGACTGAGCCACAAAGATAATGGGTTGAACAGTGTGTTTAGGTCAGGAGGGGAACTTCCTTGTTTGGGGTTTTCATGAGGAAAAGCTAACCTTAGTCACCTAACTGCAGGAGACGATTTGTGGCAATAAATCCCAAGCAGACCTAGGTGCCAACTGCCAGTATGGAGGTAATTACTTAACTACCTTTGAGGAATAGACTTTAAGCCCATGCCTCTCACCAGCATTTCCTAGAGGCTACTTTATGTGCTATCCCACTTGGTTGACTTGCTTTAATGACTCCTCTTGTTAGGTGTCTAACTTCCCCAGCCTACCAAGTGGAAGAGTGTCTAAAGCTGCGTGTTGCAACATCTAACCCCCTTTGTGGAGCTATCCCCTAATCTCTTAGGGTATGTGCAGACATTATACTTCAATCAACCCAACTAGGGTTTGGGGTATCTAAATGCCATGCTCAGGGAGGTTAAATTGGACACAAACAATGGCAGGCCCAATCTAAATGAGATTAGAAATGGCTTAGCCTGATCAAGAGAACATCTGCACATGTTCAGAGAGCAACTCTGGGGCTGGAAAAGCTCAGTTGCTTGCCCCAGTCCTGGGGCTGTGCTCTTCCTACCACAGTCCCCTGGATAGGGCATTTTCAGTCCTTCAACCTTTCCCTCCTACCTCTGCATGGACAAACTAAATCACCCTTCCCCCGCCCTGCAGACCTGCCAGCCACCTCCAATCTTACCAACCACCCCCTCCCCTGCAGACCTGCTGGCTATCTCGATCCCACCTGTCCCACCCCACGCTCCACATAAGCCACATAATCATAGACGAGGTGCGGCAAATGTCTGCACATACCTTTAGGGACATATCCTTAAAGCTATTTGCGTGCCTAAGGAGATTGCTAGAGGAATTTTAAACAGCATCTAGCTAACTACCACTTATGAAATCAGTGGGTTTAGGCACCCGGACACTTCTGAAAATCATACTAGGCTTCAGTCTTCAACTTTAAGTACTGAAATACATTTAAGAATCTGGACCTTCATCTGTTAAACGGTAAAAAAAAAAAATTCTTCCATCTCACTCTTTATCTGGTTTGTCCATTTACAGTGTAAGATTGCAGGGTTTGTCCTCTTTTATGCAGTGTGTACGTTTAGTGCAAAGGAATCTATATAAGTGGAAGCCTTTAAGTGCTGTCATGAAACAAACAATAGAAAAAGTTAACTGTGCCTTCAAATAAAAGTGCAAGTATTCTGGGCAGAAGTTCATTCTCCTGTCCCTGGAGTGCTAAGACCTTCTGAAGCTTTAGATATCTTTTTTCCAAAGGCTGCATTAGAACTGAATGAAGAAATACTGCAGAGTTTCAGTTGATCATCTACACCACAGGGTTCTGGTTCAGCATGTTCTCTGGACCCTTTTGTTATTTATATATAGCATGTTTCAAATAGCTAAAAAAACGCATGTCAAAAGTGTCTACTGCTGATAGACAACAGCTTTTTGAAAACATGTTGGACCGCTTTTATCATTATCTGCCAGGAAAGAGCAACAGTTCAGTATTCAGGTGGAGTAACTGATTGCCTTAATTTATATTTTCACAGAAGCCGCCTATTCTTTGGTAGCCAGTGTATTTCTTCTTGGATTATTGTGGATTTGAGCGATTTTTTTTCCCCCAGTGTAAGTCCCCTCTCTCTGACTAGAGTGAAATAGAAACTCTGTGAATTCTTTATAATTCATGGGTTTTTCTAATCAAACCCAACACTTGGATTTGAATTTGAAGGCTATACAACATCAATAAAATGGTTTCTAACCATCATCATTTTACCTGCAAGCTCCTGAAGGCTCAACATTTTACCTGAAAATTACAACAAAAATTGGAGGCAAAAGTTTGAAAATGTTCCAGTTTCCCTAATTCAGGTGGTGAATAGCTTTCCCCCTCCCCTGTGTTAAAAGTAGGCCTAGTCTTTGTGAAGTAAGTAAAAAAACCCCACTTAAAGACAGGTGTTGAGTCATTGTGTGCGCACGTATTCAGAGACCATGAAGTGTGCTGGGTCCTATAAGAATATGGATACTAAATATCAAATACTGTGATAATAATTGGTAAATTAACAAAAGAAATACAAATGTATCTGAACAACACATGGCCTATGGCACCTATAGATTATATGTCACGGTCATTTGTTTAGATAGCTCTGTTGCATTTTGGTTTCAAAATAGACTGTAAGCTCATGTATCTCAAATAGCAGGAATATGTTTAAAAACAAGCTATGAATCTGAACAAACATACACATTTCTACACACTTGCATTCCAGTTTGGTCTCCTTTACTTACCAGGGATCACACCCTATGTGCAGTTCCATAAAGCTTAGTGCGGTATTTTGTGGGTGAATGTGTACTGCAGTTTTTTGGACCACGCATTCATTTTTGCTAAGTAGGGCAGCCCTTACAAGAGCCCTTACAAGTATATAAGGGGTGTACATCAGGAACTGAGAGAACGTCTGTTCACCCCAAGAGAAGACAATGTCTAATGGTCACAAACTGCTGGAAGACTGTTTTAGACTGGACATAAGGAAAAATTTCGTTACCGTCCAAGTCTCCAGAGTCTGGACTAGACTCCCCCAGAAGTGGTGCAAGCACCTACACCAGATACCTTTAAGAAATGCTTGGATGCTTATCTTGCTGGGGTGATCTGACCCCTGCTGACTTCCTGCCCCTTGGGCAGGGGGCTGAATCCGTTGATCTCACAAGGTCCCTTCTAGCCCTAATGTCTATGAAATCTGTGAAAAATAGATGATCATAGAAAAATAGCTGTCTATCATGCAAGGTTTAAATGAAATGGAAAACAAAAACAATCAATCCTCCCTCTGACTTACTTCTGGCTGCCCGTGACGTCTGTCCTGAGGGAGCAGGCAGCGCAGTGTTAACATGCCTGCCCGACCTCTGCTGTTACTGCTATCACTGCCAGGCTGCTGCTCTTCGCCGGGTTGTCCCTGGCCCAGAAAGCAGTGGTGGCGGCAGTGCCCAGGCAGGCAAGGTAACCCTTCCTTGCCTGGCACCAACCAGAACAGACAGTATGGGGGAGTGGGGGTGAGGGGAGAAGAGCAGGGGGAGGTAAAGAGCAGGGATCTGGGGTGCTGGGTAGGGTGGGGGGAGCAGTGGGTCTAATTGGGATTAATGGAGGAAGAGAAAGGTGTGTGGGGTGTTCACACTAACATGTAGCCTAGAATAGCTACACATTAGTGTAGCATAAAGTGGGCAACACAAATTAGAGATAAACCTAAAATAGAGTGGCATAACTTTTAAGCACCTAAAGAGTGCTGAAAGCTAATATCAGGTGTTAATGTGTGGGCAATCCAGGGGTTAAGAGCTCCAGGAGCCACCTAAAATTAATGTGCAACAAAACCCTTACAGAATGACTGTGAACCACCAGTGCAATGTGTCTGTGAACAAGCAAAACAGCATTAGGATTTCAGTCTGGTAAGCTATTTCTAGAAGACAGAACAGTATTAATGGCATTGTACAAGGAACTGATGGGATCTCATCTGAAATACTGTGTAGAATTCTGATCAAACAAAGATGAATTTAAACTCTACAATTTAGATAGTTGTAGAGAGGGTCTACAAGGGTGACCAGGGGAAAAAAAGATCTTATGAGAAAACGCTAAAAGATTTTGAATTGTTGAGGCTAGAAAACTCAAAGCTGAAGTGGAGAGTATGATTGCTCTCTATAAAAATAGCCTGGAAGTAAACACTAAAAAAGGAGAAAAAATTCCCAAGCTAAAACAGGAAAGTTGGTACAAGATCATAGGGCCATGAATATATCTAGGCTTCAAATTAGGAGAAGGTTTTTAATCGTCAGATCAGTGAGTTTCTGGTACACCCTTGCAATAAGAGTAGTGAGGGCAAAAATCCTAAATGGCTTGTAAATGGCAAGTGATTTTTGTATTTGGTTGTCTGTGATAGGATACTGAACAGGTACCCTGATGTGTGTATGTATAACATACTTCTAGTCTGGTATATCAGTATCTTACCTCTGTGTGTGTGCATGTGTGTGTGTGTGTGTGTGTGTGTGTATACCTATAGCTATATAATCTGTATATTTATAGCTATATCTATCTATATCTATAGATGTAGATATAGATAGATATATAGGTCTATATGGATACCTATCTATCATGTATCTCAATATAGATATCTATCTACATATCTATATATATGCATACTGATAGAACCACAAGTATTTTACCAGACAAATCCCAACAATGTGTTCATCTTTTCCGTTGTTCATAGTCATTCTGTAATAGAATAATACACCAAGGTTTCTCTCTTTTTCTATTATTTCCCATCTTATAGCCAGACTCCTATTAATCACTAATAACATATACGTATGTGTTATATGTAGTCGTTGCCTTGTATATAAGCAGCCCTAGGACATTTATGGGTGTCATGCCTTGGCAGGTGCAACCTTCATATGTTTAATTTCAGAGATGCAGTTGAACTGCTGCATATGTGAAAATATGCCCCCCATAATCTTTAGAAATATTATTGTGGAAAGAGGGGAAAATTCCTATAGTAATATTGGTACAGTATTTTTGATGAAGAGAATAAAATACAATGAATTTTCAGGTTAGTTTAATTTTACTTCCCTGAAAACATCACCACTAATGAAGGTGGAAATTAGCAGTACTGAACAACTTCAAATTGCGGGGCACTGCATCATATAATTTGAATGACAAGCTTTACTCATCAACATAATAAAGTATGTATCATGGGGCAACAGTTATACTGACATTCAAATACTTTGGCCAGGCAGTATTCAAGTTATGCAAAGGGAATCAAAACTCAAAAGAAGGCAAGACAGGATTTAATTCAGTGAAGTTAATTGCCATGGTTTTTCCTGCCACCCCCACTCTTTTCCAACTATGAATATAATAAAGAGAATAGGATTGGATGGAATTCCTCCTCGTATAGAGAAGGACCTAAACAAACCCCAATTCTGGGCTATCCAAAATTCAGATTACACATTGAAAATACCATCTGGTCACTAAATATCATCTGTTTTGTTTGGAGGAGACAGAAACATATTATTTAACTGATGGGGAAGATACGCATAGTATGTGACCTCAAATATTATTTAGCAACACTAGAATAATATGGAAATGCCAACTGGCTGAAACAGTTTTTGGGTTTTGTTTTTGTTGTTGGTGGGTTTTTTGTTTTTGCTTTGTACAAAATACAGAAATCTCCATTGGTCTTGGAGTTGGAACATCCCACACCTACTTATACAAGTGGAATGGAAATTCAAAGAGGGCAAGAAAGGATTTAATTCAGCGACAGAGTCATTTTCAGTCTCTCCCCAGCTCAGTGAATACTTACGAATTTTATACGAAGTGGAAGTAGTATTGGAGTGGAGTTGTAACCACGATGGTCCAGGAAATACATAAGAGGCAAAGATTTTTGTAGGGGATATCTCATATTGGACCAACTTCCCAGTAGGGATAGGCTTAGACAAGCTTTTGAATGCAGGGCATTCTTCTTCAGGTCTCAGTCCAGTTAAAACTGTCATCCATAACAAACCTTGCCTCATACAAAATGGACTCGTTTCAGCAAGTAAGACAAAGAGAGACCAATACTCTGTAGACTCAGTGAAATGTTACTGTCATGGAAGATCAGGGTCCAAATCCCCTATCAGAATCAGCAGAGAAGGATATGAAGCCTTGGTTCTCTAGGTCACATCTCAGTGCAGTGCTCTAAGGAACAGTGCATTTTAAGTGTGTCTGTGGGGGGTCTCCATTCCTATGTGTTGTATGGGAAAGAACTGACTTGGCTTCTGCATCGAGCTCCAGGAGAAATTTCTATGACTCCTAAGTTAAGTGGGGCACCTTCCCCAGCATCTAAATTCCTAGGATGCAGCTTAAGGTTAAGACCCCCACATTTTTCATGGGTTAACTTAAGCCACTCTCCATTCAGGTTGGTGGTTTTTGACTTCTTTCTCAGATGCCTAATTTTACCCTGTGGATTTCCTAGGGATCCCAGATGCCTAACTCAAGGCTGTGGAGGCCAGTGGGCAGCCAGGTGGCTGAGTCCTGCTGTGGGTCTCGCTCTCAAAGGGCAGTGAACAATACAGCCAAGGAGTCCTTGGAATGAAGGAAAAAAGAGCATTGTTAGGAGCCAGAGCACAGTTCACTCTCTCCTATTCCATACATTTATGTGGTCCTATTACTGTAGCGTCTGAGCCCAGCACAATTTGTAATGTACTTATCTTCACAACACTTCTTTGAGAGAGAAAAGCTGCACCCCCATTTTACATATGGGGACAGAGGGAAGGGATAAGTGACGTTCCTGAAGTCACTTATGTGAAACAGGGTGAATCAGGATTCTCAAATCCCAGGCTAAGACATCAACTTCTGGACCATCCATGTGCACTGCCCATGAAATGTTGGGGCAGTCTCTAGGACACTTTTCCAGCATTTAAAACATATTTTTTTGTTTTGTCACATTATTGGTGCAGAGAATGAAGTTGATGTCACTGAAGAGCCAAGCATCTATATCCACAACGTACTCCGAGGGATTTATGGGTAGAGAAATAAACAGAGTAGTACTCATTTTTTTCAGAATTGAGGACATGAAAAAGAAATAATCCTTTGTTTTGTTTGCCACTGAGTATCTTATACACACACCGTATAGAATCATAGAAACAGAGCCAGAAGGGACTTGTAAGATCACCAAGTCTGGTCCCCTGCCACGGGCAGGAAGTTTTTGGGCTCAGATGAGCTTGACAAAGTGACTGTCCAGCCTCATCTTGAACACCTCCAAGGAGGGTGTTCCAGATTCTGGTGACATATATATTTTTTTATACATTATGCTTTTTAAAAATGATTTAAAAATGTAGGGAGATAAGAGACTATGGTGCGACATTTGGTAACGAAGTGGGAAACATTTTAGAAAATATAACAAGATTGCAAACACTTCTAGGTATTCCTTGCCACTGAATATGAATGTGTGGTCCAAAATGCCTTTTTGTTTTTAATAGGCAATGTTTAAATTGAACATTTGCTGTGTGTAGCTGCCTTCTTAATACAGGACTGTCTGACTAGTGGCTTGCAAGCTGCTTGCAGCTCACAAGGGTTTAGTTTCTAGCCCGCAGGGTCCCAGCCCCCCACCCCTCCTCCACTGTTCCCACTGTAGCAGCAGCAGCAGCTGGAGGCACCAGGCTCCCCACCTGTCTGGCTTCTGCTTCCTGCCCACCCCAGGGGACATGGCAGAGCAGTGTGACACAGTCCTTGGTGCTGAGAAAACCCATGGTGTGGGGCACTCAGTGCGGTGCAGCAGAAGAGCCCGAAACCAGGGAGCGTTGTGGGGGCAGCAACTATGTTGCTATGGGCTAGGGCTATGTTGTGAATGCAGTCAGGCATTTGCTAGATCAGGTTAAGCCCTTCGTAGACTGGGGTAGCCTGATCTCAATCTAAGTTAGTCCCCCTATACAAGTGAACTAAGTTAGATCAGGCATGCCATTCTGTAGGTAATTTGTGCCTTCTGCATGCCTGTTTGACTGAGCATTTAAATCAATCTAACCTTGGCTAGGTCAATCTAAATGTAATGACTGTATGTACCCTTACTGACTGGGGGCTGCATGCTGTGGGCCAGACCAGCACAGGCCCCCCGAGTGCTCCCCACCCACACTGCACAGACCACCTGGGCACTGTTCCCTAACCCCCCTGCCACTCCCCAGGGACTGGAGCCTCATAGATTCATAGATTTAGGGTCGGAAGGGACCTAGTAGATCTTCTAGCCCGACCCCCCACCAGGGCGGGAAAAAAGAAAAAAACAAACAAACAAACAAAAAAACCCCCCAAAACAAAAACGGGACTCAAATGAGTCCAGCCAGGTAGGCATCCAGCCTCTTCTTAAAGACCCCCAGGGTAGGGGCCAGCACCACTTCCCCTGGAAGTTGGTTCCAGCTCCTAGCTGCCCTAACTGTGAAGTAGTTTTTGTGGATGTCCAATCTATACCTCCTCTCCATCAACTTGTGCCCATTACTCCTTGTTATGCCAGCGGGCGCTAGGGGAAACAGCGTCTCCCCCAAACCCTTCTGGTCCCCCCTAGTGAGTTTATAGACGGTCACCAGGTC
>NW_017729032.1:15523288-15526985 GCF_001723915.1 Gavialis gangeticus | reverse complement strand
CAGGGGTCCCACATTACCCGGCGCCTTCTTCATCCTCCCAATATATTTGAAAAAGGACTTTTTGTTATCCTTAATCTTGGACGCTAATCCGAGCTCTATGTCCGCCTTGGCCTTCCTAACAGCTCGCCTACAGGCCCGAGCAGAGGAGGTATACTCCTCTTTGGTATACCTGCCTCGCATCTGCAGAGAAGCAACTTCAGCTGGGAATTTGGCATTGGCTCTGGGGAAGGGGCCAGTGGAAATCCTGCAAGCCCTTCCCAGAGCCACTCCAGTGCATTATCCCAGGGCTTGAACTGAACTGGGACAGGGGAAGGACACTCTCTGCCCTACCAACCTGCCTGGGAATGCAGGGTGCACTGATGCCACTGCTTTCCCCCAGCAGCTGGCAAGCCCTGCTCTCTCCTCCGCACCTTTTGATCTCTGTCCTACCTGCAGCTGACAAACAGAGAGCTCAGTAATGGGGCCAGCTAGGTGCTTGGCTGAAGCAGCCAAGCTGCAGCTCCTTGCAAGGGGGGGGAGTTAGTGGGGGGAGGGAGTTAGTGGGTACTCCACACAGACAAGTGGGATACCAATGGACAGACTTGCCACTGACATTTGATTGACTGATCTAATCCATATTGAGCAAATCTGATATTATAACAATCCAGGTCAATTTTAAATTGGGATCCGCTATTTTTAAAACAGTCTATGTGCCCCAATTTTAAATTGGGATCCGCTATTTTTAAAACAGTCTATGTGCCCCAAACTTCTGTTTTGTTATGGGTATAGACCAGTTTCCAACCACCTAAACCAGAAAAAATGTCATGTCTACCCCTGGTTTTTAAGGCCAAAAAGGGCCACTATGATCAATTATTTGGATTTCCTGCCTAAGTTGGTAAAAGCATTTCACCCAAACAATTCAGTGATAGCACTGGCGATGTGTAGGGGGTGCACACGGATGCACATGCACCCTCTGAGATCTGCCGTGCACCCCCTGGCAGTGCCAGCTGTGAAACTGAAAGTGCACATCCGGTTTCACTGCTGTCTCAGCAATCTGCTGCTGGGCGACCTTCCCTGGTCGGTGACTGGCCACCAGGGGGACCTGCTGTTGGCTGGTGATCGTGTGCTGGGGGACCACCCCCCATTGGCGATTTGGTGCCCCCCTAGACTCGGGAGTTGCCCATGAGTGGTAGGGAGAATTATTCATTCCTGTGATATGAGTAAATGCTATCAAGCTCATAAGCTGTGACTAAACTATATTATATATCCTATAGGAAAACATCAAGTCTAATTTAAAGACTCCAGGAGAGGATGCATAACTTCATCTCTTGATAACACTGCAGAGGGTAATTTTTCGTATTAAAATGTTGTCTTACTTCCCAGATGAAGCTTTCTATCTCCAGCTTTTAGCTATCCTGGTACAGAATGAATAGCACACTGAGACCTCTTCCATCATGCCAACTTTTTCTTTCTTGGTCATTTTCCCTAAGCTCAGTCTAAAAACATTCAGACAGAAGGATGTATTGTAATCTCAGAATTAAATGTAGATTTGCCCTTATGATTAAAATGGAGTTACACTGAATTTCTAATAGAATAAGTGAGACAAAAGTCTGATCCTTAAAGTACTCCCTCTCTCTCTCTTTCTCTCTTTCTCTGTACATATGTATGTGTGTGTGTGTGTGCGCATACACATACATATACACATATACAAATATATATATGGAAAACAGCACATGCTATTGTGAGAATTGGACATTGGACTTGTGTGAATTCATTTAGGGAAGATGATTTTCAGTTTTGATTTCCATTCAACTTGCATTTCAACTTTCAGTTTCTCCTGCCAATATTACGGATTTCACCTTCATGAAAGGCATCTTGAGGCTCAAGAAATTAATCTTTCTGGGAGAGAGACTTTCTTATTAGTGATGCTGAGCTGATTTGATTATAGTGTTATGTCAGGCAGTGATTTGCAGAGCAGTCAGTGCAGCTGGTCTTGGATAACCTGATAGAAATAAAGACCTGTTTTTTATTTTATTTTATTTTATTGCCCTCTTTGAGTGGCGGTGGCCCCCGCACAAGTGCCATCATTCCCTTTTCGGCAGGCTGAGTCTGCCACTCTCTGGGTTCTCACTCCCTGTTTTTACGCATGAGGCATTCTGTTCTGGACATTCAAGGACTCAGTTCCCACACGTCCACAGGTCTGGATGTAGGAACCCCAGCTGACAATGTCTCAGCAGATCTAGGCTGGGTTGTCAGTAGCAAGGGTATTTCCCCAAGCAGAGCCCTGTGCTGGGCTGATCTTAATGAGGATCAACACCAGGCAGTTCACACAGGCCTTGGGTAGGGGCTCTTGACCACAGGGCAAAGTTCTCCTCCCTCACTAGGATGGATTGCACTCAGGACATGTTTTCTACCTTTCCTTTACAACAATGAAGGGTAGAACTATTTATTTTTTTAAATGACTGCACAAATTCTGATGGTGACCCTGGGAACAGAGACCTTCAGCATGCAGCTATGCCTTAATGCAGCCCTGATTCAGCCTTGCCTCTAAGAATAGCTTCCTATATGTCATTTTATTCTCAATGAAGAATAAACAGAATAAAGTAATAATGAAGAATACTGTATTTTAAAAGTCCCCTTCCTTTCTGCAATTTTGCTGTCTAGTACTGTGTTAGTTTGGCATCCTGTAGTGCTGGGAATATGCATGCCCATTGTAGGGGGACAGGGATATTCTGTCCCTCCGAATACTGCCAATTCTTGGCCTGGCCTCTGGCCCTTTCAGAACAACAGACCTCAAAACTAAGTGAACATTGGTGGAGGGACTCTGTGCTGGAGAGTGAATCAGAGATGTTTTTGTTCAATATGCTTCTCGGCTTGGACCCACCAAATGTTATCATGTTATCCCTTCTGTTCATGAAGAGAGATTGACTCAAATAAGACATCCAAGTATCGGGGGGGAGGGGCATTAAGAAAATGGCTGATCCTCCCATCCTTGTTCAGAGTCTGTAAAATCTTGCCCCATAAGTCGGCCAGCTGATTGAAAAGGCACCGCTTGGGGAGTAAAGTACTGCTTGTCATGAGACAGACTGGCAGACTCTGTAAGTCAGTTAAATTAGCAGGAGCAGTGCTTAAAAATATCAGACCATTTGTGAGGAACACAGAAATGTAGGAACTGCCCTTGAACATCAGAACTAAGGTCTGACTAGTACGGTAGCCTCTTTCTGGGAATGGCCAGTAAGAAATGTTTCAGTAGAAATTGCAAGAACGGTATGTTAGGCAGACAGGCAAGAATCTCTTGCCCACTGGTGTCTAGAGGTTAGAGATTAGCTTAAATCTTGATGATGAAATTTAATACGCATTCTTTGCTTGTGTTTTTTCCCCCCCTTAAGGTTTAACTGCTGTTATGGCTCTTTATTCCTCTTATCAGTAGAAAGGCCTGATCCACAATGATGTAACTAGGGTAGGGTGAAGTTTGGGTGGGAAGGTGTAAAAAACCCCCAAACTGCTGCCAGCAGCTGTCAGATCACAATCATGTGGCACCACTGCTCCTGTGACCCAGGTTCCCAGCTGCATCTGTACACTTCGGACACTCCTTTTTTGAGTGCTCATAAATTTGTGGTTCCAGTGGTGAAAATAATAATTTTGGTTTGTGGCAAAGGCTCTTTAGGACTTCTGTATCTCCGTGGGACGCTGGCCAGAGTTTTCACAATAGAAGGAA
>NW_017729032.1:15516892-15518288 GCF_001723915.1 Gavialis gangeticus | reverse complement strand
GGTGGGGTGAAGTTTGGGTGGGAAGGTGTAAAAAACCCCCAAACTGCTGCCAGCAGCTGTCAGATCACAATCATGTGGCACCACTGCTCCTGTGACCCAGGTTCCCAGCTGCATCTGTACACTTCGGACACTCCTTTTTTGAGTGCTCATAAATTTGTGGTTCCAGTGGTGAAAATAATAATTTTGGTTTGTGGCAAAGGCTCTTTAGGACTTCTGTATCTCCGTGGGACGCTGGCCAGAGTTTTCACAATAGAAGGAACTTGAACTATAAGGAAAGTATAAGGAAATTGAAGTCTTGTCTTACAGGACATTGGGCTTCTTTTGAAATGCTCAGAGAGCCTTCAAGTCATGCTGAAGTCTGTGGGAGTTGCAGGTTCTGAGCATCTTGCAAGATTGGACACTTTAAGAGATGTAACATCTAAAACTGGTAGGGACAAAATGTATGGTCCATGTATCCCAGAATAACTGTCTCTGCTAGCTGCAGCTCACTTAAAAGAGAGGGAGTGAATCGAACTATAAAAAAAAAAAAACAAAGGCAAAAATTTCCTTTTTTTTTCTTTCTTTTTTTTTTTTTTATGTTGACAGAATGAAATGATGAAATGTGGCCAGTGACATAGTTGGCCAAAAACGCTAGAAGGAAAAAAATTAAGTAACGCATTTGTGTGCTTTTTCAAATTTTGAAATTATGAAATTTCAAAAATTGTAACCAATTTTATGTAACACATTGGCAAAAGGGAAGGTGAGATCAAGGAATCAGCACAAATATATATATAGTTCACTTTCCCTCTTTCCACTCTACTTTCTTGCAGAAGTGTGTAGCCCTTAGTTCTAGGTGTACTCGTAAAAAGTGTTAGCCCAAATTCAATTGAACTAGGCAAAGATTTTTAAAAATATACCTCTGATCACTAGCTCTAACATAGGCAAAGGAGTTTTCCCATACTTCTTTCATCAGTTTTATCATTCTGTTTGAGCCAGAGTGTATGGAGCAAGGCAATGACAATTTATGCCAGTGGTTTTCAACTTTTAGACTCAGGGCACTCCCTGTTATAGTCCAGCTGCCAGCCGTTTGTAGCACAACGCTTCTGTTGCAAATAACCGATCACAACAAGACAGAATGTTTTTGACACTTATCTGAAATCTCTGGCGGGATCCAGATGTGCAGGCATGTGTGGTTTGTGGCACCACAAACCTCTTTGCGGTGCCACAAACCACACGTGTTGCATGTTAAACCACGCGCAACACTGCTAATTAGCAGCGCTGGGGTGAAATTTGCTACTGGGAGTTGCCAGTAGCAAAAAACCCAGACAAACCCTGGATAAAAAAAGTGGCACAAAACATGCCAAAGTGCTGTGTGCTGGGACAAATGAGGAGATGTAGCAGCAAGCAGCTCAGATTC
>NW_017729032.1:15500836-15511892 GCF_001723915.1 Gavialis gangeticus | reverse complement strand
TACTGGGACAAATGAGGAGATGTAGCAGCAAGCAGCTCAGATTCACCTGCTTCCCCATCTGTGTGCTACGGAGCCCCTGTGCTGTGGCACCTCGTGCCCAAGCCAGCCACTCCCTGGCTGGCTGGGGCACAATGTGCCTCAGGACAGGCGAGCAGGCAGGTCCTTGGGCTGCCTGCTCCTCCATGTCCACGTGCTGCTCCCCTGGTTGATGCACAGGCTCCTTGCCAGCTAGCTCTGCACTGAGGCAGCCTGTGCCCTAGCCAACCCCTGGCAGCACATGGAGCAGCAGGACAATGTGTTGCACTGCAAACCACACAACAAGGGGTGTGCACTGCAGCACAAAGTAGTGGTACAAATTTGTGGTGCTACTATTTGTGCTACTGCAAACGCATACCTCTGCTTGTATGGATGCGGTCTCTGGGTTTATCTTGTGAATCACGTGGAGGTGTTTGCACACCTAACAGTGCTAATATTACATGGCCCTTAAAAGGATCTCATGACACTCCAGGGTGCTGCTTCATCCTAGTTGAGAATCACTGATTTATACAATGTTTTATATTACTGCGACTATACACATGTTCAGAAAGATGTGGAACAACCTGAATTGCTTATTCTGCTTCCCAAACCAGAGATTCAAATAAATACATCACAGGAGAAATTATTGATATATAATTATGGTTTCAGTTAAGTAGTTCAGGACTGAAGAACCCAAAACACAACTGAAAAGAAAGCCTTCCTCTCCTTTTAAAATAATGATATTTAAATGATGTTATTTGTGGTTTAGTTTTTTGTTCATTTCCTAACAGCTTTAAATAATTGCCTTACATTTTAAATAGGAATAATAATAATAATAAAAAGTCTTGTAGTCTAATCAGACACACATTCATTATTCCAAGATGAAGTGAATCAGATCCTCATCACCTAGCTCGGGCGAGCCAGTAAACTGAAATCAATATGATCACACTGGACACACGTTTCAAAAGCAGCAAGGGTTTTCTCAGTTTCTGATATCCATTGCTAAGCTGAAGACAGAGCTCGCCGTGTATTCAGTTACCTGGGTGGGCCCAGAGTCTTTCTGAAAGAATTCCACAACTTCCATGAAGGCGTCGAAGCTGGTGTGTTTGCGACCTGTGTGTTATATATGTGGAGGTTGAGGACATCACGGACAAAACTTCTGAAGGATTCCAGTTTTGTATTGGACCGTAGCACTGTAAGTTTCTCCAGGAAACTGATAGTGTGACCTTCTGGAGATGCCTATACATGTGGCTGTTTTGGGATATTTATATCCTTCACCTCAAAGATCATGTAGATGCACTTGATTTTTTTTCTGATTCTGGGATGAAACAAATTCTGTATCTGAGGCAAAAGGAAAATGGAACCATTACTCTATTACTACTTTTTTTTCTGCAGCTTTCTGAGGTTTGTTGTCTTCTCTCGTGTTGCACAGAGTATCCTGTAGAGACCAGGCATAAAAGATGCTTACAAATGAGTAACAAGGTAAAATGTATTTTGCCTTAAATTGACTGACTCATATTTTTAGGAAACATTCAGGTTCCATAAAGAAAAACAATGACATTTGTTCATACAGCTTGTTTGTTTCGCTCTTTTATTATGTTGTGTTTGTACTGCATTTTCATTCAGATTTTTCAAATATATTTCCTGAAGAAGGCCGGATTGTTTAGGATCTGAACGTTAAGTGGGATTTTATTTAATTGGAGTTGAAGTCACCCAGCAGTTCTTACAGGAGTGGAATAAAATCTTGTCCATTGTAGAAACACAGGAATACAGACCCATGGACCAGCTGGTCTGATGTCTGCTCTCCCACAGGAGTCACTACCATAAAGTTCGAAAGCGGGAACAAGAAACGGAGTAGCCAGCAATTATGAAATAACTTGTTTGGGATGTAAAATTTCTTCCTAACATCAGTGACAAGTGGCTTTTGCACTGAGTCATAAGGGATTTTATCCCTTCTGTTCTGTATTCAGTAGTACAGTTTCATTTTGCTTTTTGGCCAGTACATAGTCTAGCAGATGGAAAAATTGTTACAGAATCATTGAGGCTTTCCAGGCTGGCCTGACGGGTCGTGCCTGCACGATTTCTCCAGCACTCTTGAAACTACCACCAAACTACCTGCTTGCTCCTGCTGTGCATGTCCAAATCCAGAAATGCTGCAGTGAAGCAACCCCAGAGTCACCCCCTGCCACTGCTGTCAGGATCTGTCGCTGACGTGCACAAGAAGGGGCAGGAGTGGGTGGGCAAACATGCTTCTTAGTGACAGTTGCACAAGCACTAGCAGGGTGGTGTGGACAAGCCCCTAGCCTGTGTATCAGTTAATGGGGATAATACTCCTCGCAGGCATCTGGATGGTTTGTTAAAATATTGGCAAAATGCTTGTTTTCACGTGAAAATCAGGGATGAACCTAGGTATTGCAATTTCTCATTCAAAAGCTACAGTGTTCAGATCCATTACAAACCATGTTGATGACTAGATCAGTGACTATTTTTGGATGGAGCCCTCATGGAAAGGAGAAGGAAACTGAAAAAAAACCCTCTATTTGCATTAACTCAAAAAATGCAACCAAACACTGAGTGGTCAGTTCTGAACTAATGTTTTGTCTCTCTAAGTGTCAGATAACATACTGTATCTACCAGGGTGAAGTAGCATCTTTGCAGCTGGCATAAAGTGACAGGGGTCACATCCATCCAGCCCATAGCTGTTGACTTCTCAGGACCAGAAGCAACACTTTTACAGAAGGTTGACAGGAATGAGATGATGCAACATCTCAATACAAGTGATTAGGAACCTGATTCAAATCCCACCGGAGTCAATGGGAGGGAGAAATATAGCACATTACAGTGATCTGTCTAGATCAGTTAATGTGACATTTTGTTAATACTGTTCATGCAGGGATTACATGTGGATCCTACTTATTTTGTACACCTTGATTGAAAAAGAGAGAAAATTGTATTTCGGTCCTCATGTAACCCAGTAAACTAAGTCTATGTGATGTGCAGAAGCTATTTCTCCTGCTGGTATTTTGTAACTAAAAATATTGGCTCAGGCAGAAGAAAAATATTTGAACTTTGACAGAACTGACTAGCAAATGATCTCATAGATTCATAAATCCTGAATTCCCAATATGAATACTCAGAAGCTCCCATCATATTAAAAACTTGCTTTCCTCAAGTGCAGTGTTTGAATATGACAGTGCTGTAGCTTTTCCCTTTGAAGTCAGTATGATTCTGCACATCCATGGAGACAATTGCTGTGCTAATGAGAGAGGTTTCAGTGCAACCGCCTATGTTTAGACAGGTGTTCTTGCCTTAAATAAGGTCAAAAATAGGTTCCCTGTGCCAATGCTTGACAGGCAGATATAAGAATATCATCAGTGCAGATGCCACCCACAGCTGCACAGCTCAGCTGTTCTTGTTGATGAATGCCAAGTGGTGTAGTGGTACCACATATAAATGAAGATCCATGTGTACATGAATTAAATATTGATGAATAGAGCCTTTGCTATGAAGCAAGTTCTGCCTTTCAGCTGACACCTCCATTTACATTCAAACAAGCTAAAGTTAGTGAGAGCTGCTTTCTCTTTTCCATGCAAAAGCTTGATGCAGCTTGCTGTAATGATGCAAAACCTGCTCAGCTTGCTCATGCACACAGTTATTACTCTTCAGACACATGAGTATTTGCAGGATTGGGCCTCAGTTTTAGTTATCTGAAATAGTAATCCCTGGATTCCATTTAAGTGTCAAAGAGACTAAACAAACACTTCCCTATACAAGCTGTGAAAGACAATGTTCTCAGCCTATCCATTTGCCTTCAGAGCATTATTACAAGAGCTCAGTTCATTGCATACGTCATGTCAAGCTAATATAAGGTAGTAAACATTATTTTCTTTTCTCCTTTTACCTGCATTATTTATTATAATAGATCAGCAGAATGGTATTAACATTATTATGTCAAGTTCCAGTTGCCTAATACAAATAGCTATGGTATGAACAGTGGTTTCTGTGTTATCTTCTGGAAAGAGTGTCTTTTTAAAATAGCTAATCCTGCTACCATTTAAACAGGTAAGTAACTTTACTCACTTGAGCAACATTACTGACTTTAATGGGATCACTCAAATGTGTTAAATTATGCACTGTGTAAGTCAGATCAGGATTATGTAAGTTCTTCAGAACAGAGTCAATGTCTCGAGACACTATAAGACTGCTAAAAAATTCTCCATGACTTTCAGTGGATGCGTCTACATGAGATACCTAATGTACAGTAGCATGTCACAGCACAAACAGTGCTAATACACGTGGTATTATTAGGCTACGGCGCAGTAGCATCGCTAAGAATGCGTCCGCCAACGCTACTACTCAGTAACACTAGTTACTGAGCATTTCGTTAGTACTTCTTACGCCAGTACTAAATTAAACGCACAGAAACTACTGCATGTTAATGAACATGTAGACATGCCCAGTGAAATTTAGGTAAGACCATATTTAAAATGGCATGCATTTTATGTTATATCCAAATTTTATCTGAATACATTTTTACTCAAAAACTAAGCTCTGTGACTTGTGCGTGACTAAAGCAGAGCTTCCAGAAAGGTACCCAATCTTCATTTGAAAACATCAACACTTACTTTGTCACTTATGTGATAACTTGTTCCAATGGCTAATCACTCTCTCAAAAATATGTACCTAATTTCTAATTTGATATTATCTGGCTTCACTTTCCAGCCAGTGGTTCCTTTTATGTTTTTCTCATATCGATTAAAGAGACTTTTAATGCCCAGTATCCTTACCCCATGGACGTGCTTACATATGCTATAATCAATCTCCTTTTCCACAAATTAAACTGATTGAAAGATGAATGATCTTTTCAGAAAAATGAAGCTAGTTGAAGTTGGTTCTTTTCCTTAATTCCCCCCTCCCCCCTTCAGAAATATAATGCTCGTTCTTTTCCTTAAGTCCCCAGCTATCTCCTAGTTACGTCTTTTAAAGTCTTACACATCCCCCCACCTTTCCTAGTCTCCTTTCTAGTGTAGATCTTGGATACTTTTGATAAGCTATAAAATAGTTACAGCGTTAATATATTATTGGCATGTGAGCTGTCATTTATTGAAATAGATGGTTACAGTTGATACCTATCTCCTAATATTTCAGTTTCTCTGCAAAGTCAAGCAGATACCTTTATCATTTACATTTACTTCCAGGCTTTGAAGGTTTTCTCTGCAGGCTCAGCAGCTAGCGACTCTCTTAGAAATGTTTTAAGAGAGAAGAGTATGGTGTTCTGAATGGACCCACCTATTGGTGGCTAGTCCTTCATGCATTCAGAAGAGCACTATGCACTTCATAAAACACTAGATTAACCATTGCATGGAATGACTCAAGCAAAAGCTTTGCTTGTACAAATAAATTAAATCAGCTGTCAGACTGAAGTGCTCTAACATTGAGCTTTCTCCAAGTAAATAGATTAAGATTGTATATAAATGAAGAATAGTGCACAATAACAGTCTGCTTACTTGAACACTGATCTCGTGCCATTTTCTATTTTTAAAGAGACCCTTGCAATAAATATCTTGTTAAGTTGAACTGTCATTCTTTAATTCTTAAATATTTTTTCTTTTGGTTTTTTTTAACTGGCATCCTGGCTCCTAAATCCTTACTCTCAGGCTGTTTAGCCTGCTCAAACACTTAATTGGCTAGTTCTAACCTTGACCTGGTTTACTACAGGATTTTCCTAAATTTTTACTTTTAGGAGACATTGATTTTCTTCAAAATCCAAAAAAGAAGGGCATATTGAGCCACTTCTCCTTAACATCAACCAATTAGGAAAAAAACAAAAAAAAACTACCCCCACCCCCAAACAAAAACTTTAGCCTGACATTCAGATTTTTATGGGTTTTTTGAATTGCCTTTCCTTGTTTTCCTACAATGGAGAAATCTGAGCTATCTAGATTATATGATTGCCTTACACTATGGGTTTAAATTTCAATAGAGCATTTTGGGTGTGAAAAAAAAATCCTGACTTGCACATATGTACCTAAACAATGAATATAACATCTCTGTAATGTAGAAAGAACCTACATGCAGAATTCACAGCCTGCTCTAAAGCACACACAGGCTAGGGACAGAAGTTACACATAAACCAGTTTAAGTGATCAATCAGAAACTGGTTTGAACCTGTAACAGAACAGAAGCTCAGGGTACATAAACCAGTTTCACAATGGCTGAAACTGGTTTAAGATAAACCTGGTTGAATGTACAAGGCTCAGATCAAGTGTAATTATCAGATTTAATTGATTTGGGTCAAACAGGTTTATGATACTTCTGTCCCAGACCCCTTCAGATTCCAGTTAAATAACAGTCCTCCAGCAACCCAGCATGCTCTGCAGCCCTGGGCTGTGCTGTGTTGTCTGCTTCAGAGAGCAGGGCTGGCCCCACCCCTCTGCTCCCTAGCCAGAACAGTGAGGGGTGGCTGGTGCTGACAAAGGGGTGGGAGGGGACAAGCCCAGCTGGGGATGCAGCCCAATCTATGGGGGGAACTGTCCCCCCCACCCCAGGCAAACCTTGGATGGTGTCTGAGGCCAGGAAGGGGGGTTAAACACTCCTTCCCCCACTCAAACTTACTGCTGGCTGCAACTGTGGACTACAAATCCCAGAGGCACCTGGAGGCAGGAGAAGGAAGTGATGAGCAACCCTGCAGAATCCTGTTGTTGTAATTCTGGACTGAAAATCCCGGAGGCCTCAGGGGCAGCAGGAAGAGGAAGCAAACACAACCAGAAAGCTGTGCTCCAGTGCCCCCTGGCTTCTGGCCTGAGCCACTGCAGGCATGTGGCTGCATTTTCTAATTCAAAAGTACATGTCTGTTCACTTCTGTTTCAGTTTAATCTGTTCAGTTTAGACTAACCTGCAAAGACTGAATCGATTTGGCCTCAGGCTTTATGACTGTCTGTACCTAGCCACAGAGTATTGTGGAACAGTGAAAAGGAATTAATCCAAAGTAACAAGATTAGTAGCAATCTCTTATAGCTTGCAGAAGACTTTTGAACTTTGCAAAATCTGTTTTTTGATTCAAGTTCCACAATCAGATACTTACTTGCAACTTCCCTTGGGCTGTGTTTGTCATTCTAGCGCCTAATTAGGAAGGCAACAGAGCCTGTAGATTCTAAGCCCACCAGAATCTGAAGAGAATTTTAGTTTTGCTGTTCTACTCTTCATCCATGGTGGGCAGCAATATACTCTCATTCGTGCCCAGATATGGCACCATATAACAAACTTATAAACAGTAACACTTTTTTTTCCTAAGTATGCTTGAGTGCCTGACAACCATTATTTTGACATGCACCACTCAAATCCATCCATTTCTAGGGTGAAAAGTGGTGGATGTTTAATAGCATTGAGAATATCTGGCAAGATTTGAGGCCAACAAGAAAGGAAATTTCAATGAAACTAGGGGCAGTTTTTGATATGTAGAATCAAATGAGTTTTTATGGAACTTGGTCACTCCTCTTGTGCCATAAGAGGGAACAAAGCAAATGTTATCTGTAATTTAAGGCTGGTGTAATAGGACAGCTTGCTAACTGTGTATTGCTTGATGTTCAGCCCTGAAGTTCTGTTTGGAATGTAGTTGGACTGAATATAAAATGCCAGGGTTCTCACAGACAGAACTACTGCATTATTCATTGAGGCTTCGTTATCTCCCTATAGTGCAGTTCAAAGGACATGGAAGGCATGATGAGTTACAGTTCTGTTTCTCAGCAGGGTTAACACTGTTGTTACAATGTCAAGTTGATGCACATTCTGATTATTTACCTGGGGAAGTAGATTTCAGTCCCTTTGTTGGATTTGTTGCCAACATTTCCCTGAATCTGATTTCTTTGTTAATAAGGATTCTGCTCTTGTGCTACAGCTAACTGCTTCTGAACCCAGATGGTCATGGTGTATGAACTCAGGCTTTCACTTCAGTCACTTCAGAAGATTGCTTTACTGCACACACTGATTTGTAACATATTCATGTGCTCTCTACTGGAACTTGTCGACTGACAATGCCCTGTATTAACAACATCTTGCCTACCCAGTAGGGCCTACACTGGATACATCTTTAATGTGCTGGAGCAGTTTTTAAATAAAGTGCTACCACACCAGGCAATTACTGCTAGAATTGGAAACATGGTCTTTACTTGCCTAGGAACATTGTTTCTCTGCACTACTTGCCACCCATTGAGGTCTGTAGCCTTGATTGCTAGAATCTTTTTTGGAAACAAATCGAGCAAACCACAAAGGTGGCGGTGGAGCTGTGGGTAGCCGTCACCAGGTGCAGAGGCAACAGGGAGTGTGGCAGGCAGCCCCGTGCTTTGCAGAGCTGTAATAACCCCCACACAATTCATATTCCTTGTTCTGTGCCTCATTCCCTTGCAGCCTATATACAGTCTCTCATTAGCAACCAGTTGTTTTTGGAGCAGTTGTGTCAGGGTATGTCTATACCACAGCAGCAGAGTGCTCAATCATACCACAGAGGATAGAGCCCTACCCACCCACTCCTGCTCCACATATCAGTCCAAGAAATGAGGTGGTAAGAATGCTCCAAGCACCTCAAGAGCTGCCTAGGAAGCCAAGTCTTGAGTCCAGTCCCAGGGCACCGTTGGAGTGTCCCTCCCTACCACTTCATGTGACTCAGCTCCAGGGCTGGAGCAGAAGGGGGATAGGTGAGGGCGGTTGCTTCAGTAGCGAGGTAAGTACCCTGCCATCACACTATAGACAGGCCCCTGGTGACAACAGGAAGTATTGCACACTGCACTTCAGTTCATCTAATAGTACCATTCTTGGAGGGACTGAGCCCCCTTAGCTGTAGAGGAACAGCTGCTTGTGAATAATAAGACTTGTTGTTCTTGCATATGCTAGAGGTTTAGCTCGTCCAGTGGAAGATGTGAGGATTAGATTTATTAGAGTTCACTCTGACAAACCAAATTTGTTTTTAAATGTGTTTGGATGGCTTTGAGCTTTCCTGACTTTTCTTCTTTGTCATTTTTTTTTGCTAAGTGAGCATAGATAGAATAAATATTGAAATATTTTTCATGGGCTTTTTACCTACTGCTTATTTCACCTTTCTCAAGTGTGTTAACTCCTCCCCTCCACAAGTTCCCAAATGTTTAGCACAACAGGACAGGTGATTGAAAGTTGGCTTCTAAGTATTCAGCCAAAAGAAATCAAGTGAATTATTGCCATGTGGTCTCTGAGTTTCCTGCTCAGATGCAGAGCAAATTTATGAGGTTGGTTGAAAAGCCAATAATAACATTTTTACATTTTTTTAATACAGTCTGCTCTCATACACATTTAATAAGTATTGTTTATATTCCTAATATCCCATTGCAATTAACATGAAACAAATCCAGTCTATCCAGCTATACCCCTTTATTGTGATATCACTGTAAGACTTCAGTCAAATACTACTATAAGAGCTGTATTAGTAAATAGTTTTGTAGTTTTATAGTTGATAGGGTCAGAAGGGACCTAAGTCAATCATCAAGTCTGACCCCCTGCCATAGGCAGGAAAGAGTACTGGGGGCAAATGACCCCAGCTAGGTGATTATCTAGCCTCCTTTCAAAGACACCCAGGGCAGAAGCGAGCACCACTTTCCTTGGAAGTTGGTTCCAGATCCTAGCCACCCTGACAGTGAAGTAGTGCCTCCTGACATCTAGCCTGAATCTACTATCAGTCAACGTATGGCCATTATTCCTTGTTACTCTCAGTAGTGCTCAGGGGAACAGGGAATCTCCCATAGCATGCTGGTCCCCCTTGGCCAGTTTGTCGATGGCCACCAGATCCCCCCTCAGCCTTCAAAAATTAATGTGCATGAGATACTAAATTAATGCACATTTGCATGCCTTTTTAGTGACACAATGCACAGTACATTATTTTACTGAGTGTTAGCATAATGTCACAGTTTTCTGTGACACTTTAATGTGTAGTAAAATAGTTTGTGCATTAAAGCACATGTGTAGATGCACCCACATATGACTAACTTTTCCTATTTCACCATACCCAGTCATTATGCTGTATCTTATGGTGCTGAAAATACTCTTATCTCAATGAACCATAGAGCTGATATCAATCATTGCATTGTATCAGAAGATGGGTAAGGAGAAAATATAGATCTTTACATGATAATGTGAAAAAAAAATTCTACTAGAAACCCAGTGATTGCTTCCAAGGAGTCATTGAACATAACTTTGATACTGGAAGGCTAAAAGATTTTTCTTTAAGAATATTCTTTATCAGTTTCATAGAGCTGTTAAGAAAATCAAAGAGCAGTGTCCTTTTGGGTACCCTTGAACACTTGGGTCATGATCACTAAAGGTGACCACTAATTTTGGGTACTAAAAATTGATACTCCAACAGGTCCTGATTTAGAGTACAGGTATTGTCTTCAGCACATTCTAAACTTTATCATTTTTAATAAACTATGAGTGTCAGCATCCTTGAATCCAAGTACCTCAACTGATTTATTACTTTTTAAAATCTTGTTCCTAATTCAGAGGAACCAGGCAAGCCCCTATCAAAGTCATGATTTTTAAACACTAAATATGCTTAGTCATCTGCTACCATGTAGAAGTGCATACATGGCATGAATAGGATGCAATTAGAGATATACAGATCCAGCCATGACTCCAGCAAAATCTGTCATCTGTCAATTCAAAATAACTCATTACATTCAATGTCTTCAGAATTTCCTGGGCCCTAGATTCCCTCAATGTGGTCCACTACAAGAGAAATGTAAACATTGGTCTCCAGTGTAAGCAAGCACTTAATTACTTTATAAGACTCATACAGTTTGAAATAGGTGGACACTTAGTTATGTTGTAAGGCTTGTCTTTCATTGAGTAGGTAAGAAATAAGAATGAAAATCTAATGGAGAAATTTGAAACTTAAAGAAGGAAGTCATTTAAAATAATGCATTCAATCTTATTATATTTAAAACGTAAAAGTGAATGAAGCAAAATTAAAGGGGGCTGCCAGAAGACAAGGAGACGCCATCAGGGCAAGGAGTGCAAG
>NW_017729032.1:15496145-15500596 GCF_001723915.1 Gavialis gangeticus | reverse complement strand
ATAGATTGGACATCTGCAAGAACTACTTCACAGTTAGGGCGGCTAGGAGCTGGAACCAACTTCCAAGGGAAGTGGTGCTGGCCCCTACCCTGGGGGTCTTTAAGAAGAGGCTGGATGCCTACCTGGCTGGACTCATTTGAGTCCCGTTTTTGTTTTGGGGTTTTGTTGTTCTCCCGCCCTGGCGGGGGGTTGGGCTAGAAGATCTACTAGGTCCCTTTTGACCCTTAATCTATGAATCTATGAATCTATGAATGTGAGATCCATTTACTTTCTATTATTAAACCGTCACCAAAACAAGGGACCAAATTTTATTTTCTTATTACATTAATTTCCATTGCAGTTTCAACTTGGTAAATTATTCTTAGTCTTCCAGTCCTTAACTGTTACACTGCTGTTCAATGGTAACCATATTTTACCCCAGACATGGTTCCTGTGATACAGTGATGGCATACAAGACACATGAGAAGTCCTAATACACTCTGCATTGGGATGAGTTGATTACTCCTAATCTTCTCAGTACAGGATGGACCTTTTCTAGGAACTTTATTCCCATCATGCCCTCCCACAGGCTGGCTCATTAAATAGAGCTGTGTCAAGAATATGCTTTTTAAGTGGGTGCTTGAGCCCTGGCGCACCCATGGAGTCAGCGCCTATGGACATGTGCATGGTCCAAGGATTCTGATGGTTTTGTTGTGGGGCATGTTGACTGTTGTGGCAGTAGAGATGAACTGGCAAGTCTTGCATTTGTGTTAAGGCAGGGCTGGGTCCCATTAGGATCCTGTTGATCAGCAAGGAGTTTACTTCTGATGATATCAGGCAAGTTTGTAGGGCCAGGATTAGGTGGGGGCAGGGGCTAGGAATATTTCTCTCAAGGTCTAGCCCCTTATAAGTATAAGCTTAATTATGGGCTTTAAGTTGTTTGGTGATCCTTTTTATTGGTTCAAGTGTGGAATGGTAGATGACAACCAAGGCAGTGCAGTCAGCGTGGGGTTTTTTCTTGTATTGTAGTAGGGTGCTGGAGAGTACTTGGATGGCTCTTTCAATTAAATGGTCTATTTCTCTGCTGGTGTGTCCTTGTTAGGTAAAAGTAGTTTTCAGTTTAGCAAGAAAGGTGTCATGAGTATTTTCCTCAGAAAAGATGCAGTGGTATCTGCAGGTCAAGCTTTAGATCACAACATTTTTGTATGTTTGGGATGATTGCTGGTTTTATGGACATAAGTGTGGTGGTCCATGGGTTTTCAGTATATAGCAGGGTGTAGGGTGCCACCTTAGAGGTAGATCTAGAAAGCCAATGTTGGTGTAGGAGTATTCCAGAGAGAATTTGACTGAAGGGTCATAGTTTTTAAACCTGTGATGGAAATCAATATGCAAGTCCAGGTGTTCAGTCCGGATGATGAAAATATCATCTGTGTAGTGCCAGTATAGTGCTGGTCTGGTGGTGCAGTTTTCTAAAAACTTCTCTTCTAGGTGGTGCATGAAGAAGTACTAAAATGGCTCTTTATTTAGTTGGGGACTGTATCTCCTTCACTTCTACTTGGCGAGGCCTTCGAATGTCTTTTCTTTATTTATGAAGAGCAGACACATTGTCACAGAATACATTAATCATGGAAGAAATTATCTTATTCCCATGTAAACGTTTAGGGGCATTATTTTGGATCTTTTAGAAGAAAATAACAGTTCATATAAGACAGAACTACTCAGTAGACAACTGGGTCCTTGGGAGAAATCAGTTGCTAAGTATTTGAAAAGTTAAAGCATCAGATGAGATCTGTGTAGGATAAAAACTATCCAGAAGTTTCTTTCTGATTTCTGGAATTGCACAACATTGTTCTCATATTCATTATTACCTTGGCAGAAAATGGGTTGTATTGGCAGAGTGCTTAAGGTGTCTTATTCCAGATTTGAGGTGTGAGTTCTGGCCCTGTTCTGGACTTGTGCCAAAAGCTGCCCCCAGTTAACTCAGGTATAAAGGGGTACCTGGTTGCCCCGGTTGGATAGTCCACTCACTTCCAAGCTATGTAGAAGTGATGCTAATTACATGGTTTCCTTCAGTGCTATTAGGTACCAAAGCTACTGGGCCTTAATCAAACTAACTCAATGGGTTGTTAGGGTTGGCTGGATGTTTGACCTTGGTTCAAAATACATCCTTCCTACGTAATAGACCCTTCCTTTATCTCATGTTTGCTAAGGAGCTGGTACCAGGCACATTATATCACTATGGAAGAAAAGGCAGCAATAATATATAATTTTCTTATTAACTGTATGCAAAATGGTAGTGGACTTGTGCCAAAATCTTTGATTTTTTATTACTGACATGAACTCTAAATCCATGCTTGAAATGCTTATCTTTAAGATCGGTCAAGGCAAATTACAATTTGTTTAATAAATGCAAAATGAGTGATGTGCCCAGAATAAAATTTCATATCCAAGCCTCTTGGGTCTGTTCTCTTTTATTAATATTACACTAGTATTGCTTAATTTCATTGATACAATTTCTGATCACTGACACTACCATCATCGTATCTCTGTTGGACCCAAAAAGCCTACCTTAAAAGAATATTAATGTGGCAAAGTAACGCACTCAAAAGCAAAGAAAAACCAAATTAAGATCCCCATTACACATTCCCACAAGATCCACTGGACTCCTGGCTGATTTGAAGTACAGGATGGGTAGTGTTTAACTAACAAGTAACTATTCAATATTTTGTTTTTCCTTTATTATTAGTTCAGTTTAAACCTAAATTACCACTCACTATTAAAATCCTTCTCTGATGAATTAGTAGTTTTTGCATGGGCTTTTCTCTGCTGCTCATCACTATATTATCTGAGTGTTTCATAAGCAAATTAATAATTCATCTTCACCAGAGAGAGTGGAATTATCCCTATGTTAGTATCCAGAACTAAAACACAGATATTATCAAATGTGCTCCAGTGGTCACACCTATTTCTCCCTTCGCCTCCCTCAGGTTTGCCACTCCAAGCTGCTCTGTTCCATTTCTATGCCTAGCTCTTCTTCCCAGCCCCAGTTTTGAATACCCCAAATTTTCATCCCATTTCCAATGTCCTTGCCCAACCAGGTGCACTGTCCTGTACCCACATCCTTGAGTATAAGTCTCTCCTGCCATCCAACCCCAGTCTCTTTATTCAGCTAGTGCTGGTTACTCCTCCTAGCTCCATATCTAGTCTCTCTCCCACATCTGGCATACAGTCATTCCCCTCTGCACTGGTTGTCAGTCCCAGTTATACGTCTTGGGATTCTCCTACAATCTCACTCCCTCCCTCCCCCTTTTCCCAGCTTCACACCAGATCTTTCTTTCTCCCTTTCTACTCTCCTGTACACTATTGCCAGTCTTCTTATCAAACATATCCCACACTCCCTTCTCCTACAGACCCTCATTTCATAACAGTAGCCTTAGTTCTTCTTTCTGGTTTTCCTTTTTGATTTCAAGACCCAGTTTTCTTGTCCTAATAGTCTCAGCCTCCTATGTTTCTCCACCTGTCTCCCCCCCAACCCTAGCAATACTTAGTTATGCTATGCTGATGGCATATGTGCAGTCCCACCAGCATTAGACTATGTAAGAGGACAATGTTCAGTAAAAACATAATTAAAGAAGAGGTATCTGTTCCACTGCAAGAAGTCTCTACTGAGCATGTACAAACTGAGATTTTTTTTTCCAGAGGTTTATAACGTGGGCAAATATTTATAGGTGCAGCAAAAGGAACATCCCTGACACAGACATCCTTGCCACATTTCAAGGCTCTGCTTGAAAGCACTGGAGCACTGGAGGTTCTCAGAGAAAAGGTTGCTTAGAATTTGGCTCTAAAACACAAAACAGAACCCACCCCCATTTTCCCCGCCTTACTTATTTTTGTGACTAAACCACTTGACTGAAACTTAAAATGTAATCCAAGGTGGACAGCACTGACAGTTCCAACCCACAGTTTAAGTTTAGCAACATTAGAAGTCATTCTAAACAGGTTCTTATAAGAAGAATTATAGGGCAACCTATATTGCTTCCAGTTGAGCCTACAACCTATGCTTCCAGTTCAGACTACAGCCTATTCTTCCAGTTCAGACTACAACCTGGATACCAGACTATAGCAACACACTTGGAAAGTTCAAATCTGTAGCTGAGCTTTCTTAGATGTAGAAGCATTAACTGCCTAGATTCAGTGCCCTGGAAAGCTGCGAACCCCAGATAAGGCAATATGGGTATTATGGCCCTAACCTTTATGTAAAATAATGCTGGGCTTTGACACTGGAGGGATACATTAGATATAAGTGAGGAATTAAAAATTCAGATTATAGATTATTTTGTACTAGAGTATTTTAATGTTGTTTGGGACTTAAAAAAATCTATAGGAGTTACTTGCAGCTTTTACTTTATTTGAACATGATTTAAGAATTTTGTTCATCATGGCTCCTTTAAAAAAATTCCTAATATCTAACA
>NW_017729032.1:15490358-15491145 GCF_001723915.1 Gavialis gangeticus | reverse complement strand
TTGGGACTTAAAAAAATCTATAGGAGTTACTTGCAGCTTTTACTTTATTTGAACATGATTTAAGAATTTTGTTCATCATGGCTCCTTTAAAAAAATCTATCTACATTTTATACTTAGCGTTATCTCCTTTTTTTTCTCTTGGATAATATTTATTACAAAAAACAAATTACATATTTCATTCTGTAGGACTTCTCATGCTTGGGTGTCCTTTATCATGAAATTGGTGTGTGTGTGCATATGTTTATGTAATATAGAATTATTATATATAATAATTTTCTGGTGGGTACAGAATACATGTATAATAATTTGGTGGTAGGTACAGATTTAGTTGAACTAATTGAAGCTAAAGTTTGGGAGCATGCTGTCAATCAAACTGTGCTGAATACTTGTGAAAAATAAAGCCTCAAAGAAACCCAAATCCCAGTGAAACTCACCTACTTTTGGGTCTCCTAGCAAAACTTGTCCAGATTCATGTATGTTTTTTGCTGAATCTATTCGCTCTACCTGAATCCCAGAGGAAGCACCAAAATGACTCTTATAAATGTATTTTCTATTGAGAAATGATTCAAAAGCACCTGTTTTATGTGAATTTTGCTGTTGGTTCTTAGATATGTATGAATTCCAAACCCCATAAAATTGTGCAAACTGACTTACTAAATATTTGTGAACAGAAATATAATTCCATGCAGCTCCAGTTATGTTTCCTATCCACGGCAATTTTCCCACCAGTTTGCCCTTAATTTGGACAGTCGTTTATTTTGTCTTCATATAATGTAGTCCCAAAAGG
>NW_017729032.1:15479054-15485358 GCF_001723915.1 Gavialis gangeticus | reverse complement strand
TAATTTCATGCAGCTCCAGTTATGTTTCCTATCCACGGCAATTTTCCCACCAGTTTGCCCTTAATTTGGACAGTCGTTTATTTTGTCTTCATATAATGTAGTCCCAAAAGGGTATCATATTCTTTTGGGAACAGCTGTTTGGTTTGCAGTATATGGAACTGCTGTGAATTCAGATTTATATATTCATTGCCTCCGTGGTGAGCCATTTTGTGGGTATTTTTCTTCCATTCTCTTTAAGTACTTGAAAGCATGAAAGAAATTATCAGTAAGTGCCATCCTTTTATATACCTAGCTTCTAGTCCTTTTTCCTGGCTTAATTCATCAACTCAGCTCTCTTTAAAAAGCTGTATAACAATTATAATTCTCCAGTCTGTCTTGGACTTATTTCTTTGTAAGGATGCCATGTCAATCTGTTCCTTTTTATGATAATGTTGATTATCTTCAATGAATGCAATTCCTTCAGTGCTTCCAAGACCTAATAGTAGATTAATTACCTTGAAAAAGTGATTTATATTACTTCAGTCTGCTGAGCTGACTAAATGGGGAGCTTTATTATACACTTTTACTATTCAGTGACTGTGTCTACATGAGACACTGCACAGTAGCTCATTACTACTGCACTGTAGCATCGCAGGGCACGAACCATGACACAATGCTACTGCACATTAGTAATGAGCTATTGAGCAGTCAATGTCACCATGGAGCCATGCAGAGATGCTAAGTGGCCAGTCTCTTTCCTGTTTTTTCCCCAAAAACTTTGTTGAATTAACTCAATATAGTCCAACAGTAAGCATCCCAATATTAAACCCATTATGGTTATATGGAAAAGTCAAGTCAGAACACAGAAAGAGGAAGAGTCATTTGACAAACCAAAGTTGTCATTTGACAAATCGAAACCAGCTACCAATACACTATCCAGAGATACAACGGAGCTGTAGACCATTCCACACTCCCTTCCATCTTCCCTTGGCGTGCAAACATCCCCCAGAATAAAGTGAGGGCACTTATTTTCATAATGCTACTCCTCCCCCATTTTAATGATGGGAAAATCAAGTCAAAGAGGTCTTTCCCTGATCTTACATAATGGGTATGTCTACACTATGTTGGACTGTACTAGGGAGCACCACTGTGAGAATGTACCCTGCTCACTTCTTCCTACTGTGGCATACCAGGTGCCCAAAACTGTAAAGCAGTCACTTTTTAGCGCCTTCCCAATGTCATCCTCAGTCTCATAGTCTTGGTCATACTCATTAGAGCTGTGCTATATATACCCATCTGATATGTGACACTTAGCATGTGACAAGCAGGAGTGATTGTATTTTAACCACTGCTCTCCCAAGTCCAAAAAGGTTTAGATGTGCCTTATAAGCTGGAGTCAAGAGTAAGGCATCCCTAGGTTCAGTGTTCTAGACTGAATGCGTGCTGACTTCCATGCTCTTTTGTTTGAATGAATGATAAAGTAATAACAAACTTACCTTATTACTACAAGTCAAGATATTTAGCATTGACTTCAATAGGGTGAGATACGATCCTATGTGACTTCATATGAAGTCTAAAGGAGTAAACTGAAAAACTTGTAGCTGAAAAGCAGTGCCTTTGCCATTCCCAAACAAAATGTTATGCATAGCTAAAATATATGTATAGGACTGAATTTTATTGGGGGAAACTATCAGAATATGGTCCAATAGTTTGGACACTAACCTAAAATTAGGTTCAAGTCCTAGGTCTGTCACAGAGTTCCTGTATGACCCCGAGCAAGTCACTTAGGCCCTCATCAGGAAAGGTTCTTAGGAATCTAATGCTAAAAAATGTTGTTTCTCCATGCCTCAGTTCCAGTTCATTGTTGGCACTGGTTTTACAACTCAGTCCTGATACCTTGTTCTAGGCAAGCACAACCTTCAGACCTACCACAAATCCTCGTGTTGATAACAGGCAAATTTTATTGATACACAGTGATAGGAAATAAGTGTAATGCAGGCAAAGCAAGCAAGATGATTACAAAATACATTACCCAAAATATCCCCTAGTGTTCACAATATACGCAAGGTGTACAGGGTGTCTGGCTGGTATGTAAATGCCAGCCTGAAGTTTTTTGCTTGAAAGTCTGATGTCAGCAACTTTGGATGCCAACTTCCTGTTATAAAAACCCCTCCTTTTGTATTCTTTCTCCTCTTATGACTCTTCATTTCCGGGTACCATTGATTGGTTTCCTTGTGGCCATGATGCTGTTCGTGTTCTGTTTGGTCAGCCAAAATTCTATCTCCATAAACCCATCATGTGCACACACCTTAATTTGGTCATTTCATTCCAAATAAGAAATACCAAGGATTTTTTTGCAACTGGGCACTGTAACCCTGGAGTCCTGGAGCCAGGCCTATCTCTGTTATGAATATAAAATGTGGATGTTTTTAATTCCCCCAGATGTGTATGCCCTTAGGCCTCAGACACCCTGCCTGCCTTGAAAGCTGTGAAACTGACAGACAAACAAGCTTTTAGAATTCAACTAACCCTTGCCATTCCTCTAGACCATTGTTCTAATGAAATATCTACTTTACCTACAAGTCAATTCCAAAAAGAAAACTTCTAAATATCATTTTCTAGCGAACATTCATGAACACTGTTATAGTAGATCTGCTCTACTCCATATGGTTGTTTTGAAGTTAAGTATGTTCAAGACAGTAATGTTCTCAGACATTGTGGTAATAGGTGCCTCAGAACATCTAAACACTAATTATATACAGCAGTGCTTTGGCTTTAGTAGATGTCAGGTTTACATTGGAAAAGAGCTGCTATATTTTATATTTTGCTGCTTAGGTGAATGATAATATAAATGAACTTAAATGTCTAACAAGTAAGGTTGTCTGTTACTAAGGATCTATCATTGCCAAGGGTGCAGTACAACCTAATCTATCAGAATAAACCAGTATCCTTATGCTGGAAACCATAGTAGCTAAGACAGTAATTAGCACCTGGAGTCTTTCATTTATATGTTTACTTGGGGCATACATGCTCTAAAACAAGCTCTGATCACACCAGATACCTAATATTCTTCAACCAGAAGACAGACGTACTTCCAGTAAACTCAAAATAAACACTAGTTGTCACCAGGAGACAAACAAATTATGCATCATTAACATAATTTAATATTTCCTTTTGTAGCTTTGTACAGAATGCAATCAATTTTAGCCCATAATTTTCTTGTTGTCTTTACATTCATGGCAATATTTAATCATGGCTGTACGAGCAGAAAAAAAATAGCTATGAAAAATGCAGATGTTGGGCAAAATGGAAACAGTAACAAGAAAGGAGAAGCTGTTTTTTAATCCATCCCTGAAACACTTTGATGTCAAACCACTTTATGGTTATGTTGTAAAATACAGAGAAGATTCTCAATTGGTCTAAACAGGCATAGGTTCATTGAGGTTAACTGACCTTTTATTTTGATGTTATAACTTTAAAATAAAACTTTAGATGCTTTCTTTTATGGATTTAGATTTTAAGAAAGACAGGAAGAAGAAAACAAAAACAAAACAAAAAACCTACTAGAATTATATCTGACCTAAACATCATATGCCTCTGAATAGTATCCAAGAATACTGCAAGTGAAGGAAAATATTGTATGCCACTGAGATAAATCCGAAGTGCAATAACTGGTAGTTCATCTACAAATCCAGCCTTGATTTAAAGACTTCAAGACATAATAGATGTGCCACTTCCCTGGAAAATCTGTTCCTCTAGTTAATTATACTCTTAAGAATATGTACGTTATTTCCAATTTGAATGGTCTTAACTTCACTTCCAGCAATTAGTTCTTGTCATGTATCTAACTGCTAATAAGCCTATATAGTGACCTATATAAACTTGGAAGCCTTATTTAGCATACTTAGAAGGGATACTCTTGTAAAAATGTCTTAACGTTTAGGTTCTTTTTTAATCTCTGGTTTTGAATGGGAACAAACCAAGAATCTTTTATATGAAAAATAAATCTCTTCAAGTGTTAAGGGAATAAAGATAGTACTCATTGATTGCATAAATAGGTTTGATTTCCCCAAAACATATAATTTTTGTATGGAGTTTAAAGGCAAAAAAATTATGTCAGTGAAAGTGAATATGCTAGAATAAATTTACTCATAAATCTCAGTATGTTATGCTTTTTAAAACTGGATGCTAGTGGCATTTACTTTCTACATGCAAAATTCTATATATGCCTAATTCTGTACAAAACAGAAATAATGTGAACACACATGGCCAAATCTGCCTTATCTTGCTCATGCAGCCTTTCCAATGAGATAAAAGGATACAGCATAAAAGCAGCACTATCAGACTTATGGTTGGAAAATATCATGCATGTTCCATAATCTTTTTTTTAATCCTTTAATATACACATGTACTATATAGTGGATCACAAAATAAAACCAGAAAATCTGTTCTGCTGCTTCAGTCTAGTCTTCTATTTTTTTTTTATAATCGTCCATTATTTCTTTCTCACAAATTATTTATCTTACCTGTTCTTCGATTTCTCTAGATTATATTTTACTTACTACCTTGGAAATGGATTCCACGGCTGAGTTGTTGTTACTTTTAGAGTTCTGGATGTTTATTCCAAACACTACACCTTTGGTAGATTCATTTATCACCCATTTAATGTAATGAATATTGTGAAGACTTAAAACAGGCAAAGCTAGGAATGATGAAATACAACACTAGTTGGTTTTAGAGTTAAGAAATAATTACAAGACTTTAAAGCATTTAGTTTAGAACTTGAATATATTCAGCTAGTTTAAATGTACTTATAAATGCCCTAGTGCCATGCTATACAATATGTGTATTTATTACAGGAACAGGTAATATAATGCTATTATATATTTTCTTCTATCTGAAGTGCTTTAGAAAATAAGCTTTACAGCAAAATATTACCCTTGCTTTAGTTAAGCAATTTACTGGGTATAACAAAGAAAATGGGTTTACTGGCTGGCTTTGAGTTCATGGCTGCTGATAACCTCAGGGTGTCATATTAGTCTGAAAATTTCAGAGATCTACAAAACAATATAGTGCCAGTTTTCACTGAAAGGCAATAGGACAGGGGTTGTCAACTGGGGGTACATGTACCCCTGGGGTACTTTGAAAGGTCCCAGGGGGTATGCGGGGGCAGGCGGGAATGGAGTGCTGCTACCCCGTGCTGCTGTCTCACAGGAGCAGGGCTGGGGTGGGGCGAGAGCAGGGCCTCACAGATGCTGTGCTGCCACCGCTCCATCACTCACCACACCTCCGCTTTGTGTTTGGCCATCCACCCCACTCCTACCACATCCTGCCACCCCACTCTGCTTCACGTCTGGCTGCTTGCCACCCCTTCCCCTGCCCCCTCCCCGGGTACACTTACTTAAAAAGGTTGAAAACCCCTGCAATAGGAGATACTTACGTAATTCCTATTTGTGCATCTGAAGACATTCCATTAAGTCAGTATGTTCAACGACTGTTAGTAAAATGCACACTGCTCATCCACCAGCCTAAGCAGTAAAAGGAATTAGGAAGCTGAATACTGACTTTATTGAGAGTGCATTCCACTCCTCTAAGTAAACTGCAGAACAAATGTACTTTATGAATTAAATCACTAACACTGATTGTATTACATACTTGACTAAGCAATGAATTGAATTTGCACAAGAGGGTTTTTGGTTTAGTAATTGAGAGGTTACAGGGTAAACTTGTCTTCTAAATTGGGTGTGTTTTCTGTGGCCACTGGTGGGTGGTCCATTGGTGCACTGATTGATCTTATGCATAAAATATAATAGTAAGAAGAAATCACCACTGTATTTTGCCTTTAAAGAACATATTCACATAAAAAGAAACAGAGATTGCATCTACTTAAAATAAAGCCAAATCTCTCAGCCTTTTTGTGCCAAAGATCCTTTGCCTTTCATGAAGATCTCAATTCTCTGACAAACATATGCCTGTAGAACAAGGAAATCAGCCTTTGTGGCCTATTTTCTACATCTCCTGAGGATTCTTCAGGGTTACAGAGATGTAAATGCAACTAAAAGAGTGTTTCTTTTAGAATGTATGTATTTCTGGTTTGCCCATCTTTGATGATATGATAAGAATGGACTCCATGATCACAGTTCTGACTATTCCTTTAATGGGATAATGCAAAAGGCCTATTCACAATTCTTAGCTCTTGTGACGTGTTGGGAAAATTAACAATTCTGTGAATGTTTCACCCTGCTCCAGTAATCAAACTGCCCTTGAGCTCAGCAGTATAGGGATATGTACAGACATTTGGGGATGTTGGATTGTGTTAAAAATG
>NW_017729032.1:15465991-15478862 GCF_001723915.1 Gavialis gangeticus | reverse complement strand
TTGAGAGGATCAGGGGGCATGGGGGAGGGTTGGGGAGATTGCGGGGGAAGCAGGGTCTGCAGAGGAGTATTTGGCAGGGTCAGGGGTGCTAGTGAGATCCATAAGGGGGAGCATGGTGGGGTTCTCATCACCCCCCTCCAGACCAGGGGCTGTTTTTAGCCTGCCTCCCTCCTCTCCGCATGAACAACCCCATCCCAGTGAACTAACCCCCCTGCTCCTCCCCCAACCCCAATTTACTTCTTCTGCTCCCAGCACTGGGAAATGCTGGTAAAACTGGCACTGGGAGTGGCTTGTGGCATTGGGGGGATTAATGGGATCAGGAGAGGAGGGCTGGGGAAGCTAAAAATAGGTCTTTGCCAGGGGATAGAAAAAGTGTGCCCCTGGGCTGGCACCGGCATCTAGGCTTTATCAGCCCTGAGGCTGCACTGGGAACTATACAGAAGTTCAATATAGACTGGTCTTGCTGGACCTTATTTAAATTAGACTGCATCTCAAATGCAGTTAACTTAGATCAGGTTAGCCATTTTGAGACTGGTCTAACCTACCTGGAACTTCTGTGCAGTTCGCACTTAGATTGACTTAACTAGGGATCTGAGTGTAAGGTCTGCACCTGGATGAACCAAATTAGATTGGGTGGCCATTTTTAATGCAATCCCCCTAACCTACCCAAATGTTTGTATGTACCCTAGGAGTGATCCCCCAACATACATTATACTGTGCAGTGAACAAGCTTTGTCATATGGGGAGCTAGAAGCAGAGAGAAAAGGAGAGAGCAAAGATGTAGTTTAGTAATACGGGCCAAATCCCAATCTCTTTGGCAAAGCCTGAGTAAACAGCCGCTGCATAGGGTCTGATTGCAGGGGTTAAAGGAAGATTTTTTTCCTCCAATTTCAGGCCGTGAATCATCAACATAGCCATCATGAGGCTGTTACTGCTGTTGCTGCTTCTGTGTTTTATCTATGCCTGTGACTTTTGACTAAAAGATGCAGGTATCTAGCTGGACCAGTTAATTATAGATCCATCTTTCCCCGGCTTTACTTCTTGCTGACCCACCCTTTAGCCCATATCTCACCATTTTTCTTCACTGCAGCAGAGAGTAATACTGTGGCACAAAGTTATGCCGCCTGCCCCAGTGTGGGCTGGGCTCACCACCTCCTGGCTCCCTGCACAGCAGAATCGAGAAGGGTACATTGCCTTTCAAGCCTTGCATAGCTTCAAAAATGGCTGTCATGAAGATTTGCCCTTATGACTGGTTAGACCCTCTGAGAAAGGAGAAGCTGGGTGTGTCTACATGTGTCGCTGTGGCAATGTTGTTACTGTGTTGTGATCTAGTACTTCCTTTTGGAAGTACTAAATCACCGCGCAGCAACAGCCCAGACTGCGCTATACACATGGCACACCATTATTTTTAGCAGCTACTTTGCTCTAGCAGCATGCTATACTGGAGGAGCACATTGCTATGGTGAAGTAGCTCCTGGTCACGTGTAGATATCCATGGATGTTACGTCACCGTAGTGTGTTGCTATGGCAATGCAGCATCACGTGTAGATACGCCCATAGGAAACTAGATGAATTTCAACTCAGAACAAAGCCGAAGTGTATGGAAATTAAAAAAACCCGAAAGATTAAGCTTCTCTACAACCTGCTCATATTAGATGTAGCAGGCAACCCTGCCTTGACTTACAGCCTGAGAGCCTCAAGGAACAGTCTACACCAGGGAAATATCGGTATTATGTTTTATAAATATCATTTACCTTTCTGTACATCTGTCTGATATTACTTCTCAGGATGAAAAGGGTTAGATAAATGTGGGTTGTTAATTGTTATAAGTAGACATCACCAAATAAAGTTGAACAGTTGTGCCAGGATGCGTTCTGACATACCTGATCCTCTTCACTGGGTGAAATCCCCTGTTGGTCCACCCATATTACCAGGCAATGGATGGCATGTTCCATGCTTGCAGAGATGCACCCCCAGGGAAGATTCAGGGAACATCTCTGTAAGAGGGGAAAGTTGGGCAGGTATTCCTAGGGCTTGAGGGGCTCAGTCCTTCATGGGACTTTCCAAGGTGTGCAGGATCGGGTCCCTCAAGCCCCGGGAGCACCTACCAGAAGTGGCTGGAGAGTGAGGGCAGCTCCCAGCTTTACCTCCTTTTGTCAGGCCACAAATATGGGCATTTGTGGTGCAACAAATGGTATAGATGTCTGTTTGCTTTCGCTTTGTGCCACCATAAAAAATTATGGTGGCACAAACACAGTGCCTATTTCTATCCAATGATACCAGGCATAGGAACAGTATTTCTTCAATGACAACCAGATTGATGGTGACTGGAGGTAAGTGCTCAGCTCCAGCTGGGGTGGACAGGATTATTAGGCCAAGTCTGAAAAGAGGAAGATCGAAGACATTGGCTTTAATAATATACCATCAGAAGGGAAGGGGAGAATTTGTCAGAGGCTGCCAGCTAAGGCTGACTGAGAACTGAGGTTCGAGTATACAAGTTATAGTAGGGGCCCAAACAAATGGGGACAGCAGGGCTAAATTTGATCTCCTTTATGGTTTGAAGAGAAGCATAAACAAGACAATACATGTATATGTCTGTCATTTGCAATCCAGTTTCTGTGTGCTCTATACCTTTTGGCAAACTAAATCTGCCTTGGTTTGGAAAGGCTGTCCCTGTGACACTGCATCCTGTTACTTTCCATAAGCATTGAAAAGATAACTCCTTGAAGGTATCAAACCCATGGGGCTGCCAGGTGACCCACATGGTAATTAGTAAGGAATAAACCAGGGACTAGGTCACAGGCTCCTACCCTAAGGTGAAGTGGAGTTGCAGGCCTGTCCCTTGAAAGAGATATGCATAAGAGACAGTCACAGAGGCATGGACTGGGAAGTCAGGGTTTTATAGATTTCATAGATTTCTAGGGTCAGAAGAAATCTATTAGATCATCGACTCTGACCCCCTACTCTGGGCAGGAAAGAGCACTGGGGTTAAGTAACCCCAGCCAGGTGCTTGTCTAATCTCCTTTTAAATGCCTCCAAGGTAGGGGAAAGCACACCACCTCCTTTGGAAGCCCATTCCATATTTTGGCAACTCTCACTGTAAATAATTTTTTCTTCATGTCCAATCTAAATGTGCTCTCCTTCAGTTTATGGCCATTGTTTCTAGTAACCCTGAGGGGTGCCCTGGTAAACAAAGTATCCCCTATTCCCTGCTGACCCCCCGATGAGCTTGTAGACAGCCACAAGATCACCTCAGCCTTGTCTTGCGGAGGCTGAAGAGATTCAGGTCCCTCAGCCTGTCTTCATAGGATCTTACCTGCGGGCCCTCAACCATACAAGTAGCCCTCCTTTTAACCTCTTCCAGGTTATCTACATCTCTCTTCAAGTGCGGCATCCAAAGCTGGACGCAGTACTACAACTGCAGCCACACCAATGCTGCATAGAGGGGAAATATCACCCCCCTAGACCTGCTTGTGATGCACCTATTAATACAAGAAAGAGTGTGGTTAACCTTACTTATTACCTCATCACATTGGCAACTCATGTTCATTTTTGCATCGACTATGACTCCAAGATCCCTTTCCGCTGATGTGCTACTTAGCACGGTTCTTCCCAGTCTATATGTGTATTGGTGATTCTTTCTCCCCAGGTGCAGCACTTTGCACTTATCTTTGTTAAACTGCATCCTATTCTGATCGACCCACTTCCCCAGTCTATGCAAATCCACCTGAATTTGCTCCCTACCCTCTAGTGTGTTCACTATACCCCATAGGTTGGTTTTGTCTGTGAATCTGGACAGAGTGCTTTCTACACCTTCATCCAAATCACTGATGAAGATATTGAACAGTACCGGACCAAGGACAGAGCCTGGGGGAACACCACTGCCCACATCCCTCCAGGTAGAAACTGACCCATCCTCCACCACTCTCTGGGTGTGTCCCATAAGCCAGTTTTCCATCCACCTAACCGTGAAAAAATCCACAGCACAGCTGCTTAGTTTATTTATAAGAATTGGGTGTGATACTGTGTCGAAAGCCTTTTTAAAATTCAAGTAAACAGTGTCTATCTCTACTCTTCCATCTAAACACTTTGTGACCTAGTCATAAAAAGAAACCAGGTTAGTCAGGCAGGATCTGCCTGCTATAAACCCATGCTGGTTATCCCTTAGTATTGTGTTATCCACTGGCCCCCCACAAATGTGATCCTTAACGATTTTTTTCTAAGGTCTTGCCAAGAACAGAGGCGAGGCTAACTGGCCTATAATTACCCAGGTCCTCCTTTCTCTTCTTCATGGAAATGGGGACCACATGGGCCCTTTTCCAGTCCTCTGGAACCTGTCCTGAGCTCCATGTGCACTCAAACAGTTGCGCCAGTGGTTTTGCTATGAGAACGGCCAATTCCTTTAGTACCCTTGGGTGAAGATCATCAGGGCCTGCTGACTTAAATACATCCTACCCCTTCATTAGGTCAGTGCTGACCATTTGTGGATTGGTGCCTCTCTCATGCCAGACTAAAGTCTTGTTGGGAGGTGTGTTAGTATCCGTGTCCAGGAATACGGATGCAAAGAAATCATTTAAGAGCGTAGCTTTGTCCATCCTATCTGTTATGAGTTGTCCTAGCCCATCCTGTTGCAGCCCTATGTTACCTTGCGCCTTCTTCTTGCTCCCTATATACTTAAAGAAGGCAATTTTAGATAGGGGATTTAGATTTTAGCATAGATTGTCTACCACCTTGTAAACTGTCCAGTTACAGCAGACAGAGCCAAGTTATGCATGTATCTTTCATCCATTCCCCCCCCCATTGCTTATCTTTGAAAAAAATCATTGTGTTGCATACAGAATAGATATTCTCAGAGCATTGATTGTATTTAATACTGCGTGCAGCAAACTCTGTTTAACATTTGTGGTCATTTATGGTGCTTTGAAAAGGGCTGAAGTACTAAAGGAAAAAAATGCATAAATTTGATGAGGAGCTACAATACACCATTTTCCCCCCCTCTCTATTACCAAAGCAAAGTCTGAAATTATGAGCTGTTTTTTTCTTACCTGAATGCATGTTCTAAAAGATTAAAATCCCTCTAACAATAAAACTTCTATCTCCACATTCAACAGCTAGAACATATGTGTTAAAGAAGCACAACAACTTCAAGGTAAGCATTAATGAGATCAAATCAGTAAAAATATGAAAATGTTAGTGAAGCTCTCCCCCAGCCTCTCTCACAACCCACATAATCTCAGTAAGATTTCAGACTTTTTTCAGTGTCTTTGTCTCTGTATATGCACACTGCATTGGTGCTTTGATTTTGGATCCAGATACCTTGTTGAATGATTTATGTGTTATTAATAATAATATTTGTGTATTTATAAAGTAGTGCATCGTTCCTGGATATCACCTTCCTGGGTAGGAGGTCAATAGTAACATGGATCTTGAGGCATAGAAAATTTCACTGACTTCCCCTCTACCACAAATAGCTCAGTGTTTGACTCGGGAATGGAACAAAAAAGTCATAACCCACTAGGACCACTGCCTTCTCGAGTCACTGTACTTATTTTCTCACTCTGCTTTTCAGATGGTTCAGAAATAATTTGTAGCTGGTCAAGGGGAAAAAAACATGAATCATTAAGGAAATTTCTGCTTGATTCTTATGCAGCTGCCCCCCAAAAAATTTAAAGAAAAAGCCTCTCCAGGTAGAAGTGATGGGTGGGAGGATTGCAACACCCACCACTTATTCTTTATTTTATGATGCTCTACTAGAACTTAAATCATCTTAGAGAGAAATTTATTTCAACCTCCTCCCCTTGCCCCACTTGCCTATTATGCTTTCCCAGTTTTTGTAGAAATTACATCCAGTTAAGTCCATTGTACTGGCCACTTAATTGTCACCTTTGATTTTCTTATATAGTCCCCACCATTGGGATTTCTGAGCACCATTTCATTGCCTCCAGCCAAACTTCAACCAGTATAAAACATAATAGCTCTTCAGATGTAAAAAGTAAATTAAGAATATTAGCACTCGCATGCTAATCTGCTATTTACTTAGAAACTATGGAAACTTCAAGAGACTCAAGGACCCAACTGCACAGATGGGGTGGACAAAGAAGTAGCATTCTGTGTTTGTTTCTGCACATCTGGTGGCATGGTCCTCTCCTTGTCTGACTCTGTCATATCCTGTGATCCCACCACTCCTACACATTTGTGAAAGTTTGATATTTCAGCCAGTAGCAGATAGGGATAGATGAATACAAGCTGAGGAAGGACTGGCTAGACTGCGTTACTGCAGAGAAGGACCTGAGGGACACAGACCAGTAGTGTTCAACCTTTTGGCCCTGTGGGCCAGATGACAGGTGCAGCGCCAGTCCACAGGCCAAATCCACAGTATTGTTGTCTGGGTTGGGCCTTCTGCTTTCTGGATCTGGCTTTACATTTCCCTATGTGTTTGATATAGTGGGCAGGCCACATAATCAGGCCCACAGGGCTTCCCATTGATCCAGAGAGCTGTAATTAATGCTGCCACTACTCCTTTGCTGCCAAATATTTGGACCTTTGGGGACCTCAGCAAGCTGGATGACATGGCTCTGAAGGCTGGATCTGACCCATAGGCTGGGGTTTGAGCATACTTACAGTTGACCATAACCTGAAGCTGACCATAACCTGAGCCAACTGTACACTTGTTGCAAAAACGACCGAGAGCATTCTGGGCTGTATTACTGGGCTAGTCTGTCACTTGAAAATCAAATGGGATTTATGAGGATAGGTTGAGAGAACTAGGATTATTTGTCTCAAGAAGAGAAGACTGAAAGGTAATTTGATAACAATGTTCAAAGACCTAGCAGGTGGCTTGATATATGGAGAATGGAAATATACTATTCTCTGTGGCCACATGGGACAGGACAAAGAACAATAGTATTAAATTGCAGCAAGGAAAGTTTAGGTTGTATATTAGGAAGAATGTTCTTACTTTGAGGGTGGACAAGCATTGGAACGGGCTACCAAGAGAGGTTGTGGAAGCTCCATCCTTGGACACTTTTAAGAGCAGGATAGACAGACACTGGATCAGGATTAGGATGATCCTGCCTTAATTGAATGCCCTCCCGAGGTCCCTGCTAACCCTATAAATCTATGGGTGTATCTACATGAGATGCTTTACTGTTCAGTAGAGCAGTTTACTGCATAGTAAGCATGTATATCTACACGTGCACATGCTTACTGCACAGTAATTTGTTCTACCCATAAGTAAAGTTGCTACCTGCAAATGCAAGTAGCAAATTTACTTGTGATTAATTACTGCGCAGTAGCACTTGTGTAGACATCTGATTGGGAGCAAAGGTGTGGCTGGTGAGCAGGGCAGCAGGGGGCAGGAGATTGCTCCCAATGTCTGAGAGCTGCCTGCTGCCAGGGTGGGTTCTGCCACCAGAGCCTGGGCAGGAACTATGTCCCCCTGCCCTGGCAGCAGGGAGCTCCCAGGCCCCAGCTCCAAGATTGTGATTGGGGAACAGGGGACTGGGAGATCCTTATCTCCAAGCCTGAGCTCTGCTGGATCTCCCAGCACCAGCCCTGCATCTAGCCCTGTTGCCAATCACAGAGCAGGGGCTGGGAGCTCTGTCCTAGCAGAGGCTGGGGAGCCTATTCCCTGTCTAGCTCCATGATTGTGGAGCTGGGTGGGGAGCAGGCTCTCTAACCTGTTCCCTGTTCAGCTCCATGATTGCAGAGATAGGCAAGGAAAAGACTCTCCAGCCCCCACCCCATGATGGCAAAGTGGGGCGCTGAGAACTCTCCCAGTCAGGGGCAGGTCCCAGCCCTGTGCCCTGTTCAGGCAACAGAGGTGCAGGACTTGGAAAGAGCTGCAGGGGTGGAACGGGTCCCAGCTCCCTGCCCCTCACTTGCAGCTCTTTCCTGTGGGAAATTTTTATATAAAATGTTTATAAAGAGCTCTCTGGCCCTCTCCCCAACTGGGGAGGCAAGACCCAGAGCTCTCTGATGGCAGGGAAGAGAGACATTGTCCCCACCCGGGCTCCGGTGGCAGGCGGCAGGAAGCCCTCCAGGGACAGGGAGTAATTTCCCAGCTCTTCCAGAAGACAGCTGTCTCTTGGCCCTGTGCCCCTGCCAACCCCCGTGCTAGCACCCAGGGGGAGCCTAGAGCTCCCTCCAGCTGCTGCAGGGGGCCAGTGTAGGGCCAGCAGGGGAGGGAGGAGATTGCTGCCTTGAACAGCACATTTTCTCCAGAGTCCCTTCATGTGTAGGTGCCTTCCCAGGAGTGTTTACTTGCAAGTAGTTTACTCATGAGTAAACTGCTCCTGGATCAAATACACATGTAGACACACCCTCTGATTCTGTCATAATTAGCTAGGAAGGGTAGCTTGATGTTGCAATTGTCCTGGTCAATAAGGAGAACTAAAGTCCCAACATGGCACATTCTGTTCTTTATTAATGTTCTTTAAAGAATGTTCTTAATTAAAAATGTGTTTGGAATCAGCTGGCTATGTGGGAGCAAATAAAAGTTACTAACACTGTTAAATCTATTGTACACCTATTTAAAAGCGTGAATACAGTGGGTGGTTTGGAAGCAGACTGGAACACAGTGGCTGCATCTACACGAGATGCTGACTTGCGCATACACAAGTACTAAATGAAGCAATGTATCTTGTAACATAGAGAAGTCCTTCTCCTGATAAATCAAGAAATAAGATCTAGGGTAGATTTCTTTGCTTAAAATTCATCATTTGAATATAGTTTTGTATGTCCTTAAAATTCATCATTTGAATATAGTTGTGTATGTGCTTCTCTCATTTGGATTGTGGGGTGATTTAAATTATTACATTCAGTATCACATTGCAATCACTTTGTGCAATGGATTCTATCATTTAATTTACTTAATGGTTTGCCAACCAATCTCAGGAATGTGGGCTAAAATACATAATGTAGCACACTAGGAAATGCAATGCCATATTGTTAGAATGTTAATGTGAATAGATTACTGTGGATTTTAAAATACCAATTTTAGTAGTTAATTGATCAGAATGCTATTACATTTTTGCTGGATGATATGTACATTAAATAGCCTTACTTTAATGTGTATGCTATTGGAATTAAAAAAAAAAGTATTATCAAATGCGATAAGTGAAGAGAAGAGAGAACCAAGACAACAGCATTTGACATATTCAACAGATAAGAATACAATTTTTATAAATTTGGGCACAACCCTTTGATTTGCTCTAGGCAAGTTGGCTGTAGTTCCACAAGAGATGTTATATTCATTAGGATTATTTCTAGTTATTATTGAGTTTTGATGATAGTAATGTAAAAGCACCTACTCAACATCATTGTACTAAGTAAGGGGTGGCCAACCAATGACACATGCTGTAAGTGGTATAGTCAGCTGCTGTGTGTGGCATTTGATCCCTGGGTACTCAGTAAAGAGAAGTGCTAGTATGGAAGCAGCGGGGCTTGAGACTCTGACTGTATGGGACAGAAAGTTGTCACCATGAAGAGCCAAGTTAATGCTTCCTTGGCCCTACAGCTATGGCTGAATTAAAGACTTTGTGTCTTTTCTCATAATATAAAACTACAGTAGCTGTGAGGCTGAGGGAAGGTTACCCCGGCTCTTGGTGGCAACATCTTCTGTCAGCAGCATCTTGCTGCCACTGCTCTGCTTTTCATGGCTGCAGGCTCAAGTCCCTCTGTCTCCATTCAGGTATGCCTCTGATGGGCAAGGGATTAGAGCGGCATTGGAAAGGGGCTGGGTTTAACTTGTGGAACACCTGCCAACTGTACTAGATAGTATGGACACATAGTAAGAGGTAGTGTATGCCTCCAAAAATTACAATTAAAATATTATTTTTGCATTTGTTGTCGCATAGTGCATTATTATCTTCAGTGTTACTTCATCAAGATTCTCTTTTTAAGGTTTAGAGTATTCAAATACAGGTGCTTCTAATTTCTTACAGAAAATCAGTTTTGTTGAATATTGAAAATGAAAAGCATAGTGTAATATTCCAATGCTTTATGAAGAGTTTTACACATTAGGAATTATAGAGTTATTTATAGTGTTGTGATGTTTAGAGGTTGCAGCTAGGGCAAGGCCTCAGATTGCTAGACTTACCATAAAAGACTATGTTTGAATCATAAAATCATAGAAATTAAGGGCTGGAAGGGAGCTTGAAAGATCATTGAGTCCAACCCCCCTGCTCTGTGCAGGAATACTGCTGAGATCAAATGTTCCCAGCAAGGTGTCTGTCCAGTGTCCTCTTGAATACTTCCAAGGCTGGGAACAGCACCACCTCCTTGGGAAGTCTATTCTGGTCACCCTTACCATAAATAAGTTCTTCCTTGCTTTGTTTGCTGCAAAGCATGTATTGTATTTACTTAAGACAAAATGTTATAGATAATTACACTAACAAGCTATCCCAGAGAATTGTTGTGTGCACCATTAATAGGCATAGTGTTTAGGTCAGGGATTTAAAGGATATCAGGAGGGGTCATTTCAAAGTATCACCTGCCCATCTATCAGCAGCTCTGTGTTATGTAAATATTGTTGTAGAAAAAAATATTAAAAAAAAAAAAAGGATTTGAAGGAGGATCAGGTGGAATTTGGGTAGAGGCAGTCCGATGCAAAAGCCACAAAAGTGATCAGGAAGGCTCTTGGAGAAGCCAATAACTAGTAGATCAAGGTTATCAAGGTTGTGGCTCCAAGAAATAGGGCCAGATTTTCAGAGATGTGCTTAAATGTGCAGACAATTCTAATGCACGCTCCCCTCCCCAAAGTGTATGGGACCATGTGTAAATATATGCCTCCCAAAGCCAGTGGTATTCCAGCCATGATACCCCAAAAACTAAATATCCCATAAACCAGAACAGTTTATGAAATCTGTGCATGTATGTGTGCTAAGTCATGGTACACAGAAGTGCATACAGACATAAGCAAAGCCCAGTTTAAAGCTGGGGCCACTCCAGGTATATGTTCATGCACATATAACAGCAGGTAATATTAATTTCTTTGCCTTAATCAAATTTGACACATCACACTGATATTTTGCTACTGTGATCTGCTTCCCATCCATATTAGCATTTGTTGTACTTATATGATACAGGTCACACAATGATTTTACTTCATTCTACATATGATATTATAGGTCACGATGGGATGTGAACAAAGCTGTTTTCAGAATTATGTTTTTGTTTCTTATGCAGAACACTATTAGTACTTCTTATTTGATATGCTAATTTCAGAGGCTAATGTTGCTTTACTTAAATTAATTTGAGTTAATAATAATATATCTTGAGTTCAAAAAGGAAGAACAGTAATGGCGCTAATTTAAATGCAGTTAGTGAATTCAAAATATACACTGAGTACGTGATCTTTTCTTAGTGTAGCTACAAATGCTGTGTATATGCTGGCTAATTACAGACAATAAATATTAAAAATCCCATTACAGATCATACAGACTACTTTTATTGTGCTCAGTCTTAGTTCTGAGAATATAAAGGAATGCCACAATTTGATGATGAACAGGAATTCATTTTTAGCAGTGGAAATTGCTGAGACATTTCCAGTGCTAGAAATATTTCTGCGAGAGGAAACAGTATAGGCATTTCCCTTGCTTCTCACACCTTCCCCAAAATAAGCGATCTTGGTATGAGAAAGGTGTGGGGGGACACTGGCTGCTTCACTACTGCTATTTCTGGGAGGGTGTGGTATGGTGTGGTGTGATGAGGTGATGCTCCCTGCATTTCCCCAGATCAGGGATACCCAGGATTGGAGAACAATTGGGAGTTTTTCCCTGTCACTCCACTGCCCTCCTGTAGACCAAGTGGCGGGGGACTGGAGCAGCAGGGCGATGTCCCCTGCCCATTCTCCAACCAGGCAATCCCCCAGTCTGGAGAAGCATGGAGACCACTGCCCCACTGCTTTACTCCCCTCCCAGAATACATGAGGAGGACAGCACACAAGCATTCACTCTTGCAAAAGAGTCTGTCTCCCAGGGGAGATCTTCCAGGTGTCAACATGGAAGATCTTTTCCGCAGAGGGGCATTTGCCTTGGAAGAAATTAAATGAAAGTTGATACATTCATAGTTTCTACTTGAAAAATGACAATTCTCCTGGTAGAAACACAACACCTGTACCTGGCCCTTGTCTGGCAGCATCAGAAAATGAGGTCAGTGTAACAAAGGAAGTGTTTACTGAAATGTTGTGGTAATGTCAGAATTAAATAGATGTCAGTGTTTTTCAAGATGTTCCTGATTCAGGAAAGCTTGTTCTTTAGGATGACACTTAAATACACATCTGTGTCCCATTTTGATCAGCATGCTCTTAAGTGCTTTGATGAGTCAGAGACTAAAAGAATAATTTTTCTGATATAATAGCCTCAGTTTAGTAAAGAAGTTCAGAACACTTTTAAGTTGATCCCTGGTCAACAAAACACTTAAGTATATGCTTAATTTAAGTACAAACACAAGTGCTTAGCTGAATCAAGGCCATATATTGCAGTCTAAATGCTAATTTCCATAAGAATAATAGGATAAATCCTTTTAAAATGTCGAGTTAGTTTATTTTTCCTGGTGCCAAGCTGCTGTTCTAGAAGACAGAAAAATGTTATCAGAAAATAATCTCTTTGCTATAAAATGTCTTTTCTGCCAAAGTCAATACTACCAGATCTGACACCTGATATATATTTTAAGATTAAAAGGAAAAAAATGTACCATGCAGACCATAATCAGATGATCTTCACCCTAGAGTCCTAAAGGAACTGGCTGGGGTCATTGCAAGTCCCCTGGCACGGCTTTATGAACACTCGTGGTGCTCTGGAGAGGTGCCGGAGGACTGGAAGAGGGCCAACGTGGTTCCCATCTTCAAAAAGGGGAGGAAAGAGGACCC
>NW_017729032.1:15464504-15465577 GCF_001723915.1 Gavialis gangeticus | reverse complement strand
GGTCAGGGCGGCTAGGGTCTGGAACCAGCTTCCAAGTGAGGTGGTGCAGGCTCCCACCCTGGGGGTTTTTAAGAGGAGGTTGGATGACCACCTTACTGGGGTCGTTTGACCCCAGTACTCTTTCCTGCCATGGCAGGGGGTCGGACTAGATGATCTGCTCAGGTCCCTTCTGACCCTAGAAACTATGAAACTATGAAACTATAATCGGTATTATTAGCATCCTATCATCTGACCTAAGTGAAAAAGTCAGAAGAATACTGATTGTCAATAAAGCTGGAAACCACCAGGTTTAAATCTACCGTGTGAACTTCAGAATACATATACATGCAAAGCTGTAAACCAAAGTAAACTGAAAATATAGTTTTGGTTACTGTGTATTTCAGAAGCAAAAGCAAGCACCGTTATGTCTGAATATTGATGATTTGTCTTTTTACCTTCTCTTTAATATCCTCAAATGCTCTTTATTATATCAGAGACCAGATTTGCTTGTAATAGAAAGATAATTCTTTAGTGAAGCTACTGTTCAAAGGCATCCCTAGATTCACTAGCTCACAGCAAAACTGGACACAGCCTACTAATTCATCAACATATCAGTCCATGCATAGATATTCTAAATCTTTGCCTGGAGTGGGTAAATATGGAAGGGGAAGCTGACTACACAATGAAAGGCATTACAAGCTCAAATATGTAATGAAATGATGTTATAGGAATATAACATTTAAAAGTGATAGACTGCTTTAAAACTATCTATTATATGAACTAAGACTCAGATCGGATTACCTACCAGAAGCTAATTCCCAATTCCTTGGAAATTCTGGTGCAATAAAATGCTGATATCACATTTATGTGACAAGACTGAATTATTTAGATGCAATGGACTGTCAAGTGCTGTTCAGAGTACATCTTGTTTTTCTCTGCATGTAAAAGGAATGCCTAAGTCCTGATAATGCATATATATGTATCTACTTCTGCTGCATCTGCTGCATCAGTTCAATCCTCAGGTATGTAGGGGTCTGTTGTTCCATGTCCTCTACAAAGAGGCTGCTTTCCCAGGCTCATTGCTGCTGTGATGC
>NW_017729032.1:15447299-15459504 GCF_001723915.1 Gavialis gangeticus | reverse complement strand
TGATAAGACTGAATTATTTAGATGCAATGGACTGTCAAGTGCTGTTCAGAGTACATCTTGTTTTTCTCTGCATGTAAAAGGAATGCCTAAGTCCTGATAATGCATATATATGTATCTACTTCTGCTGCATCTGCTGCATCAGTTCAATCCTCAGGTATGTAGGGGTCTGTTGTTCCATGTCCTCTACAAAGAGGCTGCTTTCCCAGGCTCATTGCTGCTGTGATGCCTGTTGGATGCGGCTGTCTGATAACTTCTTGTCTGGCGAGCTACAGGGTGCTCTGAGAGACCTACATGTACATAGGCTCATATTAGTGATACCCTGCCTTCCACTTCCCTCACTCCCACCCATGTGGTTGTTTCATCCAGCTAAAGGGCAAACTGAGGCATAGGCAGAGTAAGTGACATGCCCTATTTCAACAGCACATTCAGCAAGCCAGGAGAAGGGGTGAGAAAAAAAAATCAGATAATTTCAACACTTTCTCTTTGTTTCTGTGAATTCCCCTGTCTGTCAATTAATCTTGTCTTATGTCCAGATTAGAAACTCTTTGGAAGAGTCACATCTGTGTTCTGGGTGCCTCATAAAATCAGGTCTGGTTCATGACAGGGCCTGTAAGGTGCTACCATAATGCAAATAATAATAAAACATTCATGTTATGGTTCTACAATCAAACCATTAGACTTTGAGGTGCTAAACTGCCCCCTCAACCCCGCCCCCCCGGCAATACGGGAAACTCGACAAGGGGCCTCCGGATGACTTACAGCCAGTGATGTGTGTGCAAAGTGGAGCACAGGCATGCCCATCTTTGTTGCGGTGACAGAAGGCTGTTAAGGAGCATATGGTAGTTTGGTTTGTAAGAACATCATTTACATTAATGGCTCTCTAATTCCCTGGGGAGTAAGGGAGCTAAGCTTGAAATGACAACCGTTCTATCAGTAGAATAGAAGCAGCAGCAGCAGGGAAGGATGGAAATGGGCATCTGGACTTCCTTGTGCTACGAGTTTCTCTCCTATCATGTGTAAGGGGAATTGTATAAAGGACAGCAGACCTTGGGAATAGCCCATAGCACAGCTGTCAAAGCCCAGGTTTCAGGGATGGAGTTTAGAAGCCTTCAGCCTCCCTGTGGATCAGTAGTTCTCAACCTCTTAGACTCAAGGCAGCCCTCACAAAGTACCAGCTCTTTTTAGTACAGAAAAATAATGGAGTGATCTTCTGGTTCAGAGAACTCAGAAAGCTCACAACAGGTCAGAATGGTTTTGTCACAATGGATTCCTATTTGAAATCTCTGGGTCTACCTTGTAAATCATAGGCATGTGTTGGCACACCTAGGCATACTAATATTGAGCAGCACCCCTAAGAGAACCTTCCAGCACCCCAGGGTGTTGCTTCACCTTAGGTGAGAATTGCTGCTCCTGACCAACACTACCTCTTTATATTTGGGCCCTTCTGGTCTAGACATTCATGACATCAGAGCCGGAGGGTCTTTCTGGTTCTATATTGCCATGTTGGATTCTATATGTCTTCAGGATGGTGCAATATGCTGTACTCCTTGAGCACAAGAGCACTGCCAACCAAGGGACTTTAATCATAGGACCCATTTATCCAGGGATGGGGTGAATTCACCACCGCATTAGGCTCAGATGTATAAAACATGTACTCTAGATCAGAAAGAAACTAGGAGCTCAGTGCAGGAATCACTAGGAGCATATCTATGACCTGTGTTATGCAGGTGGGAAAAGGACATGACTGCCATAGTTCTTGCTTGCCTTAAAGAAACTCCTTGTTTCAGGAGGCTTGTACTCAACAGATGTGAGAGACAGTCCCTGTGTTTTGCACCCCTTTGAATACTGTGCCCTACGTAAGGTGTACAAAAGTGAAGCCTGGTTGGATCCTCCTCACTTCTTAAGTGTACTGGGTACAATCTAGTCCTAGGGGTTCCAGGTAATATCTAGTCACTTATTTAACTGCTAGTGCTTTTTGTAACCGGGAGAACTGTATAAGAGTGATAAGATATTATTGTGCAGCTATTCTATTTCTACAGCTACCCAACAGAAAAATAAACTGGGTTTTGCTGGATTTCCATAACCCCCAGCAGAGACATTATGACTTTGCTTATGTTCTCAATAACCTAGCAGAGACCAAGAGAAAATCCTACCTGAATAAAAGTTAAATATAAAGTAGTAATAGTAGTTCAGCAACATCTCATTTAAACTCTTCTATGTGCTTGATAGAGGCTTTCTACTTAGCTGTTTAGCAAAGTGAAGTAGAAAAAGAAAGAACGCCTAAAAGGGAAAAGGAAATTATGGAACAAGATCTGTAAGGAAATCCACATAGCTTTAGAGGGAATTGAAGGAGTTCTGATGTGTTAAGGTAGCAAAAAAGAAAAGAAAAAATAAATAATAAAGGTACACATATTTCTTTGTATTCTGTTATTTATATGTAAGTCCCAGTGAGATTGTTATATATATTGTTACTGTCTTAAGTTTTAGTAAATGCAAATATTACTCTATGAATCTATTTAAGGAGTGCACAGCTCACTTTAGGTTATGCCAGTAATCAGGAAGGATGGAAAGTGTTAGCTAATTAATTATTTCAAGTGAATTAACACATTGAGGGAATCCTTGGCTTGCCTGCAACTCTGACAGATTTCATTTGCTAACACTTTTCACTTGTGACTCTCAGGTAAAACCCTGACTAGTGCACTTGAATTCCCTCTGGAAATGCTTCTTAATAACAGATGGGTTGATGCTTGGGATAAAAAAGTTTAAAAAAAGGTGCTACTAAAAATCCTGTGAAATGCATACTATGTGTAAGAGTGAGACCTATATTATTATTCCTTCAGTATGACTCTTCACAATATGGTTAGAAAGTTCCAGGGTTTCTCATTACTTTAAGATAAAAGGGAGAATAAATGAAAAACAAAAGGAGCTAATTCCATTGTGCGCTTAGGCCATTGATTGATGCAATGATTATGTAAGATCCACAAGGTTTACTTTGTTTAAACTCCAACCTCTTTTCCACTGTATGACCTCATGAAGGTGAGTCAGCAGGGTTGGACTGTAGACCTGGAATGGATTTTTATTCCCGCAGATATATATTTTTAAATTTCCATATGCTCAAAACTAAAATGGTTTTTGATTTTTTTCTAAATGTTTTTCTGAAACCCCAGTTTGAGAGAACAAAATATTTTATGCAAAAAAAAAGAAGTCCTTTTCCACCACAGAAAAAAGTTTTATTGAAACATTTTTATATTCACTTAAGAAAGGTGTACCAGGTAATAATAATGAATTTTGATGAAATTTCTTAATACAAAATAATTTGTCAAAAATTGTAGTTTCAAGGAGACTGAAACTATTTGTGAAACTGAGTTTGGCAAATCTTTTTGGCCGAAAAGCGGAGAATTTGAAAATGATCAACCTTGTTATTATAATAGTTTTGAAACATGGCTGGGGTCATGTTTTTCAGAAGCACTCTCAGAAGTATATGGAAGTCAGAAATAATAGAGTCAAAGGAAAAAAAGTTGGAAGAAACTTCAGGAGCCATCTGCTCCACCGTCTGTTCATCTCTGGCTAAACCATCCCAGTGAAAATTTTCTCTAACCTACACTTAAAACCTCCAGTGAAGTAGATTTCACCACCTTTGTAGATAATCTGTTCCAGTGTTTGGTTACCTTCATAGCTGAAAAATTCTTCAAAATATCTAACCTAAATCTCCCTTGTTGCAGTTTAAGTCCATTACTACTTGTCTTTTCTTCTGTGGGCGTGGAGGAGAGCTGATCACCAACTACTTTATAACAACCATTTTGTATTGGAAAGTTGTTATCAAATTGCTCCTTAGTCTAGTCTCCTTCAGTGACATAATCTCTGTCTTCCAACTTGTTATTCAGCTTGTTCCCAATCATTTTTGTTGCTTTCTACTGGAATATTTCCATTTTGCCATTTCTTTCTTGAAGTGCAGTTCTCAAAACTGGACACAGTGCTCCAGGTGCCCCTTCACTTGCTTTCAACGGTTATCATTTTCCTGTGACTTGTGTACAATGCCCCTTAGGCATCTCAGTCTGCTACTACAAGCCGTGGGTCATTTCCTGCAGTAAAATGACATGTCCATAGATAACTCCTCAATATGTATTCTCCTTTTGTGGACATAAGTCTGAGCTTTTGGATGTGCCCTGACATATAGGATCTTGAGTGATCAGCAGGGATCCTGGTTTTCCCTGATAAAAAATGGAAAATTCTCTAATAAAAAATTGTAAAATCTGATAAAACCCCCCAAATCCATTATTAAAACAAAAGGCACCCCACAGCACTCCCACACCCTGATAGTGCCCCTCACCCCCCTTATAGCCCCCGCTCCTAGCCCTGCTGGTGCCCCTCACTCCCCTACCCCACAGCCCCCTGGCCCTGCTTGTGCCCCTCACTCCCCACCACAACCACCATACCCCTGCTCATTCCCCACCCACAGCTCCAGCTCCCCAAGCCCCACTGGAAGGGGCCCCCAGCTGCCAGGACTATGGGGTCAGGGATCTGCAGGAGGTAGGGCCTACTGCAGTGGAATGGAGCCCAGCTCCCTCCTGCTGCCTACTTGCTGTGGGTTAGGGCTCCCCACCACTGTGTGCACTCACGGGGTGGGGGAGCCAGGCCCCCCATATCTGTGTGGGGTGGGGGCAGGGGTGGGGTGGGCTGCCCATTGGGGGCTCAGAGTCCCACTCCCTTGGGATGTTCATAGCCCAGTGGGTGCGACCTGACACTGCAGGGAAGAGATGGGCTGCACATGAAAGCTGTTTGCTGCTGTGAGCTTCACATTGCCCTGACAACATGCCCCCTATGTGCAACCCCGTGCTGCCAACCCTGGTGCTGCTGTGTATGCAGGGGATGCATGACCATGGCAGTGCAGAGCTCGCAGCAGCAGCAAGCAGCTTTCCTGCACGGCCCCACTCTGCCCTGCAGCATTGTGTCGCACCTATTGGGCTGAGGAGGCCTTGGGGGAGGACAGCAGGGTGGGGAGCCTAAGCCCACAGCAGACAGCCCACACCCACCCTCGTCCTGCACACAGATCTGAGGGGTGCGGGTCCCCACTCCCCTCCAGTGGGTGCAGTGGTGGGGAGCTGCCCTGCCACCCAGATGAGCCCCCACAGTCCCATCCCACTCCCCTCCAGGGCCCAGCAGCCATGCATTGTGGCCGCAAGCCCCTTGAACCCACCAGCTGGGCAGCAGGCCCAGCCCCACCCCTGCTCAACTCCCTCCCTACTTCCCGATGGCAGTCTCAGTCCCCCACCTCCACTTACCTTCAGGAGCTTCTATCCAGGCTGCTTGTTAGTCATGTGCATATATATGCACATGGTGCTCCCCTGCCTGACTGCCTTCCTCCTGCTTCCTCCTAGCCCTTTGCAGACTGGAACTTTGCCAGCCTGCTGAGGGCTTATTGCAAAACTGCAAAATCCATGGATTTCTCTGCTAAAATTAGAAATCCACAATTTCCTCTGATAAATAGAAAACCTGGATCCCTAGTGATTAGCAGCTAGGTTACCAAACAACTTAGAGCTATAAATTTGGGCCCAGACACCCCTGAAAATAAGTTATTTATAAAAGGGAGCATTATTTGACCAAACATTTAATTTTGGGAAATATTTCTGTAAGTATTGTAATTCCACCATCAGTACACCTTTAGAAGTCATTGAGATGGATTCTAGATCACCTGTAAGTATTTTGGCCCTATCCATGAGTGGCCATCAATGTATTTTCAGGCCAGCCTATTTTAGTGTTCATTAATCTCCTTGTAGAAATGAAAGGTGAGCTGCAAATTTAAAAGTAACATGAACGTGGCATATAACAGTTTTAATATTGGTTGAGATCTTCTTTGTAAATAATGCTGCTTGACAGCATTGGTTCAGCCAGACTGTGCACATTTTTACCTTTGTGTGCATCTGTGTGTGTGCAAATGGAGTATAAAGCTTGGTTTGCTCTCATAAATTAGGAATGCTATAATAGTTCATGGCAATAGGGCTATGTAACAAAGGCCTGCTCCAGGGTTGGCCATGATGCTCCCTGGTGGCCAAGTAGCTTCTGTTTCACCCTGGCTCATGGCCGCCTTCCCTTCTGCTTACCTGCCATGCCTTGATGTAAACATGTATTTAGAAACAGGAGGATACTCTAGGGATCCCTGAGCAAGATCAACTCATAGACTATGGTATAACTACTTATCACCTTAAGGGCTTATTTCATGACCTCTTTACCTCCCCTGCTAGCCATGCCCAAACCTCACAGACAGTCTAATGGGTTCTTGGCCCTGTTCTTTCTCATTCTCTCAGCCCCTCCTTGGCTTTGGGCTCTCTAACCACATCTCTACCCATCTCTGGGCACTGGTCTCTCCTGCCCCATCCATCTTGTCCCCTGAGCCCTGTTTGATGCCTTTCTCACCTTCAGTAACAAAAGCACTAAGCTCCTTGTTACAGGCTGTTGAAAGTACAGAGGGGAACTTGCATGGTCTAGGAGCTTTCTTAGCCTTGACTTATGGCATGGGAATGAGAAGAGATAACCATTAAGGAAGCCCATGTGAAAAAGGTTATTCAGTTAATTTGTTCTCACAAAAGCTTTCCTCACAAGCTGGTATCTGAAGAATTCTTCAGGTTGTCTTGTGACTGTTTTCAAGACCCAGGATAAGTGCAGATATTTGCAAGGAGAGGATAGATTGGGTTAAAAATGGATGCCTGATCTACTCAGTTTGCCCCTGGTGTGGACCTTACACTTAGACTTGGCCTCAGTAATTGGAAATCAATCTAAATCCATAACTGAACAGAAATTCTGTGCACACAGAGCAGTCTAAAAATGGCTGAACCCAGTCTAAGATAGATATGGATTGATTTACACTCAAATTTAAACAACCTAGGTTAGACTGGTGCCTGGAACTTCAGTACAGTTACCTGCATAGCCCCAGGGCTGGGAAAGCCCAGACGCCAGCCCTAGTGCCAGGACTGTGGTTTTTCTACCCGCTCCCCAGGGCACAGGGCTATTTTAATTCTACTGGCCCCTTCCTGCCATGGAACTGCCAGCTTCCCCCACAAAAAAACCCATCCCACAAGCTGCTCCTGGTGCCACTAGCTTTATTAGCATTTGCTGTTCTTGGAAGCTGAGTAAGTAAGTATTGGTGTGGAAACGGGTGGGAGGGATGAGGGTTGGAGAACTAAAAATAGCCTCTGGTATCCCTGCAAGCCCCCCTGTATGCTTCAAGTCCCCCTGACTCCTCTAAATCCTACCAGACCTCAGAAACCCACAAGAATAACACCTGCCCCCCTGATTGCTTCTGTGGATGCCACCTGCCCCTCCATTTCCTCACAGATTGGCAGACTGAACCTTCCCCTCCACCCATCCTCCTACAGATTGCATGTGCCCCCATACGCTCATGGATTGTACCTGCTCCCACACCCTCACACAGATCACGCCAGCCCCACCATCACTCCCATGGGTTGTGCCTGCCCTCTCTCCCCACCCCATGAATCATGCCTACCCTCCATCAATCCCATTGATTGTGCCTGGCCTTCCACCCACCATGGAACCCTGATGCCCCTAAGCCTATTTGCCCTCTATACCCCCAACCTCCTCACTAGCCCCCCCCATCCTGAATTACCTTACCTCAGGTGTCCATTTTTCATGCGATCTAACCTTCCCCTAACTCCTCCAAATGTCTGAACTTCACCCTAGAAAGGAAGATAATTCATTCTACCCTGGATGTATGGCAGTTTGAATGGAGTCATCTGGACACAGCTTCTTTAAAGATAGTATTGATTAAACACATATATTCAGAGGCAGACAGAACTGTTAGTCAATGCAGAGATCTGGAAAGCAATGTATTTCAACAAAAGGACTTTCCATAGGAGGTAAAATATCACACCAATCTGGCTTAGAGGTTGAAATTGTATCAAATGCTGATACAATTTGACACTTAGTCTTCCAAAGTTAATTCAGAATTTGTGAGAAAAAGACTTCCAGTCACCCTAAGGTGATATGTGATTGGGTGCTGAATTAAGAGGCAGAAACAAAATAATTAGGATGGGATGGGAAAAGATAGAATATTTTTCTGCTTTCAATATTCTGTAACTAACCTTAGTGCCAGTTCAGTAGTGATTTCTGTAATAGCTACTAAATGTGTTCCTTTTCAGTAGAAACATAGAAATGCCCTTTAGTCTAGGGCTGCCTATTGCAGATTGCCTAAGCTGAAATTTGAAACATTTAGCCAGGTCCTTCCAGCTGATAAGACAGAGAAATCCTTGGGAGAATTCAAAATCAAAAGAAGAGAATACAAAACAACAGCATTCTCCCTATGTCTGAAGAAGGGTTTTTCTGCCCAAAAGCTTGCAAAGAACAATTTTTCCAACTATTTAGTCTAATAAAAAAATCACATTTATTCAAAGAACCTTGTCTGCCTATGTCCTTAGACCCACATGGCTACAACAAACATCCCCCAGACCAAAATAAAGGGACATGTTCTGATCCAGATTGTTAGGTTTAGATAGCCTATTATTCAAAGAGAGGCACAGAGGCTGGTAAGTGTGATTATGGAGGAGAAAAGAACTGAGGAATCTTAATGGTACAAGACACACTTATAATTATGTTTTCTAATCCATCCCACATCTGTAGTTCTCTCTTTAATGCAGTGATTTTTCTTGTGGTATAATTTGCTGGATTGGTTTTTAATCTACCCATTAACTTTTTCTGTTTTTTCTTCCAACAAAGTAAATATTTCATTGTCTTATCTTACAAGAAAGGACAGGAAAGGGTAGAGTGAAACATGTTTAATCACTGAAAGAAATAGGATAGATTGTTCCTTGGATTAATCTTGGTATTGATTTTTGATACTGTGCAGCATCAAAAAGGAAGAGAAAGTGAGAGAGAAGATTTAGATTTTCAGGAATTCCAGTGCTAAACCCTTCACAATTTTAGGTGCAGCTAAAAATGAAAAAAAACATTTATTACCTTTCTCATCATGAATAGTTGATTGGGGATGAGTGGTAAAGGTGATAAATGTTCATCATGTTGTGCTCTAAAAGAATAAGAGTGAATGAGAAATGGCTAGTTGAAATGGGGTGAGAAATGCAGATAAGGTTTGACAAAATAGATTTTAAAAATTATATAGCAGTAATATGGGGAGTTGCTCAAAGTGCTGCTGCAATTCCTTCCAAACTTTTTGCTGTTGATGAAACAATGAGCCAGTGTTGTAACTAAAATCTGAACTGAAAAAGACAAAAAAAGATGTTGTATATCTAACTTAACAAGAACAGAAAAAATTATGAAAAGAACAGAAAGGTTTAACTTTTTTAGCTATAATATAAGCTAATAATAAATACTAGACATATCTGCATTTCAACTGTTGACATGAGAAAAGAGAAAAATATTTTTTCACCTTCCCACTCTGCTCCTTGGTATTTGCGACTGTCTCTAGTAAGGAAGAGTTGTCAGGACTTTCACATTAAGCCTGCAGCTATATCAGGCAGCACTATGCTATCAGGTTTCAAGATGTCACAGACGACAGAAGCCCATTCCTTAGAGTTAAAAATGAAACCTTAACTTTGCACACAGGCCTGGAGGCCTCCAGCTGTCATGGAATCTTGCAACCTACTCACTAAGCATGTGAGTAGGTTGCAAGATTCCACAAGATTATGTGGAGGAAGCTCGTTTACTGCCTGCTGCATTTTATTGCCTGTGCCTTTCTTCACAGCTCAGGAGAGGGGGTATACATTTTAATTAAAAATCTTAATATTTTTGCACCATAACTCAAATAAATTGCATTGAGTAAGCTGACTTAATTGGCTACAAAGGAATTCCCTGTTGTTATCTTCTTCGGCAACCCCTTGCAGTTGAGGATGATTAGCTTCCAAGATTGTCTTATCAGTGGGTCTAAAGATGGCTGATGAGGCCTATCCAGAATCAACAGATTCCACTACAGCTCAGAAATGTGTTCCTGTGTAGGGTAGGTGGCACTGCATTCTTGATTTGGTCCATGACATGCTATTTCTGCTGCCCCCACTTTTCCATCTCCTGTTGTTGTGAGATTTCAAATTACTAAGATCCCTGCAGCAGACTCTTCCTCCATTTGGGGCAGTCCTGGGTGAGTCTCTCCCGAGTTGACATCAGTGTTGCATTTTCTTAAGTTGGCCATATGTTGTCCATCTCTCAGGACTGTACAGCAAGGTGGGGATCATGCCTGCTTGATAAACCATGAGCTTGGCTTCAGATCTGATATCATGATCTTCAAACACCCATTTATTCAGGTGTAAAAAGGCTGTCTCTTGTGCATTTGAGGCAATGTTGGATTAATTCATCGACATCAGCCATCTGCAAGAGATGGCTTCTGAGGTATAGGAAATAGTGTTCTCCAGCATATCACTGTGGATCTGGGTTACTGGAGCTGGGGAGTGTTCATTAGGGACTTGTTGGTGGAGGACCTTCGTTTTCTGAATGTTAAGTGTCAGTCCCATTTTTCTCGTATGTTTTGGTTAAAGATGTTGATGATTGTCTGAAGGTCTGCTGCTGAGTGAGTGCACACTATAGCATCATCAGCATATTGGAGCAAAATGATTGTGGTCAGGGGGAAGGGAGTCCTAATTTGGCTCAGAGTTAGCTGAGGTTAAAGAGCTTGCTATCCAAGCTGGTAGTTTGGTAGTTTAGATCCATTGGGAAGCGTATCACAGCAAGGAATATTGAGAAGAGTGTTGGAGTTATGACACAGCCTTCCTTAATTCCCGTTTTAACCTCAAATCTGTAATAGATCTATTACTGAGAACCACTGTTCACATACCATCATTGAGTAGGCAGATAAATTTTGGTGGGCGTCCATACTTTAGAAGGATCTTCCACAACACTTCTTGTCTGACAGAGTTGAAAGATTTTGTGAGGTCAGATAAGGCCACGTAGAGAGGCTTATGTTGTTTCCAACATTTCTCCTGCAGCTAGTGAGCTGCGAAGATCATGTCAGTTGTGCCTCTTGATGCCTTAAACCCATACTGAGATTCTGGGAGGAGCTCTTCAGCAAGTGAAAGAATATGGTTCTGAAGGGTTCTTGCAATGATCATTCCTGTGCTAGACAAGGCAATCCTTCTGTATTTTCCAGAGTCAGACTTGTTTCTTTTCCTGAAGATTGTTACAATCTTGGTTCCCCTGAGGTCATCTGGGATTTCCTCATCATTTCAGATCCTTAAGATCACAGATGAAGCTGTAATGTGAACTCCTCTCTTCCCTGTTTGAAGATTTCAGCAGGGATTCCATCTGCTCCATCTGCCTCATTGTTCTTTATCTGCTTGATGGCTTTCCTCACCTTGCCGAGGGTTGGAGGGATTCTGAGATAATTTCTGACTGGCTGTTGTGAAATGGAGTTGAGAACACTCTCATCAACAGCAGAGTCTTGATTGAGAAGGTATTCAAAGTACTCCTTCCAATAGGCGTTGATGGCTCCCCTTTCCTTGATTAGGTCTTCTCCAGCCTTAGGGCTCAAGGGGGTTGGTCCCTGAGTGCTTGAACCATAGATGGCTTTGGTGGCACTCAAGAAGCTGTACATATCATGGATGTTGGCCAGATGTTGAATCTCCTTAGCCTTGTCTTCCCATCATTTGTTGTTCATATCGCACATAGGCCTTTGGACCTCTGCCTTGGCTTAATGGAGATTCTTATCTTTTGCTTGGAATTGTTGCATTTTGCCAAGCACAAAAGGCCTTGCGCTTGTGACCAATCAACACTTGGATAACCCAGTCATTCTCATCAAACCAGTCTTGATGTTTCCTGGTAGAGAATCCAAGTGTCTCTTTACAGACACTGATGACGGTGGTCTTGAGGGCACCCCACATGCTACTGACATTCTCCCGTTGTTGTTAATTGGAATGCACCAGTTTTTCATTGAGGCATCGGTAGAAGAGGTCTTGCTTGCCTGCATTCTTGAGGCCTTCAACATTGATCTCCCATCAGCATTGCTTCAGCTGCAGCCATCATTCGGTGCTGGTGGATGGGTCATATTTGACCTGGGGAGAAGTGGGCAGTGTAGTCCCATGGGGCTCGGTCCTTGGGCCCGCGCTGTTCAATTTCTTTATCTTTGGACAACGGGGTGAAAAGCAACCTCTTTAAATTCACTGATGATACCAAAATTTGGGGTGAGGTGAGCGCTCTAGTAGGGAGGGAAAGACTGCAGCAAGACTTGGATAGGTTACAGGGGTGGGCTGACAAA
>NW_017729032.1:15443321-15447175 GCF_001723915.1 Gavialis gangeticus | reverse complement strand
CAGGGCAGACCTTACAATGAGAGACTGCGGGACCTGAACCTGTTCAGCCTTCACAAGAGAAGGCTGAGGGGGGACCTGGTGACCGTCTATAACCTCACTAGGGGGGACCAGAAGGGTTTGGGAGAGACCTTGTTTCCCCTAGCGCCTCCTGGCATAACAAGGAATAACGGCCATAAGTTGTTGGAGAGTAGGTTTAGATTAGACAGCCATAAGAACTACTTCACAGTCAGGGTGGCTAGGATCTGGAACCAACTTCCAAGGGAAGTGGTGCTGGCTCCTACCCTGGGGGTCTTTAAGAGGAAGCTTGATGCTTACCTGGATGGAATCATTTGAGCTCAGTTTTTTTCTCCTGCCCAGGCAGGGGGTCGGACTTGAAGATCTACAAGGTCCCTTCCGACCCTACTTCTATGATTCTATGATCATTTGGGAGCCAGTTTGAGTAATATAACCAAGTGGATGAGTCAGTGTTCAGTCCAGTAATCATCTGCTCCTAGTACAGCTCAGGTGATGCTTTGCAATCCCAGGCACAGAGGATGACATAATCAGTCAGGTACCAGTGCTTAGATTGTGGGTGTTTCCATGATGTTTTTGTCTGTTCTGTTTTTCTGGTGCACCAGTGTGTAGGTGAAGGTGAGTTGTGTTCTGCATATTTGATCAAAAGGAGGATGCCATTGGAGTTGACCTTTCCTACTCCTTCCTTGCCAATGGTTCCATTCCAGAGGTTATGAATCTGGATTGAAATCACTGAGAAAAATAAGTCTGTTTCCCTCTGTAACATCAGAAAGGACTTAGTCAAGGTTGGTGTAGAATTCCTCCTTTGTTTCATCGACGATGTCAAGAGGTGGGGCATACGTGCTGATGATAATGGCATATTGGCTCCCCTCCAGTTTAAGATGGAGTCATGAGGTGCTCATTAATTCCTATAGGGAACTAATTGAGTTGGTTTATGAGTTCATTCTTAATGATAAAATCAACTCTGTGGGCTCAGTGTTCTCCTTCATGTTTACCCTTCCAGAAGAAGGTATATCTGCCTCCATGTTTTTTGAGTTGCCCATTTCCTGCTTCCTGGGTCTCGCTTAGTGCAGCTACATTCATTTTGTCACCTAAGTTCTCAGGCCACAGAGGCAGTGGAGCTCTCTGGACATTCACTATTAGGGTTGTCCATGAGGGTCCTGTTGTTCTAGCTCCCAAAAATAATGGTATGTCTTTGCTGGTATTTTTGATCACAATAAAGCTGATCCCACTGAATATGCATATCCAGTCAGGAAGAAACACAGAATACTGTATTAGACAGGCTATGTTTAGGGCAGCTTTTCTAGCCCCTTCCCCATGTAGGGTGAGCACAGCAGATCCTGAAGATGGCTGCTGAATCACAGTTACAGCTGCCGAATTGCACTCCTGTTTCATCCAAGTACTAGATGATTTGTTTGTAACTGCTGCCATCCTGCCAGTTCATAACTAGGAGCTTTCAAACCTCACAGTCCTACTCCCATCACCTTTAGCTGGTCTCCAAAGTACTTGAGGAATGACCTGGCATGGAAGACACCTGTGCTTGATTTCTTTTATTGTGGAAAAGCTGCTGCATATCAGCTTCCACACGGCTCTTGATAGAACAGGACCGTGATCCAATGGCAAGAAGACAAAGACAACTGGGGATCTCATTCTGCTGCAGCCTTCATTCACCTTCACAGATGTTGAGATTCTAACATCTTCTTCCACCTAATCTGCCACTGAGGACTTGTAGACCCCTAAGTGGGGGCTGGGGTAATGCTAACAAAGAAACAGTCATGGACCAAGCAGCATCAGCACTACCAGGATGTGGTGAGGACAGCAGATGGCAATGGTTTCCCTCCTGAAAAGCCACATATATCCTTTGACAGTGCTGTGACATGGTGAGTACAGGTCACCACTATAATAATAAGCCTGCCTCTGTTGGTATAGAGTTGTTATCACTGGACTTAATCTCCAGGCCTTCCTAGTCATGGGCATAAAAACTTCCACTGTTTAAGGGAAGTATCTAACACTCAGTGAATAAATTATTATGTATTCTTTCCTTTACCCATTCCCAGATAATGAAAAACTGTTATAACTTCAGCTGGTGAGAGAAGAATTTTTAGCTTGTGAAACAGCAGATCAGGCTCCTTGCACTGGTCATCTGCCATTGAATCAGCCATTACTTTACCTGGCCTCTCTGTGCCCTATCTAGAGGATGTGAATGTATTTCAGCTCTTATTTAGAACCTTCATTGTAACTAAGGACAAAAATGTTTACATGACAAAAAAAAAATCAGCTTGGACTGGAGTGCCAGGACTAGTTCAGCAAACCTTTCCTTGGATTCATGATAACCCAGACAAGGTTTACAGGACTGTGTCTCTTGGCATCAGGATCAACAGAGAGAACACGGATTAAACGTATGAGGCTAGAAGCACCTAATGCTTGTTTAAGTACTAATTTACCATTCAATGGTAAGGAGTTATGTGCTTAAATACGACTCTGAGTCTGGTCCCTTAGGGGTTGAACTATTGCCCCTACTCTGAAAGGTACACCCTCCAGGTCAAGGTGAACACACATTGCCAGGGCTCTGTAAGGAATGTGTTTGTACTGTTGCCCACTTATATTTACCCTTTGAGTCAAATCAAGGTCCCCAGGGCTGTCAACCTAGTACAGTTCACAAGTTGAAAAAAAATCAAAGAGAATTTTAAATGAAAATAGGAGGAAAGAAATTCCCCACAGGGTTGTGTGAGGTTAGTGCAGAAAAGAAGCAGCTCCTCTGATTTTTCCTTAGTGCCCTTTGCTTTGGTACAAAGTTCAGTAAGCTGTGAATGCTTGTCAGTATGTGGGGGTATTCTAGAAAAATCGACCCTTTGTCCTCATTGCAGTAATTGTTAGATAGTAGTAGTTATAACAAGTAGTTATAACAGGATCAAACCACTGAAGAGTTTACTTGGAAAGCAAACCTTACCTAGTCAGCTTTTTATAAATGTATTGTTGTTAATTTTTTTTTAGACAGCGTGGTAGCTCTGGCAGATATTACAAATCATGCAAGCACTACATATCACTTTTCGTTTACAGATGGTATGTAAAAGGAAAATGAATTGTCAATAGATATTGTCATTGGGTATGAGTAGTATGTGTCATAACTAGTTTTAAACACAAAGAAGATGTGACAATTGGTAATAAATCTTGGTTATAAGTAATTTATTGGTTCCTAAGAATCTATAGTGACAAAACCATAGCTTAAATGACTTATTAATAATTCATATACATATACATAGAACCTTAATGTAAAATGTGACCAAATAATTCTTTATTTTTAAAAGAATTTTCCATGTGTTGTTTCCAAGCTCATAGACAGTTGAGTGCAAGCACGATCTAAATGCTGCAGTAGCTTGCCTAAATACCATAGCATACAGGAATCTGTGTTAATGAAGGGTTTTTAAATGAAATATTAAAATTCAAAACACAGTCAGTTTAGCAAATCCTATATTTATTTTGAACTGCAGTAATTTTATTTTACACCTTTCCCTCAGTTTAAGTTATAAGATATAACCATACCTTGTTCAGAGGAGACAGTTTTGCATAGGTCAGAATTAGCAAATTTCACAAAGATTGAGGGGAATCATAAATAATGTAATGGATACATCACTTGATACAGAGCCATATGTATTACTTGGAAAACTGGGCTTAACCAAACAATATATGTTTCAATATGGCTAAATGTAAAGTTATACATTTAAGAACAAAATGTAGGCCACACTTGCAGGACAGGGTCTTTATTCATAGTTTCGTAGAAGAATCATAGAATCATAGCCGTCGGGTTGGAAGGGACCTTATAGATCTTCAAGTCTGACCCC
>NW_017729032.1:15442088-15442317 GCF_001723915.1 Gavialis gangeticus | reverse complement strand
CTCACCCCAAATTTTGGTATCATCAGCAAATTTAAGCAGGGTGCTTTTCACTCCATCATCGAAATTGCTGATAAAGAAATTGAACAGCGTGGCCCAAGGACCAAACCCTGGGGGACTCCACTGACCACTTCTCCCCAGGTCGAATATGACCTGTCCACCACCACCCTCTGAGTGCGACCCTTCAGCAAATCTGCAATCCATCTGACTGTGTAGGTATCAATGCCACAGT
>NW_017729032.1:15434272-15440802 GCF_001723915.1 Gavialis gangeticus | reverse complement strand
CACCCCCTGATTTGGGAGACTGTTTGGACCCCTCTTTCTTACCTGGGCACTCCTTGCATTTGTTACCTGTCTTGCTCGGGTGGTGTCTCCTCATCTTCCTGTGGCCCCCTCCCCCAGTGATGCTAGTTTAAAGCTTGCCGTACTAGATCAGCCAACCTGGAAGAGAAGACACGTTTGCCTTTAGGAGAGAGGTGAAGCCCATCCCACCCCAGCAAGCCCCCCACCCAAAAGCACGGGTAATTATCAAAGAACCCAAGGCCTGCCTGGCGGCACCAACTGCTTAAGTGCTGGGACCTCGCCAATGCAGGCCTTGTGTTGCTGTCCCTGCCTACTCACTGGAAGAAGAGAGGAAAATACCTCCTGCGCCCCTGTGTCCTTAAGCTTGTCCCCCAGAGCCTTGAAATCCTTCATAATGCAGTCAGGGTTGTCCCCTGGCGGCATCAGTCATCCCTGCATGGATGACAACCACAGGGTACTGGCCTGCAGGTCAGATGTAGGCTGGGATCCTCTCCATGATAACACTAACCCAAGCCCCAGGCATGAAGCAGACCTCCCACATCATGAGGTCAGGCCAACAGATGGGGAAAGCATTTGCCCAATGTGGGGCTCAAACCCACGACCCTGGGATTAAGAGTCCACTGACTGAGCTAGCCAGGCACTGATCTAAGCTAGCTAGGCACTGGTTTCACAGTAGCTAGGGTCAGGAGGGACCTGAACAGTTCATCTAGCCTGACCCCCCTGCCACAGGCAGGAATGAATGTCGGGTCCACAAGACCCCAGACAGGTGATCATCCAACCTTCTCTTGAATTTGCCCAAGGTAGGGGCGAGGACCACTTCCCTGGGATGTTGGTTCCAGATTTTGGCCACCCAAACTGTAAAATATTTTCTTCTGATCTCTAGCCTAAACCTATTCTCCATCAGCTTATTACCATTGTTCCTCGTCACCCCAGGCGGTGCTGGGGAGAAAAGGGCTCTACCTATTTGCTGTTGATCTCCCCTGATGAGTTTGTAGGCAGCCACCATGTCCCCCCTCAGCCTCCTTTTGCTGAGGCTGAACAGGTTCATGTCCCTCAGTCTCTCCTCATAGGGCCTGTCCTGCTGCCCTCTCACCAAGTGGGTGGTCCTCCTCTGAACCCTCTCCAGGCTGGCCACATCCCTTTTGAAGTGTGGTGCCCAGTACTGGACGCAGTACTCCAACTGCAGTCTGACCAAGGTTGCATAGAGGAGGAGTATCACCTCTCTGGACCAGCTTGAGATGCACCTTTGGATGCATGACAAGGTATGGCTGGCCTTGCTGGCTGTGGTCTGGCATTGGCAGCTCATGTTCATCTTGGAGTCAATAATGACTCCAAGATCCCGTTCTGCCTCAGTGCTTTCAAGAGGGGAACTCCTCAGCCTGTATGTATGCTGTGGTTTCCTTCTCCCAAGGTGCAGCACCCTGCATTTGTCTACATTGAACCCCATCCTATTCTCATCTGCCCGCTTTTGTAGTCTGTCTAAATCTATTTGCAGCCTCTCTCTCCCTTTAAGTGTGTTGACCTCACCCCACATCTTAGTGTCATCAGCAAACTTGGACAGCGTGCTTTCCACCCCTTCGTCCAAGTCGCTGGTGGAGATATTAAACAGTGCGGGCCCAAGAACCGAGCCCTGGGGTACCCCACTGCTCACATCTCACCAGGTTGAGTACAACCCGTCCACCACTACTCTCTGGTTGCACCCCATCAGCCAATTTTTTACCCATCCAACTGTGTAGGCATCAGTGTCACAGTCGCTTAATTTATTGATGAGGATGGAGTGAGAGACAGTGTCAAAGGCCTTCTTAAAGTCTCGAAAGACTACATCCACAGTGACACCATCATCCAAGGATTTAGTTACTTGGTCATAAAAGGCAATCACGTTGTTCAGGCAGGACCTGCCTTTGATGAACCCATGCTGATTGCCCATGCTTTGATGAACCCATGCTGTTTTATTCTGGAAAGTAGGGACTGTGAAAAGGACTTTGGGTCATGGTGGAAAATCAGCTGAAACATTAAATGCTATATCTGTTCATTCAATTCAATGCTATATCTAAAAGGGTTAATACCATTCTTGGGTGTATACAAAAGGAAGAAAAGTCAAGTAGCAGTAGAGAGATAATTTTATTGCTATATTTGGCACTGGTACAACTGCTACTGGAATACTTTGTCCAATCCTGCTATACATAATTCAAGAGCATTGAAAATTGGAGAAGGGTCCCAAGAAGAGCTATGATAATGATAAAGGATGGAAAATGCACCTTATACTGAAATATACAAAATCAATCTTTCTAGTTTAGTAATGAGAAAATTAAGGAGTGAGTTGATCACATACAATAAATATTATATTTACTTGAATCCAAGATGACGTCCTTTTTCTTTTCAACATGGGGGGGAAAGCCCCTTATCTTGGATTTGAGTTCAAGGTTGGGCGTGAGGGATAGCAGACAACTTCTGTGGCTTTGGCATCTGCCTCAAGCAGGAGTTGGGATCAGAAGCAGAGCTGTAGCACCTACCTACCCACCCCCTGCCCTGCCCACCATATGCCCCTCAACCACTTCTACTTCCCCTTATACCTGGCCCCCTCTGCCTGCTTCCTTCCAGCCACTGCACCCCACCACCATCCCAGTACTTACTGCCAATTGCAGTTGTGGCCTGGGGCATGGAGCATAGGATAGCTCCAGCAGCAGCTTGGCCATGCAGCAGTGGCAGCAGCTTTAGCAGCAGGTGGGGAGGGGGAGGCAGGCAACAGAGGGATGCAGTAGGAGGCACAGGCATTGAGGGGTACAGACACTGGGGCACACAGACAGACAACAGAGAAGAACAAGTAGCAGGAAGGGAAGGGGTGGGGGTCAAGGTGCTGTCATTTACCCCCACCACACATATCTACTCCTCTGCCACTGCTCTGCCCACTGTAGCAGTGGGGGAATGAATGTGACTCTCCAATGATTATATTCTAGACATAGAACATTATAACAAATTTATACATTTTTCATGTCCAGAATCTAATAATTTTGGGGTCATTTTAACTTCAAAGTTGTTTTGGATTCATATAAATACAGTACCTATGTAGGGAAGAGATATCTGATAACAGAAGGATCTTCTGTCTGGCAGAGAAAGATATCAAAAATTAGGTGACTGTAGCATCGATACCTGCACAGTCAGATGGGTCATAGATTGGCTGGAGGGCTTCACCCAGAGAGTGGTGGTGGATGGTTGTTTTCAACCTGGAGGGATGTGGGCAGTGGGGTTCCCCATGGCTCGGTCCTCGGGCACATACTGTTCAACATCTTCATAAGCAACTTGGGCAAGGGGCTGAAAAGCACCTTGTTCAAGTTTGCAGATGACACTAAGATCTGAGGAGAAGTGGGCATGTTACAAGGGAGGGACAGGCTACAGCTAGGCCTGGACAGGTTACAAGAGTAGGAGGATGAGAATAGGGTGGGTTTCAATACTGACAAGTGCAAGGAACTGTACCTGGGGAGGAAGAACCTGCAGCAGACCTACAGGCTGGGGAACTCCCTTCTCATAAGCACAGAGGCAGAAAGGGATCTTGGAGTCATTATTGACTCCAAGATGAACATGGGCCACCAATGTGAGGACATGGTCAGTAGGGCTAACCTCACTTTGTCATGCATCCACAGATGCATCACGAGCAGGTCCAAGGAGGTGATCCTCCCCCTCTATGTGACACTGGTCAGGCCACAGTTGAAGTACTGCGTCCAGCTCTGGGTGCCTCACTTCAGGAGGGATGTGGACAGCATCGAGGGGGTCCAAAGGAGGGCCACGTGCATGATCAGGGGCAGCAGGGCAGGCCCTATGAGGAGAGGCTACAGGACCTGAACCTGTTCAGCCTTCACAAGAGAAGGCTGAGAGGGGATCTGGTGGCTGTCTATAAACTTACCAAGGGGGACCAGCGGGGAATGGGAGAGTCCCTGATCTCCTGAGTACTACCAGGAGTAACTAGGAATAACGGCCATAAGTTAACTGAGAGTAGGTTCAGGTTGAACATCAGGAGGCACTACTTTACAGTCATGGCAGCCAGGATCTGGAATCAACTTCCAAGGGAAGTGGTGCTCTCTCCTACCCTAGGGGGTCTTCAAAAGAAGGCTGGATAATCATGTAGCCGGGGTTGTTTGACCCCAGCATTCATTCCTGCCCATGGCAGGGGGTTGGACTTGATAACCTGCTCGGGTCCTTTCCGACCTGACCAACTACGAAGCTATGAAACTATTACAAATCCAGTGACTAGAAGGTGAACCTAGATGAATTTAAGTGCAAAGTGAACATTTTAAAACATGCAAGTAATTAATCTTTGGAGCAATTTATCCAGGTTTATGGTGGATTTGCCATTATTGGGAACATTTTCACTCCCTCCACCTCTCCCCTCCCCCCAAAAACCCAAATGGAAGTAGAAAGTAATACAAAGAATCCCATAGTCTGATATGCAGGATTTGAAACTTAGATCATTGCAATGATCCCAACTAGCCTTGTAATATATAAGGACAAAATATAGTAACATTGCCATATTAACGTTCAGTTAAGAATCCATTAAGCTTCATAGAACATTTCACAACTACCAGCTATTTTTTTGGACCATAGAAAAAGCTTTGACTAAAAATAAAAGCTCAGATCTGTAGGAACTAGTGATGTTTGTAGAAAATACTTTGGCCTCCCAGGGGTATAATACAAGAGGCTCTTAGCATGTATCCAGCTAACTTGGAAATCATAAAAACCATGAAAATTCATGGCTGCAAGGAATCTTAAGAGGTTATCTAGTCCATCCTCTTACTGTGATGTAGGGCAAAGTGTACCTGGACCCTCTTGAAAGATGTTTGCTTAACCATTTCTTAAAAACCCTCCACTAATGGTGATTTTACAAATTCCATAAGTAATTATTAGAGTGCTTTACCTAGTCTAATAGTTAATTTTTTCTTCTTTTTTCCAGCTTAAATCCCCTTTCCTGCAAATTAAGCAGATTACTACTTGTCCTACTCTCAGCGAACATGGAAAACACTTGTCTTACTCTTTATAGCAGAATTTAGCTTATTTTAAAAAATGATAGCCTGCCCCCACCTCAGTCTTCTATTTTCTAGCCTAAACATGCCCAACTGTAATTGCATATACACATGCACTTCACTGTAGATTAGACTAATTAGCTGTGGAGTACAGCATCACCATCTATGTGTGTGTTGGTATGAGGCCTCAGAAAACTAATTGACACTGGCATAGGATAGTACTGTCAGGGACAGTATTTTCATATGCTGGGGTAATTTACTGCAGTTAAAAATGTGTAGATACTGACCATGGGCATAAATTGCACCCAGTCAGCCAGGGGCCAGACTCCTGCCTGCTGCCTAGCCACAAGGCTCCACACTTTCAGCACTCTTGTGCCCCAGCCAGCCCTGACACCACCCAATACCACAACCTAGAGACCAGGGCTGACCCCCCATGCCCTCTGCCATCCTGGGTCTACTCCCCCTACAGCAAAAATTGCTGCTGTCCCAGGCTGAATCTGGGAGTAGTTTACTCCTGGTCAAACTGCTCTGGAGTTTATTGCCCTGAATTAATTGCACATACAGCTGTGGGGCACATATAGCCCTTTGTGTTTCACTGTGTATGTTGGGTCTCACAGTCTGTGATCATCATTGCTACAGAACAGATGGTTTTGTTCCCTTTCAGAACATAGAGAGGTTCCAGCCAGGCCACTGGCCTTGTCCAGCTCCTCAGTTTTCTTTCTGTCTTAGGAAAGAAGAAAAATAGAGACAACTACCTCTCAGTAGGCAAATCTACACATGCATTAATATGCCTTCTCTAATGTACATTAAATTTAGGACCTCCAATATGAGGTACTAAATTAATGCGCATTAGGCTGTGCTAGAGCGTAGTAACACATTTGCATGCTTTTTTAGTGATGCTTAATGTGCGATAGACTTTTACTGCACATTAGTATAATATCACGTTTTTTTGCGGTGCACAGATATTTTTAGCAGCTACTTCTCCAGTGTTGCACTATAACAGGGGAGTACACCACTATGGTGAAGTAGCGGCTGGTCACATGTAGACACTTATGGATGCTAAAATCACCATAATGCCTTGATACGGTTTCATAGCTTCACATGTAGATGCACCCTGTAAGTCCTGTTTCCTTGGCTGCCTTGGATTAACATTGCCCTCTTACCTAAGAAGTTCTGCTTAGTGGTTGTTTCTAGGTTTAGAAGTACATTTACAAAAAGTCTAGCATCTGACTATGCCCTACCCTACCTGAAAAGTGTCTCTCATGCGTGGGTCTGAGTTACTCCCTCTGGAATATCCTAGAAGAGAAACTGCAAAATCAAGAAACTTCTTTACTGAAGACCAGCCCTTAGAATTGTGTTGAAAACATATTTACTGTCTTCAAGATGTTTTGAAGTTTTGGGGAGAAAAACATCCATCCTGAATTTGCACAAAAATTTTAATCCTACAAATGTTCATGCACCAAATTAAAAAAAAAAGGGGGGGGGGGGGGGGTGGGG
>NW_017729032.1:15427558-15434121 GCF_001723915.1 Gavialis gangeticus | reverse complement strand
AAAAAAAAAAAAAAGGGGGGGGGGGGGAGGGGTTGGGGGGCAATTGCAACATTTTATTTCAGTGTTTTTAATTTTTTGGTTTTGATTATGGTGGTTTTATTTTTTTTTAAATATTTACTGTAATTACCTTTAGTTTCTTAACAAAATGTAATTTTGAACCAGAAAAGTAAAATATTTTTCAAAAATGACAAAATGGAATATTTCCATTTTTTTCAAACCTCTTTCTATCTTTTATTTTCTGGTAGCAAAAAATCCACTGAAACTGTGAAGTAGTTTCAGTAAATTGACATTTTCCTGTGGAAAAAAGTTTCACTGCAAAAATTCCCAGTCAGCTCAAGGAGACATGCAAAGCTGCCAGTTCATGGTCCAAGCACATTCTATGTAATCTATATACTTGGTAGAATAAATCCTGGGAGAAATGGCATAGAAGGCAAGTAAAGGTGCATGAAAAAAATCATTTATGTGGCATTGCAATTTATCACCCCTCCAAACATATATATAGAAATGATTCCAAATATACTCGGCTCTTTTATACACTTTGAAATATTTTTATGCTTCATGTTACTGGAAAAGAATGAAGGGAAAGATGCTGGTATGAACTTGAACTTTAAAAAATATATTTAATATTGCTAATTTTTCATCAGCAACCTTAAGAGGAAATTGGAGCATGGCATTTTTAAATGTAATGAATGTAAATAGATAAATGAAGCAAAATGGAGGCTATTTTTCACATTATTTCAATAAAACTTGAAGCAACACGTACACCTGCTTTATTAGTGTGCCTATTAGCATAATCCAATTCCCTTCAACAGCTGTTCCATTCTCCTCTGCTGTTTGAAGTGGAGGGCATACATTATTTAGGGAAAATGCTGCTCTGTGACTTCGGTAAAAGAATTTTTGATCACACATCTTAAAGGTTAGATGTGAATGACATATTCAGACCCCTGGAAAAAAATAAGTTGCAGTACAAGTCTGTTATTTTTCAAAGCCAAGCTCATGCGCTCATATAATTATTTGTTATCTTTCTTTAACATGAGAGCTAATAACCACATAACTTACAGAGTGAGTGATACAGTGCATATAATAGTATGAAAAGTCAATGTTTCTGAGAACAGAACAAATATATAATATGTGAGGTCTGTTCTGTTTATCTGGTTAAATTGCCCATCTCATTGTAGTCTGAAGATGCTACAGTTAAGATTTAACAGACAGCGGTTGTTTTAACTCTTCATGGGTATAAAGGAAGTTCAAAAGTGCTCAGTACCGTTTCCATTGAAGTCATTGGCAATACACCTATGTATTTCAGTGGAAGCAGCCAGGGGTGGATCCAGGATTTCACAAAGAAGAGTGCAGGGGCAGCAACTGGCACAGCAAGGGAGGCTGCAAAGTCACCCCCAGCCACATCCCACCCCCACACTGGTGCAGCAGACTGTACCATAGGAGCCTCTGGAGATTTTGAGTCCTCAAAGAGGGTAAGAATCTTCTCTACCCTTACCCTCCATTCTCAGAGACACATCCCCTTCCTTATCCCCCTCTCCCTGCCTGACACTGCTGCTTTATCTTCTGTCCCAGAGGTGGGAGAGAAGCACCCACCTGTCCCAGGTGCTCTCACCTACTCCTGACAGGTTGCAGGGGGTCTGGGCTCAGCTGTGGACAGCAACAACCGCAGTAAAAATGGGCCTGAATGCTCCCCCTCCCCACTCCTGCTCCTAGGGTGTCCAAACACGGAGGGGTAAAACACTCCCCTGCTGCTGCTGCTGTCACTCCAGGACTTCTCTCACCCCTGGGAAAGTAGCAGCAGGCAGAGAAAGGGGGTGGGGATGTGTCTCTAAGGGGAAGGGAGAGGATTCTTTCCTGCTTTGGGGATTTAAAAATGTCCCTGGCGGCTCCCACAGCATGATCCAATCTGAAAAAGAGGTGTGTGGCTCTGCTGTACCCTGTCTGGATCTGCCTCTAGAAGAAGCATAAGGTAAATACTGAGTATAAATTCCATGCAGGCTGCTATTCATTGCATTACAGAATGAATGAATGCCATTACAACTTAAAACCAATATTACCCCTGCAAGACAAAGCAGTTTTAAGAGTCCATGTGGCTGGTCCACATAGTGGCTTCTGAATCTGCTGCTTTAATTTATTTAGTAAAGGCATCTAGGTTCTTGCTTTGAGCGTACAAGGGACTTCATTCAAACTCTAATGGAAGCATAAAATCATTTGAGTGAAGGAGCTGATTGGTCATAATATTTGTGGAAAGAAAAAATGTTGCAACTGATGGCATGATTCAGTGGCCACAAGAGTGTTTCAGAAGTGGTTCAGCTACCATTCTGTAGCATTTTAACGGCTCAGTAATTGTGCTGGACAAGAAGAAACAGGGGGCCTCCTTCCTTACAAAGGTGTGCTAATCAATCAAGTAGAAGAAGTTCTGCCAGTCTAGAATAAAAGGTATCATTTTGGAACAAAGAGTTCTAATTTTTGGTATGCCAATCTAGAGACATTTGTCCTGAGATAAACCTTTTTATCATAGACGAAGTGCAGCCATTCAGAAGTTTATGTCCGCTGTTCTAGGGTGAATTCTAAAAAGGTTCACAGAATAAGAAATACTAACAGTTTATCCTGGGAAATCGCAAAGTGCACCTGAATGGTTATCCTGGGATTGCATCATTGAATCAATGACAGAAAAGCAGCAGTACATTTAGCTGCTCACTACATCCTAATTGGTGTGGAATCCTGCTTGGTCTACACACCAATCCCAGGGTGTTTCTGTCCCAGGACAAAAACAGGTCAACTTGTCCAGGGGCAAATGCAATGTGTGTTCCTAGCCTGAGTGTGTCTATATGGCGCTGCCACAGTCGCTGTACATGTATTAGTGTCTGCAGAAGGATAGAACGTATTTGCATGCATGCAGTGCTGCACTACTTCTGATATGGGAGTTAGTATGCATAGAACAGGCGCAGCATGTCTCATCAGGGAGACATCCTTACATTATTTACAGAATTAAAACTAACTATATTAATCTGACAAACATTTGCAGCAAATAATTTGACCAACTGGAATTGCAGGCCTTTGAATTTTCTACGGATTTAGCAGAGGACTAGCACTGCGTACTTCACTACAGAAATTCCTATTCATCAAATAATGTGCAGAAAAAAATAAAAAAGAATGTTTTACTTCTTGAGTTTTATAAATTAGTAAATTCCTAATTTTCAAGTTCATTCATTAAATACTTAGGGTTGGGTTTTTTTGACAAAATGGCATATTTTTTATATGGCACATGACCTTCTGATTTAGAAGTAGTATTACACAAACCCAAGTGGGTAGCACAAAGGCATAGCAGACCTCAAGAAACTACACACAAGGAGGCAGAGATTGTGCACAGGAAATTGGGTATGAACCCTGTAGTATTTACAGTGTGCAGTAATACAGTATCAATAACAGAGCTACATTTCAGAATCCTGCTGCTCTAAGATCTCTTGGGAATCTGACATAGTATTTCAAATGACTAACGGAGAGAAGATCTTTTGTCATTAATTGAAAGAGTGATGTATCCTGTTTACTCACAATAGCACATCCTGTTTCCATTTATATGATGCATCAATCCAGACAGCTGTGACTTTTGCATATATTCTGGCTTCGTAGGAAACGAATAAATGGGAATTCACTGACCTTTACTGCTGCCATGTTATTCTAATGTAATTATTATTACATGCTTTAGAACTGTACTTATATCCAACAGCAACTGGCCATCTTTAACATGCAGTTTTAGGTGGAAGAACTCCACAAGCAGAAGATAGTCCTCCATCCTTCCATTCTCTTTTACTAACAGATTTCTCAGATAAAGTCTGACTGTAAATGGAGTCGGTGTATTTCTACTTGTGTCAGGAAAATGATTACTCAATAAAGATAAGTTTTTCCATCTACAGGACCTGGCAAAACTGGTTCACTCTTTCTGACTTCCACCTACTTTACAAAGTTCTTCTGGTCGGTTCTTTTGATTGGGGTGAGGTTCTAAAATGGCCGCAAGGTCCATGATCCAAGAGAAAATATAAGACTGGTCGGGGGGTATCCATTGCTGTATCTTCTTCTGTGTGCAGCAAATATGCAGCATTACTTTGAGAGAAACCATCAGCCTCACTTACAGGCTTTTTTAGTGCATAAGAAGGCTGATGAACAATATGAACTCTCTGGAAGTAATAACATCTCTGGCAGTTTTCATTATATCTATGGCATCTCCCATACCACTTCATACTAAATTAGCTATCCTCTTTAGTAAAGCCATTAACAAATTTCAGAGAGTCCTTCCAGGGCTCAAGGACAATGCTTCACTGAAAAAATACTTCTGCATACTTCAACTCAAAATCATAGAATTGTAGAAAATTAGAGCTAGAAGGGACTCCAGGAGGTCATCTAGTCCAACCCCCTGCTAACAGCAAGACTACCCCCAGCTAGATCATCCCAGCCATAGCTTTGCCTGTCTGGGTCCTGAAAACCCCCAAGGATGGAGATTCCACCACCTCTCTGGGTAACCTGTTCCAGTGCTTTACTACCCTCCTGATGAGAGTGGTTTTTTAATAGCTAACCTAAACACCTCTTGCTGCAACTTGAATGTTCCCTAAGGGGCATGTCTACATGTGCCACTATGGCACCATTGCTACTGTGCCGTCATTTAGTACTTCCTTTTGGAATAACTGTGCACTGCCAGCACGGCACAATATGGGCTGTTACTGCACCATCATTCAGTACTTCCTTTTGGAAGTATTAAATCTACTTTGCCTTTTAGTACTGCGCCTTTTGGAAGTACTAAATGTGCCTTTTGGAAGTACTAAATGATGGCGCAGTAACAGCCCATACTGCTCCATGCTGGCAGCACATAGTTATTTTTAGCGACTGTGTCCCCATAGCAATGCACTATAGAGAGCGAGCACATTGCTATGGCAACTTAGCTGTGGCATCACGGTTTGTGCCTGCTGACACTACGTCACTGTAGCGTGTTGCTACGGCAATGTAGTGTCTCATGTAGATGCGCCTGAGGTCTCTCTTGTATACTGCAGCCTTTCCAAAGGGAAGAAAGAGTCTTCAGGGCAGACAATCCCTAGTTTCTACCTTACATGGCTAATTGGAAAAAAATGAAATTACTTTTTCCCTCTAGATATTCACAATTTTTTCTCTTAAAATCTGTACTTTTGCTTTTACAAAGTGCATGGTTTCCCAGGGGTTGGAAATTCTTCTTGCCCAACTTCCTGATTCTTAATACATTGTTCTGTAAGAGGTTGTAAGGTAGAATAAACTTTACAGTACTTTCGTTGCTTCCAATACTGAGGTCGTTTTAAAGAATTGCTAGGGACTCCCATGCGTTAGGCAATCTATTGCCAAGTTGGTTTATACTTACAGTTTCAGATTTAGTTCCTAAATTAGAACCTGCCACAGCGACATACATTAGAGCACCCAGTTATTCTTGATATGGCAATAACTTTCAAGAAGAGCCTGTTGAAGATAGGATGAATATTTACGTAAGGATTATGAGCTTTTCATTCTAATGCTTTTAGTGTGAGCTACAAACTCCCCCTGTAGTGGAGGAGCTATAAAAGTCTATCTTAAGTATCAGTTGAAGATTGCTAATTACACCATCCTTAGGCAGAACTGAGAGCTCATGATTATATCATCCCACACAGTAGATTTGCTGAGATCACACTTTTAGCTTGTTGCACATAAAGGTATAAAGGATCAGAAGGAATACAGTGGCTTTAGGGCTACTGCCTGCATTTTGAACAATGGAGTAATCTTAATTATAATCACAGGAAAGCAGGGTTAGAACAGACCACAGGATTCACCTAGTCTAACGTACTGACCAAGGCAGGATCACTTTAGTTTAAAGCAGGGGTGGGCAAAAAGGCGGATCTGGGCAGCAGCCAGACTCCATTTCCCAGCAGCCCCTGCCCACATGGCTGGGGCTGGTTTCCATGGAGATCCCAGTAGCAGCTCCACTGTGATAGGGTGGGGCCAGGGTTTCTGTGGGACTGGCCCCAGCAGCACTGGCAGGGCACACATCATGGAGGGGAACTGCTCTGGGGCCAGGCTGGGATCTTGCAGCAGCAGCCGCATGGTCCAGAGCCAGGGCAGAGAGCAATCTGGAGCCTGCACGCCCCTGTCTGGAACATGCAGACTGCAGATCATGGCTCTGCCCTGACTCCAGACCATGCTGTCGCTGCTGCAAGAGTGACGCAGGGACATCTTGCTCCAGGAGGCAGCAGGTCATAGCCCCTGCTCCCAGTGCTACCATGCCTGCATCAGTGCTGAGAATGGGGGCCACGGCTTGCCAGCCAGCATGGGGGGTGGTGCGGGATGTGGGCGTGGCAGCGCTTGGGTTGGGGTCTATGCCATGCTGCCGCTTGCCCCCTTCTGCCTGAACCGAGCCGTGCCTGCATTCCACCACTCCCACCCCAGCTGGGCAAGTGGCAGCAGGGCAGAGCCCCTGCTCCCAGCATTGCCATGCCCACATCCTGCACCCCTTTGCCCCACTTCCTAAAAAACATGCCCTCCAGCCCCGGCTGAGCAGCTTGTCCCAGCCC
>NW_017729032.1:15424752-15427335 GCF_001723915.1 Gavialis gangeticus | reverse complement strand
CCCTTTGCCCCACTTGCTAAAAAACATGCCCTCCAACCCCAGCTGAGCAGCTTGTCCCAGCCCCAATCCCTCCCTCCCCCACGCCTCTTCCCCTCCCTTTCCCCCAACCCCAACAGACTTACCAGCTGGAGGTGGCTGTCAGCTGCCTGTTTAGTTATGGATGAATCTCCGAATCAGCCGAGTCTTTCCTGAATCTTTTTCTGAATCAATTTGGAGCTTTTAGTTGGTCCCCAATTCGATTCGGATTTGGAGTTTCGGTCCCTGAATAGGGCCAAATCTCCCCAAATCAAATCAGGTACTGAAGCTTTGCACGGCCCTATTTCTTATGTCCAGGATTTGGTGCATGCTGAGCAGGAGTGAGTGGGGCATGGCTTTTGGGGTGCTCCAGAGCCCAGCACAGATGCAGTGGAGAACCTTATGGACAGAATATGTTCTCTAGCATCTTTATCAGTAACAATCAAGAACCTTTATCTACAAGACCCTTCCGTCCCTCCCTGCAACAGTCATCAAACCAGAACTCTCTTCCCTTGGGTGATGGCTGATTCCCATATGTGCAACAGGCTTACAGTGGCTGCACATTGACACCTCCCCTTTGGCTTACATCTCCACCTGGAGTTCAGACTCCTAGCCTGCCATAGCCTTGCAGCAGCGGTCTCTTCCGGCAGCTCATGATTTTCTCTCCACTGAGGGAAGCAGGGGTTGAATGTCCTACCAGCTGTCTAGTAACAGGGCCCTGTGAGATTAGAGAAGCTGGCTTCTCCTGTTTGCTCATTAGCTTTGCCAGTCAGGGCTCCGGGGCACAGCCTGTTTTCACAACTCCTCAGCAGTGGTGCCAGGGCTCCACAGTTTATAATTTATTCTTTTTTTTGATATTACATCACACCACAAACTCACATCTAATTTGCCATCTGATATTACCTATGGTCTATGTTACAAGATTTCTTATGACTACCAAATATGCATGTTTAAATTTATATTAATAAAGGAATTTCTATAAATGGAGGAACATTTACCAAAAAAACATGACACCACCATAAGACTCATTTGTGCTTGTTTCCACCATTAAGGAATATCATGCATATGTTGCCTTAGAAGTGGAGAAGGGCCATGTTGGCATTTTTATGAAATAAAGTGAAGTAAAACCGTTTACTAGAAGAAGTGAGATCAAACCCTGACTGACTTCACCAGTTTTTCTCTGCCATATTTGTTTCAAATAAATGCCTGCTCATCTCTTTTTTCAAGAAATGTATCATGCTAGCCATCCCAGATTTTGACATTGACAGTTTATATCATATTGCAGCTCTTCTATTTGGAAGGACATTTTGACCAAATTAATTTAATACCTGTCAGTTTTTAAGCTTTAAGTTCATGGTCCTTTGGTACATCCTCAAATAGACTTTCAACAATTATCCTTCTTTTATAGTTCTATACATTAAAAAGAGTAAGTGGTGCCTACTGATCTGCTAAATCATTTAAAATATAGGGCTCTCTTGCTTTGTACTGAACTGAAGTCATCTATAGTTTTAAATGTAACTAAATATTTACAGGAGATAGGGCTTGAGAATATCAAATGTATTTCACAGACAAAGGTAGAGAGCAGGAGAAAATGGTATTAATTTATTCTGCAGAAGAGAATTAGGTTTTTGGAACAAGAGAAATTGTTTAAATTGCTATATGTTTTTGTTAATAATGCTATTATGAACCCACAGAAATGCCATGCAATTAGAACAGGACAGAATTGGGTCTTTGATAATATACATGGTGAACCTTGTATAGCTTTGCTTATGAACTCTTATTTAAATACATTTGCACCTTCAAAATGATTTGTGTCATGCTAAACTCCATTTTATCTTATCTTGATTTAGTGTTGGGTGGCTTGATGGTATGTTAAATGGTATCCTCTGGTTATTTATAGAGCAACAGCAGGGCAAGCCTCCTATGCATATCCAGCTCCGCCAACATTCCTCAAATCTACCCAGAAGACATATAGCTAGAACTCCCCCATTTTGCAAATAAATGATCTGAGAGATTGCACAAGATCACTTAAAGCAGAGCTGAGAACAGGAGCCAGGTCTCCCAAAGATCCTATCTAAGACTCTGCTACTCACCTGTGCTATCTTTAAAAATGATTTATTGTGCCAAATATATGTTTATCTATTCCATTTATGAGCATAGTTTCCACTGCTGAAAAACTGTCTCTTTCTAAATCCATAAACAGAGCTCAAAAATCCAGTTAGACAGCAATGAAATGTTGGATTGCAAGTCATCCATTGCTGGTGTAGGTACAGTACAGTTCAAAAGGCTGGAGCTGGAAGCAATCTAAGTTTCACCCATTAAGCACCCTAGGTTAGGTCAGGAGTGAACAGAACAGATGTCTGTCTGTTGTGGGGAGGAGCATGGATGCTGCCTGCACTGTCCAAGGTCACCAGGTTGGGAGTGCTCCCACATGCCTTTCAGCAGGAAGCCAGAAAATGCCAAGCCTAGCTGAGCAGGTAAACAACTGTCCATCCCTGATTGGCCAGTGTGGCCCCTCTCCCTAGCCCCACTACCCCCACCAGTGGCTGACTGTCAGCGGCGGGGGGG
>NW_017729032.1:15404587-15424658 GCF_001723915.1 Gavialis gangeticus | reverse complement strand
CCAGTGGCTGACTGTCAGCGGCGGGGGAGTGGGAGTGGAATGGGCCCCTCCCAGCTGTGCTGGTTTGGGCCACGCTAGCTGTCAGTGGCAGCCAGAATGAGGGGAGCCCAGGGTGGGGACAGGAGCACCTGCCACTGGGCCTGGCCCTGGCCTCCAGAACCAAGCCGGCACAGCTGGGGGGTGTGTGGGGGGGCTGTGTCAGGGGCCTCTGCTCCCAGCTCCCCTTCCTTGCTGCGTAGCCCAGGTCACAGCCAGTGCTACACCCCATGACTATGCCTGTCATCTGGGCTGGGCATTGGAGGGGGAGAGGGGAAGGGAGGGAGCAAGGGGGCTGCAAAGGCACCTGGGATGCTGGAGGACAGCAACCTAAGTTGAGTTGGGAGGGGATCTGGTACAGAAGTTCAATAGACCAGTCTCGTCTAAATTGCTTAAGTCTGATATTACATCCATCCAGGTTTATCTTAAACTGGAATCCACCATTTTTAAACCAGTCTACATGTGCTGAACTTCTGTATGGTTATGGGTTAAATTGGACATAAGGAAAAACTTTACCATCCGAGTCTCCAGTCTGGAATAAATTCCCCTCAAAAGTTGTGCAATCCTACTCTGGATACCTTTAAGAAATATTTGGATGCTTATTTTACTGGGGTGATCTGACCCTAACTGACTTCCTACCCCTTGAGCAGAGGGCTGGACCTGATGATCTCATGAGGTCCCCTCCATCCCTAATGTCTATGAAAGCTGTGAAATATATGGGTATAGATCAGTTTCTGAGCTTGTATACCAGTCTTAGTGTAATGCCTGTATCTAGCATAAGGTTTTAGTAGCTAGGCTACATAGAGGATAATCACTTTTTCTGCCATTAATTGTTGTCTCACCTCAAGCAGAAGAGGTTTGTGTTCTGTCTTCAAAGATCCTTAGCTTAAACCCCAGTGACCAATCATGCAGAATTAAAACAGGATGGGCTTATGTAATGACAGACTACTGTCTTCCATTTGCCAAGGAGGCAAACATACAGACAATGATCACAACTAATTGTATATTTTAGTAACACAGTGCTGAATTTTGGAATATTATATTTGTTTGACTTAGGTTCTTTTTCTATAAAGCCACTATATTTTATATAAAGCCATTAGGCTTTATATAAAGCCACTAGGTTTGTTTTTAAAATCCACCCTTGAATACATGGGAAGAGAATGACCACACAAACTTTAAGTTTGACTTTACTAGGAACCTATTACTATTTTAACTGAACAAAATGTGCTCCTTTGACCAGAGCAAACAACAGCCACCATCTGTCATTTGTATATCATACTGTGTGTTTAATTAAAGAAACATTCACTTAAATGGCAGTTGTCTAACACACAGTACCTGAATATTAATTGGCTTATTCAGAATCTGAACAAATTTTATTTAGAATAATTTCTATATGTACCATATTAACTATTAGTCTAAATAATTTTACTTACCTGAATGTTTTTAAGTAGATAGATAGAAAAGCATTTGCTTTTATTGCAGTCATTGTCAACTGTTTTAGACTTGAGGCACCCCTTGATAGAGTTCAAGCATCCCTCAGAAAATTCCAGCTCTTAATTTTCACTCATTTTTTCACAATAGAAAAATACTAGAGCGATTCTGTTACAAAGAACAGGACAGAATATTTGTAATACTATGGATTCCTCTTTATAAATCTCTGGGTTTACCTTGTGAATCGTGCTTGCAAACTTAGAAGTGCTAACATTGTGTGTCATCCCACGGCATCCCGAAAGAGTCTTAAGTCACCCCAGGATACCATGGCACCCTGGCTGAGAATAACTGTTCTATTATATCTTAAGGAAGGGAGGGGGAGACAGGCTTGTTTATGATTTGTTATTAACATCTTATAACATCTTTAACATTTTATAAGTTATCATAATTTCATAGACATTATTTCAAAGGTTTCATAGACATTAGGGGCTGGAAGGGACCTCATTAGATGATTGGGTCCAGTGTCCCCACCATAGGCAGGAAGTCAGCTGGGATCAAGTTACCCCAGCAAGAAATAAATCCAGCTGTTTTTTGAAGGAGTCCAGAGTAGGTGCTTGAACCACTTCTGGGGGAGAAGTTTGTTCCAAAACTTGGACACATGCACTATAAAGAACTTTTTTCTTATATCCAGTCTAAATTGGTCTTCCTGGAGTTTATGGCCATTAGACCTGTTCATCCAGGTCCTGATGTACCCCTCTTATGAAGTTGTAGGCTACCACCAGGTCCCCCCTGAGCCTTCTCTTCTCCAGACTGAAGAGTCCCAAGTCCCTCAGCCTGTCCTCATATGGCCTTCCCTCCAGGCCTTGGATCATACAAGTGGCTCTCCCCTGGACTCTCTCAAGCTTCTCCACAGCCTTCTTGAAGTGGAGGGGGCCAGTACCAGACGCAGTACTCCAGCTGAAGTCTCACCAGGTTCGAGTAAAGCAGGAGGATGACTTACCTGGTTTTTCTTGAGATGAACTGGTGGATGTATGCCAGAGTTTGGTTATCTTTGCCTGCCACCGCATCACATTGGTGGCTCATATTCATCTTGTGGTCAGTCAAGACCCCCCAAGTCCCTTTGAGTTGTGGTGCTAGCGAGTGTAGCACTGCCGAGCCTGTAAGTATGTTGAGGGTTCTTCCTACTGAGGTGCAGTACTTTGCACTTCTCTGTATTGAAGGCCATCCAGTTTTGGTCGGCCCACCTTGAGAGTGTGTCCAAGTTGGCCTGTATTCCCAGCCTGTCTTGCGGTATGACGACCCTCCCCCATAACTTGGTATCATTCACAAGCTTTGCCAGTTCACATCTGAGTCCTGAATCTAAATCATTGTTGAAAAAGTTAAAGAGTACCAGATCAAGTACCAAGTCCGAAGGGACTCCACTGGTCATCCTGCACCACATTGATTTCCTCCCTTCAACTAGTGCACTTTGGGTCTGACCCCATAGCCAGTTGCCTAGCCATTGGACCGTATGATGATCAAGGCCGTAGTTCCACAACTTAACCATGAGGATATCATGGAGAACTAGATCAAAGGCCTTCTTGAAGGGCAGATATGTGATGTCCACATCATCTCCCTTGTCCAGGGCATATGTTACCTCATCATAGAAGGAGACGAGATTGGTCAGGCAAGACCTGCCAGTCACAAAGCCATTCAGAAGCTTGCCTTCCATTAGTCTGGCATTGATAGATCCCTTGACAATTTTCTCCAGGATTTTTCCAGGTATGGACATCAGACTGATTGGTCTATAGTTCCCCAGGTCATTCCTCCTCCTTTTCTTGTAGATAGGGACCACGTTGCCTCTTTTCCAGTCAAACAGGACTTCACCCGAGCACCACAATTTTTCAAATATCCCTGCCAAGGGGGATGCAATGATGTCTGCCAGCTCTTTCAAGACCATTGGGTGAATTCCATCTGGGCCTGCTGACTTGTGAATGTTCAGTTTCTCAAGGTGTTCCCTCACCTGATCTACATCAATTTTGGGCCCATTGCCTGCTCCTGAATTAGTTTGTGCCATTCCTGGTAGTGTGAGCCTCATGGGAGGGTAAAAAACCAATGCAAAAAAAGTAATTTAGGAGATTGGCCTTTTTGGGGGGCGTCTTATGTCCATTGCCCCATTGGATCTCTCAGGGGCCCAATACAACCCTTGTTTTTTTTTTCTAGTTCCTATGCATCTGAAGAAGGACTTTTTTTCAGTTTTTTCTCAACTTTTTTTCAGTTTTTTCCTTGGCTTTTCTCAACTGCTGTCTGCAGCTGTGGGTGAGTGCAGAGTAATTCTCTTTGGTAGTGCTTCCTGTTTTACAGTTGATGTAGGCTACTCTTTTCAGCTTAATGGGGTACAACAATTCCTTATTCAGCCATGGGGGCTTCCTTGCCTGTTGACTACATTTCTTGTGAGAAGGGATGGCTTTGCCCTGTGCATCAAGAATTATGTTTTTGAGAGATGACCATTCCTCATGTACTCCCTTTTCTGGGGGGATATGGCCTGTGATTGCCTGACTGACCAATTCTCTCAGTTTGCAGAAGTTGGCCTCCCCAAAGGTAGGGACTTCTCTTTTAGTGAGGGGTTTGCCTGCTCTTCAGTAAACTGAGAAGGTAACTAATTCATGGTCGCTGTCACCAAACTTCCCCTCAAACCACAGATCACTCATCAGGTTCTCCCCCTTGGCCAGGACCAGATCCAGCAATGACTCTCCCCTAGTCAGTCCATAAACCTCTTGGGTTAGGTAGAGGTCATTGATGCATTTGAGAAAACTACGTGACCTGTCTTATTTGGCTGTGTACTCATCCCAAGAGATGTCAGGGAAGCTGAAATCCCCCATGACAATCAAGCATTGGGATCATGAGACTTTGACCACCTCCCTATTAAATTCCTGATCTAGGTCTTCTTCTTGGTGGTGGTGGGGGGTCTATAGTAGACTCCTACAAGTAACTCACCCTCCCCATGTTCTCCTTGTATCTTGACCCAGACCGTCTCAAGATGACCTTCCTGGCTTGGAAACTCAATCTGCAGGGAGGTGAGCTGAACTTTGAAGTAGAAAGCAACACCCCCACCCCTCTTCCCCACACGGTCTCTCCTATACAAGGTATAACCCTCTACTGCCACTGACCAATAATAGGTGGAGTCCCACCTGGTCTCCATAATTCCTACAAGGTCGTAGTCATTATCACGTAAGCGAAGGGCTAGTTCCTCATGCTTGTTTCCCATGCTCCTGGCATTTGTGTACAGGCAGTTAAGTCTGCCATGTGAAACCCAATTTACCTATTGCTTATTCATTTTTATTTTGTACTTCTTGCTAATTTCTTTAGGTTAATGTTTTAATTCAAGCAAGTTGAAAATAAATGGTGTTTTAATTAGACAGGCATTAATAGTTACTTATAGATCACTTTTTGGAGATCTGATTGTCAGATCAGATTGTCAGCCTATTTCAGTGCAGCCCATGTAACCTAATGAGGAAAAGATAAAAGAGTTTAACCTATCAAAAACGTACTATTTTAAAGGTCAGGGCCATATAACATATTTCCAATTTTTCACACAGTTTATTACACTTTATAGGGATCCTATCAAATTCTTATGAGAGAGTTTTTACCAAGATCAGAAAATGCCACAACACAGAAGTATTCCTGTAATGAGAATGTTATGAATTTAACTTATTCTTAGTACATGTCAGGATTCTGTGATTCCTCTAATCAAGTCCATGTACCCAAAATATTTCTAGGATGTTCACCACTGAATTATTTAGATACTGATATTAGTGTTATTGGCAGGGCACCAGTTGGCATGGGTAAGGGCTGGGTTCACATTTCAGGGTACTCAATAAATTATACCAGTGGCTTAAGCCCCCATCCAGAAATCTGGGGACAGTAAATTTTCTGGGGTGTCCCATTTAAACATAACCCCTCCTTATAAGCAGTGTGAACTTTAAAACCCAAATTTATTACAGAGAATAAAACAAAAACATAAGAAAACCACTAAATATAATTTTAAAATAATATTAACCAGCAAGCAAAGCCTATAGGTGGCCCCCTCTTGGGAGAGGCTTCACCCATACCCAGATGGGTAGTTCTGGGGGCCTGCACCCCTATACCGGCCTTTCAGCAATGAGCTTGGAGAGGGGGGCCTACACCACAGTCCCGAACTGCTCCTTGGGTTCACTGCACCATGGGGGGCTGCTCGAGAGCGTGGGTCCTTCTGATTTGCAAGGGGCTCCGTTGCTCCTGGAGACATGGTAAAGCCCTGACCTCCACTTCTGCATGGTGGCTTTGAGAAGTTAACTGTAGCTTTCGTCAGCATAGCACACCCCAAAATTTCTAGTCCCAATCCCAGCTCTGCTTGGCAGAAAACTGCAAAAGAGCTCAAAGGAAAGGTCAGACCTATCTCGCTGGGCCTGAAAGTTGGCCAGTTCTATACTGAACTGAGACCTGGATCAACAACAAGCAGTGCCAGGTCTCACTCTGGCTCACACCATGCCAAGCTTCACCCTGGCCCAAATCTGCCAGCCAAACATACAGCAGGGGTTTGGCCATGCAGCTAGGCTGAAACACAATAGCTGTGAAACAGCAACAAAAAAAAAAAACAGCAAAAAAACCCCAGCAGCTTATGACTGCAGCCTGGACATCCAGCCTCAGCTGTACCACTATGCTGAGATACTACAATTACAAAACAGAGGGGGTCAAGGCCCATGTGGATACCAACTGCTAGGACCCATTCCTGGTCAGTCAGTTCCAGAGATTAATACCCCCATGGCATTATCCCTTTCAAGGCCTATGTGGCCAAAACTGCCAGGACTCCATTTCTGATCAGTTTGCTCCAGTAATCAACACCCCACTCAAGAAAAAAAAAGGAGGAAAGACAGAGGAAATATGAGTCTTGAACTTCAAGAAAGACTTTCTCACCCTGTAACTGAGGCATTCCCATCATATAGCTTTTGCTCAGCTCTCTCATGAAAAGCAGGGAAAGCCCCGCCATGGGGAGCCAGGTTTTCTGGCTCCCAATGCAGATGTGCATCTCTCACCAGGCCCAGGAGAAAGACAGAGAAACCTTAGTCAAATTGTTTTTATATACCTAGTGTGACATCACCAAAGCCTTGTCCAATTAGGGAATGCCGTGCTCCAGCCTCTCTCTTACTCAGTCTGCCTGGAGGATCTTCTGCTTCCTTTAGTCAATGAGGCCAGTGGGTTTTACATATCTTGCCCAGATACAGGCCCCAGCTTGCCATGTGCTAAGCAGAACAACAGGGGCCATCTTGCCCACATAAACACACACACACCATAACAACAAAAAGCACACACTTTACCATATACAACCCATGTGTGTGGGTGTTATATTAGCACCATGATTATTTCTAGCTAAAATTTGCTACAATTATTTCTACAAACAGGATTTTAAAGAACTATTTAGATGAACAGATTGTGATTTTCTCAGATATTTTTCTTGTTTGATGTCACTCAAAACTTTGAAGTTCCATTTTTGTTTGTTTGTTCACTATATGGATTCATTACAAACAATGGTATTTTTAGAGTGATGTATGTATGAATGGCAAGGATTTTGGGGGGTGATAGCTGTTTTGGACCATCTGCATGTTTGGGATAACATTGGATATGGTTTTGAATACAAAGTATTCTTCCTCAGGTCTGGGGAAGGAAGCAAGAGCAGCAATCATTAATAACAGTTGGTAGGTTGTGAAATTGGAGGGAAGAGAAATTCCCAAGGGTAGCAGACAGACAATTAGCAGAAGAAAAGAAGTTTGATTAATGGGAGATCAAGACCTATCAAAGGGAGGAGGGTAATTATCACCTGTAATACATAGGAAGAATTTCAGGAATCACATAGATGGTAGTGTGTCATAAAACTAGTATCGGTGTTCAGTCCTTGGCTCCTGTTGTCAGGCCAGCTTATTGATTTTTTTGTTCCCAAGCCATGTACAGTAAGCATGTGGTCTATCTTAATAGACTGAAGCCAAAAGTTACGTAGAATTTAAATCACACAAGTGAACATGACTCATAATCAAGAGAAGTGCTGATAGAAATCACTGAAGCTTTCAGTCCCTTAGGAAAAGGAAGCAGTTCATAATGTGATAGCAAATGAAGTGTTAAACATATTCCTTTTCAGTCTCACCTGAGATATCACTCATAATGATAATTCTAATAATAAGTGATTATCCTATTTACTGGCTATGTGCAGTTTAAATGTATTTTTGCCTGTTCATAATCATACAAAGTAAAGGTTGTGTGATAATACGCACTTACATAGAGGGGTACTTTTTCTTTTGGAAAATGTCATTTGTAATTCACTGGGGGGGGACAGGATGACACTGTAATGATTCTAAAGAAATGCCATTCAAAAATGCAAAACAAAAAACTTAGAAGTGAGGGGTGGCTATTACCCCTCCTCTTGTTCAGGAGAATTTGGTTTTGGAGAATAATTTAAAATACCGTTTCAAAATGGGATATTTTGTTTCTAGTTTTTCTTGTTTTATACAGCTATTCCTCACTTAACATCCTGGTTAGGTTCTTGAAAAATGCAACTTTAAAGCAAAACAAGGTTATGCGAATCTAATTACGTCACAGTAGTTACCTACTAGCAGATGGCAGCCAAACAGCGTTACAACCGAACATTGCACGACTTTAAATGAGTATGTTCTCTAATAGATCAGCGATGCAATAACAAAAGAATATTAACCGGGATGATGTCAAGTGAGGACTACCTGTATTACATTTATAATCTTACATTATTTCATGACATGGCATGACTTGTGGTGCATAAACTATATCATGTAAAATCATATCATATTATGACTGGCAAATGCCCCGCTCTGGTCTGCTCCTCCTGGTGCCCTGTTCCCTGTGCTGTCTGCCCCTCCATTACTTCCCTGCCTAGTAGTGTCATTTACCCTGAAGTGTGGCTCCAGTTCTGGCTCTAGTTGGGGCATGGCACACAGAGCACATGCTGGCTCTAGCTCCTGCATTGCTGGAGCTGGGGCTGGAGCTGCCACTGCTGTCACCACTGTTGCATAGTTGAGTGGGGGCCAGAGGTAAAACATGCTCCGTGCCCTGGGCCAGAGCGGGACTGGAGTTTCAGCTTTAATGTTGGGTAAGTGGTGATGGAGAGGTGGAAGCTGGGGGCAGGTGGTGGGAGAGGTAGCTGCTGTGGCTTTGACTCTGAATCAAAGATAAGGGGCTTTTTTCCCCTAGGCAGAATGGTGAATGGGGAAAAAAACTCATCTTGGACTTCAATAAAAATGGTGTTTCCTTTGTAGTATGGTTATTTTTTACATTTATTTTAGTCTACTTTTTAAATCGTGAAGTCAATAGAAAATTAAGGTTGGCAGGAACCTTAGGCAGTGATTTAGTCCAACACCCTGCTCAAGACAGGACCATCCCCACTATATAATCCCAGCTAGATCTTAAAAATCATTCAGGATGGAGATCCCACAACATGGGATTGTTTCATCCTAAGTGCAGGACTTTGCACTTGTCCTTACTAAACTTCATGAGATTTATTTTGATCCAATCCTCCAATTTGTCTAGGTTTCTCTGAATCTTAGCCCTACCCCTCAGCATATCTATTACTCCCTGAAGCTTGGTGTCATCCACAAACTTGTTCAGGGTGCATTGCATCCCAGGGGAGCACTGCCATACTTGCTAGTTTTCCTGTACATTGGGATGTTTTTTTTCCTGCACCCTTGGTGAGGTTTCTTTAAAGTACAGCCATCTCTCCTGGACTCCTCTCCTCCTCAGACTGCCTGCCTGGGTATCTTGCCTATTAGTTCTCCGAGTGAATCAAGTTCCTGCTTTTCTGAAGTTCTCTGCTGCTCTCCATCCTTCCTTTTCTCAGGATCCTGAACAAAATCATGTCATGGTCCTTGCTGCCCAAGTTGCCACCCACTACTATATTCTCCAACAGTTCTTCCCTGTTCCCAAGCAGCAGGTCCAGAAGAGAACCGCTCCCAGTTGGCCTCCTCAGCACTTGCACTTAAAAGTTGTCCCTGACACTCTCCAAAAACTTCCTGGATTGCCTGTGCACAGCTGTGTTGCCCTCCCAGCAGATGTCAGGGTGACTGAAGTCCCCCATGAGAACCAGGGCTTGTGACTGGGAAACTTCTGCTAGCCATTTGACGAAAGCCTCATCCACCACTTCCTCCTGGTCTGGTGGTCTATAGCAGATACCCAACAGATCATCACCCTTGTTGCTGTCCCCTGCGGTCCTAACCCAGAGACTTTCAACAGGCCTATCTCTAGTTTCATATAGGAGCTTTGAACAGTCATACAGCTCTTTTACATAAAATGCAATCCCTCCTCCTCTTCTCCCCTGCCTCTCCTTCTTGAACACTTTGTACCTATCCATGACAGTGCTCCAGTCACGCAATGTGTCCCACTAAGTCTCTATTACTCCAACTGTGGCATAGTGCTGTGTCTGTGCATGGACTTCCAGTTCTTCTTGCTTGTTTCCCAGGCTCTGTGCATTTGTGTACAGACATGTGAGATGTACACGTGTACGAGTATGTACAGCTGACATTCATGAGATGCAGACAGGTACAGACACTACATAAGTGCCCTATTTTCTTAGGAAGAATGAGCAAGCCTCTCTTTTTGCCCCCTCCTATTTGTGCTTTGTCCAGGTCACCCATTTCCCCACTGACCTCAGGGCTTTGGTCTCCATCCACCAGCAAACCTAGTTTAAACCCTCCTCACTAGGCTAGCCACCCTGTCTGTAAAGATGTTTTTCCCTCTTTTTCCCGTGAAAGCTGCTACTTATCACTGACTGAAACATCATTTTTATATCAAATAGTCTCCTGTATGTTATGTAAAGAAAGAAGTTGATAATTTAACTTAGAAAAGAAGATAAACACTCAGTTTATTAATTTGGGGAGCAGTCATTTTCAGTGTGCTAGAAAAAATATTTTAGCAGGATATTGAAGCAGCAGTGCTAATACTGATGTAAATAGGACATGTGTCAGTAGGAGTTCATGATGTAATGTCATATTAAGCCTTTCTCTGACTGAAATGTCACAAAACTATGTAAAATAGTGAAGGGAACAGAAGCATAAAAATCATTAAAATGAAATAATTTTCAGAGAAATTTTTCATTTGCAATCCATCATTTTCTAGTCCTTTCCAAAAGAGTATTTTTTCAGTAGTTTCTTTAAGCTATCTTTTTCACAAGATATTTTGAAATATTGGTATTCATTCCAAATTGGAGGGGGGAGGCAAATTTGAAGCACTGAACTTCCCCATGCAGCTGAGATGTCTAGTTTTGACCAGCTCTGTCTGCTGCAGTCATTGTGCTAACAGGCAGTCTTTTAATTCAGACAGTAGGTGCTTTTATAGACAAAAGATTTGGGTTTGATCTTGCTGTCAGTAGCCTCCCATGGAATGCTACATTATAGTTGCACACATGTATGCAAATTTGTGCATGTGTATATATAAATATATGCATTTATCATTTAAACTGCAGTTAGTCTTCTATTTTCCATACTCCTTGCTTTGCTTTAATATCATAAAACAAAGGAGTCTGTTTCTGGTCTGATTCTAAGTCACTGAAGTCAACAGGAGCCTTGTGGATATATTCAATAGGCTGAGGATTTCAAAGAAGGAAATGTAATCCAGGTATGTTACCTAGGATTATGAGAGATAATTAAGATCTGGTTATTATTCTCATATTTCTGCATTCTGCATTAAAGAAATAATATAAACAATGTAGAGATTGAAGAGGGAGTTAGGAGATAGAAAAAACAACACTGGGTCAAAATGATAAAACGTGTGTGGTCATCCTAACTTTTGTTTGGATAACAAGGGAGAAGCATTGGAGAACCAAAAGAGAAGTGGTTATAGTTTTAGAAAAAAATCATTAAGAAAGTGACTGAAAACACAGTTGTGAGTTGCAATAGGAAAATAATGATCTGTTTTCCTATTCCAATGTAACGTTAATTGTAACCAGGTAGTTCTGTTGTTCTGTAGGCTTATCTACTGATGATCCCAGAGAGCTATTCACATACACACTTGATTTTATAATTACCAATTGGTATTTTTAGGTGTCCTGAATTCAGGGTCCATCCTTTTCTAACTTCTAAGGAGTCTCAGTTTAGTGCATGGTAGATAGATATTCTTCTTTCAGAGCTAAGGAGGTCATCTTTAAAGCAGATCTACCAAGCAGTTTCCATTGAATATAGTCTGTAGGTGTTTGGGAAATGTTTCTTTCACTATGTTAGGATTTTGCTAAATTTTCTTAAGTCTAGTTATTTTATCAACCTTTAAAATTGAAAACAAATTGTAATAAAAGCCCTTTACAGAATCATTTAATCTGCCTAAAAAAAAAAACTTTACTGATTTTGCCTCTATCAGCCAGTAAGGTTCTATTTTATGATTTCATGGATTTTAAGGCCAGGGAGACTATTAAATTTATCTACTCAGATATATCTATTCCTGTATATTACAAGTATGTCACCTTCATGTCCCTGTACTGAACCCAATTGTTACCATATGTCTAAGGCAGATCTTTTTGATTTGAAGACATTCAGAGATGGACTATTGCTAGTTTTTTCCAATGCTTGATCACCCTCCCTGTTAGAAATTTGTTTCTTTATTTCCTGTTTGGATTTGCCAGGTTTAACCTTCTAAACCACAGGTGCTTTTCTCTGATGGACTAAAGAGCCTATTAATACTGGGTATTTTCCTTTTGTTGAAGGTACTTTTATACATTAATCAAGTCATATCTTGTTCCACCTTTGACAAGATGAGCAGATTGAACTGCTTAAACTTTCTGGAGTAAAGCGTCAACCCTTGACTCTTTCTTGTGGATCTTTTCTCCTTTCATCAGAAATAAGCATGTTGAATTATCTCACATAGGAGGAGATGAGGTCCTAACCAACTCCTAGTGGTATCAATGGAAAGATTTTCTCGGATCTCACTAGTTTTTTAACCAGGTCCATGATGAACTGTAACAATGAGAGACCTAGAGATAGAGTTAATTTTTCAAATTAGGTAAGTGTTTAATGATCCTCTTTCGTTGTTCCTTAAAAGCAGAGATCCTAGTTTTCTCTGTTTAAAGACTGCAAATTCTCTGATTAAAATTTGCAAGTTCTCAGATTTAAAACCTCCAAATTCCATATTTTCCTCAATTAAAATCAAATTCCATATAGATATCAGTTTACCCCAATGTTTTATTGATATATTTACAGTTTTAAAGCAATTTGGAAGCCTACCAGTGCCTCAATCACTATAATAAATTAAATTCTAAATACCTATAAATTGTGATGTTTGCGTTTGGGTTGCTTATCATGGAAAATCTTGAGACCCAGTACAGCAGGGCAGAGCGAGGTGGGGAGGCTCAATGCCGCTGCCAGGAGTCCCCCGCTGCCATGGCTGCTGGCACATGGAGGCCGTGAGGGAGGGCAGAGAGCCCCAAACCTGCAGTGGGCAGCCTGCATCCACCCCCACCTAGTGCACAGATCTGGGGGGGCACATGCACCCCATGCTTCCCACAGAAGTGTGCACAGCAGTAGAGATCCAGCCGCCGCACTCCCCACCACCTCTAGAATAAGCCACCCACAACTTGGTCCCACTCCCTGTCCAGGCATTGCAACTACACAATGTGGGCCTGGGCCCCAAGCCTCATGCACTGACCCAGCTGGGCAGCAGTCCCAGCCCTACCCAACTCCATCCCTCTCTATGGGAGCCTCAATGCCCCCTCCTCTCCCCCCCAACTTCCTTGTGGAAACTGCAGGACATGTTCTCCAGGAAGCCTGCATGCCTTGTGCATGATTTCATAGATTTCATAGAGGTTAGGGCTGGAAGGGACCTCATGAGGTCATCAGGTCCAGCCCCCTGCCCAAGGGGCAGGAAGTCAGCTGGGGTCAGAGCACCCCAACAAGATGAGCATCCAAGCGTGCACGTGCATGTGACACCTCTTGCCTAACTGCTCTCCTCCCGCTCCTCCCAGCCTCTTGAAAGCTGGAACTCTGCCAGCCTGCAAGGTTTTCTGCATTTTTGTCCTTTCAAGGAGAATATCTGCATTTTTCTCTTTAAAAAGAAAAACTCCAAGTTTTTCTGAGAAAATCTGCATTTTACTGCATTTTTCCATGGTAAATAGAAACCCTGGATCCATGCTGAAAAACATAATCATCTTGGCGTTTTATAGCTGGGGATACAGTCTCTTGCATAGTTGATATTGGACTCATTCACTGAAGATTAGGACTATGGCCCTAAACTGCTATCTGAAACTGACTGAGAATTAAGTCTATTGATTTGTTCCAGGCAGTTTAAACTATGGTGGGCATTCAGAAATATGTTTTTCTTTCAAATACTAGCAAACCACCTTGCTTGTGTCATCATTTGTAATATGTATGATAGCTACCCCTCTGGTGGAGACTTCAGGAGCCCTGATGTATAATGGGGTCAGCTAAAGACAGAATTTCAGACATAAATCCTAATTTAGCCACTTTTAGATGGCTGAGTCAGGCCACGATGTGAGCATTTATTTCAGTTTGATTTCCTCATTATCTACTATGGGTGTTGGGTGTCTGTATAGATAAGAGGGGCATAGAAACAACTTTAACTAGGGCATGCAACATTTTTAAAAATGTCCCTAATTTTGTAGCTGTAGAGTCATACAGCTTCATTTCGGCTTGAGTTAGTCTCCTCTTCAACTTATGCACTGTCCTACCACAAGTCATCCTTGGATAGATCTCTCTCTGACAGGATCCCGATTTAAAATCTATTAAATGGCACTCTGTGTCTACCTTCAGCAATTTTTCTGAATTAGGTGAAAATTGCCCAGCTGAAATGGAGCAAACAGGGTCAGACAGAGCTTGCTGCTGACAGGTATGAGATAATCTGCTGACAAAATGCACATTAGCCCCGGGTTAGATGTACAACCAGGAAGTTTGTTTGGTTGCATTAATCAGGTTGTTCTCAGTAACTTGCCACCTACAACACTAAGCCCAGACTCTCCTTTTAAAATGACTTTTATGTTTATGGAAAAGTGCATGATTGACAGCCCTGAGGACTGAAGTCTTTTATATATCAGTGAAACAGATACAATAAAACGCATTGTGATTTTCTTTACCCACAGAAAGTAACTTTTTAATCTGAGCTGGAGGATGTGAGGGAATACTTATTTCAAGGAGAAAGAGAAAAGCTGTTCAATTCTTCAACCTCTCTGCTTAGACTGACAACATGGGGTGAAGTGTAGGTGGGACACTTTCTGAGGACCTAGTTGGAGTGGGAACTGAACAGATTGTGGCTACACATTTTACACAGGCTAACCATTAGCTGTCAGATAGTAGTGATCTTGAGTCACGATACAGTGAGGGATAGTAGGGGTGTATGAAAGACTTTGATTTCCTTTATCAAACACAGGAGCCATTTGATGCCATTCAAAGGATTGCACCCTTAGCAGAGAGGGTAAAAAGCTTTGCTGGGTATAGAGCAAAAGAAATTCATGGTCCTTTCAGTGCCTTCAAATTATCATGTTTGTCTCCAGACCTACCTTTTCCATCCAGCAGTACCAGGGGAGATCTATACTGGTCTCTAAAACTGATGTGACAAGAGCTCATCATTGAAGTATTCATTCAATTTTGAAGCATTTTCACTGAGAATATTCTCAAAACAATAATTCCAGCAAGATCTAGGATTTCTCCAAAAGGAGTTTAGAAAATTGTTTAAATTTAAATGTTCAAGAACTTCAGTGTGATTTTTGTCTAGATTAGCCTCCTTTTTAACATTTGCCTGTGGGAACTTTCTGATAAGAGTAAATTTGAACAAAAGTCTTGCTACAATTCCTATGAATATGAATTCATAGGAATTCCTATGAATCCCAATAACTTTTATAAAAGTTAAAATAAATAACAGACTTATTAGATAAGTGAATATACTAGCCAAAGGTTGGTTTTAGGTTGCACCAAAAGTTGGCACAGCTAGATAGCAGCACATAACATTTTAACACCATGTCAACTCTTCTACTAAATAAAACATTCTTTGTTGCAGTGAAACACTCTTCAGAGATTCTTAGGTAAGGCCAGAAGTGATCATTGTCGTCTCCTGTGTGACACAAGCCCTGGGATTAATTCCTGTGTGAAATAGCATTCTACTTCTAGAAAAACATCCAATTTTTTTAACAGTGGTGGTAGTTAACCATTGGAACAATGGTTTTAGAAACCTCCAGTTTTGAGGAATCTACCACAAGCAAGTTGTTCCAATGGTTAACTACCACCACTGTTAAAAAAATTGCTCCTTAGTTTTTGGGGGGATGAGGAGGAGTGATATAGTTGGTCCAATAGAGGGTATCACTTCCCCCCCACCCCTGCAAAAACAATTTAACATATTTCCTAGACCATCATGGCTACAACATAACTGCAGCACTCTTTATTTGAATGTGTATGGCTAAAAACAGAGCTGGGTTTATCCTAGGTCTGATTGTTCTGGCTTTTGACTCATGTCAAAACAGGCCTGGATTGGCATTTACACATGCAGCTTCACTGACAATTAACTATAAATAGCCCTGATTGTCCTCATACTTCAAAGTTATTGCAAGGGGAGCAATGGGCTTGCAGGATCCAAGAATGGGCTTCAACCTAGGAGAAATTCAACCTCTGTTAGTTTAGTTTCAGCTTCCAGGCATTGGATCTTATTTCTGTCTCTGCTAAACTGAAGAGTCTGCTATTACCAGATTTCTGTTGCTTAGGTAGATGTGTAGAAGACTGTGACCAAGTTGCACCTTAACAGTCTTTTCATTAAACTAAGTAGATTAAGGCTCTTGGGTTTTTAGCTGTCAGGCATGTTTTTCAATCCTTTATTAATTCTCATAAGTCTTCCTTGAATGTTTCTTCAATTTTCAACCTCATTGAAAACACCAAAACTGGTCACACTGTTCCATTAGCTGTCTAAGTACCAAATACAGAGGTAACATACCCGCTCTATTGCCACTCAATTTTCCCTTTGTATATATTTAGAGTCCTACTAGTTCTTTTCAACATTTATGTATAAGGGTGAGATTAAATATTAGAGTTAATGGGTGCTATTGTAAGGAATGCTAGTCTGTGTACAGGTTAACAAGTATAAGCAATAGGTCACACGTTTGGGGTTAATACCCTCTCTAATATGCAATGCTTGGCTACAGGACTGGCAATCAGGGGTAGGACTAGGGGCTGAAAGTCTGCTCCATGCCTTCCCCACTTACCAACTCTCTAGCCACATTATTGGCTGAGGAGGAGGAGGGAAGCCCCTCCCCCCAACCTCTGTGTAGCTTGGGGTACTCCCACTGCCCTCCAAATCACCGTACTGCCCCCCTTTGTCCCTCAGAACTCCCTTTCACCCTTAACCAAACCTTCCACCCCCAGATCAGTGCCCTGCCACCCCAACCAGCTTGAGAGCTACAGCAGTGGTGGCAGTGGAAGGGAGGTTTCCCCCTCCATAGCTGCTCCTGGGCTCCCTGTAACCTGTGCTGTCCCTGCCCACCTGGGGCCCACAACTGCTCTGCAGCTCTTTGCCTCCCCTGCCACCCTCTTCCATTGCAGGGCTCAGCAGGGGCTAGATCTGTGTGTGCAGGATTGGTGTGGTCTGCAGGGACCCCTGGAGAAGCCTGGGAGGGGGAATCCCTGCACCAGCACCTGCGCTGCTCTTGGGTAATCAGAATGCAAAGGCAGTGATCTGGAGGTTGAAGGGCTGATAGGGCAGAAGGGACAATTGGGGTGGCAGGGTAGTGATCTGGGGGTGGAAGGGGAGATTCAGGAGTCAGGAGGCAATTTGGAGGACAAGGGGGCAGCAGCCGAGCAGTTACCCACCCCTCCCTTTCCTTCCGCCCCTTGCTCCATCCCTCTTCTCCTCTCCAATTCTGCCCCACTTCACCCTTCCCCCATGCTCCTCTCCCCTCTGCCCTGCTTTTCTCCTTTTCCGTCACTCCCCATTCACCCCGTCCCCACTCACCTATTGCCTGGCTGTTTCCAGCTTTTAGCCCAGGGCCATAAAGCCCTGGATTATAGCTAGTCCACTTCAGAATAGTGCCTCCTGGGATACTGGAGTACTGCAAATTTGTGATTTTATCTTGGGTGAACGCCCAAAAATTAACTCAAGCTAGGTAGCCCAGTTCAAAGATAATTTTTGTCCAAAGTGGCATAACTTTAAGGTGCCTAAAGGGGACTTAGAACTTGTTAATGAACCTTAATGTATGATCATTCAAGTTTTAAGTGCCTTTAACATGGTCTAATTGCAATGTCTAATCTCGCCCTAAGGCCACATCCAGACATGCACGCATATGCAGTTTGTGTCACTGAAAACCTCTCTGTGGCACCAAAACTGCACACCTAGGACATTAAAATGTTCCTCAGGCTGCAAATTCGCAGTGTGGGGACAAAATTTGCTACCGAGATTTCCCAGTAGCAAAAAAATAAATGCCAAGAAAAGAAGTGGCATGGCACATGCTACAATTGTGTGTGCTGGAACAAACAGAGGCTCAGTCCTCCAGAGAGATGCTCTGGCTGCCAGCTGGAGCACCTCTACTATTTTGTATGTGTCATAGATTCATAGATTCATAGATTAAGGGTCGGAAGGGACCTAGTAGATCTTCTAGCCCGACCCCCCGCCAGGGCGGGAGAACAACAAAAAACCCCAAAAAGAGAAATGGGACTCAAACGAGTCCAGCCAGGTAGGCATCCAGCCTCTTCTTAAAGACCCCCAGGGTAGGGGCCAGCACCACTTCCCTTGGAAGTTGGTTCCAGCTCCTAGCCGCCCTAACCGTGAAGTAGTTTTTGCGGATGTCCAATCTATACCTCCTCTCCATCAACTTGTGCCCATTACTCCTTGTTATGCCAGCGGGCGCTAGGGGAAACAGCGTCTCCCCCAAACCCTTCTGGTCCCCCCTAGTGAGTCTATAGACGGTCACCAGGTCCCCCCTCAGCCTTCTCTTGTGGAGGCTGAATAGGTTCAGGTCCCGCAGTCTCTCACTGTAGGGTCTGCCCTGTTGTCCCCGGATCATGCGGGTGGCCCTCCTCTGGACCCTCTCCATATTGTCCACATCCCTCTTGAAATGGGGCGCACAGAACTGGACACAATACTCCAGCTGTGGCCTGACCAGTGTCGCATAGAGGGGGAGGATCACCTCCTTGGCTCTACTCGAGATGCACCTGTGGATGCACGACAAGGTCCGGTTAGCCCTGCCAACCATGACCTCGCATTGTCGGCCCATGTTCATCTTGGAGTCAATAATGACTCCTCCAGCACACCCGGAGCCGGGAGGAGCAGCAAAAGGGCAGTTTGCCCAAAGTGGGACAATTTGTCCCTCACCAAAGCACATGTGCAGGGGTGTGTGCTGTGGCACTGATTTGTTCCGTTACTACGTGTGTCACTGCAAGTGCATGCCCCTGCACATCTGAAGGTGGCCTAAGAGTTGAAAGTTCAGAATGAAAACACTTTGACTCTTAAATCATATCTAGTTACTGTCTTCCAGAAAAAGGACCCATCCATATAAATGCAGTCCTGTAATATGAGTTCCTAGACATATGACTTTACATTTGGCTACATTAAAATGTCCAGATTATTACACGGTTCAGATCCTCCTGTTTCACTGGGCTCTCCTCCAAAGTTAAGGGGAGAAATAAAAAGTTACAGGGTCAAGAACCAGGCCAGGAGAACCTAGCAGAAACACATCTGCTTGATGAGGATTTTCTGTAATTACAATTGTAATTATAATGACATTTTGACACCTATCAGCCAGTTTTTGATCAATTAATGTGCATCGTGTCTATTTCATATTATCCTGGTTTCCTAACCAAAATATTGTACAAGTCAGATGTTTCTAAATATATGACACCTATACAATTATCTTTATTGAGTATCCTTGAAATCATATGAAAAAATTCCAAGTTAGTTTGATAGGACAAAATGAATATTCATTTTCATTACAATATACTTTTGTTGTTTTTATTAGTCAAACCCTGTTTCCACCATTCCATTATTTTGTAGGAAATCAATGTCAGGCTGACAAGTTTGTAGTGTCATGACTTTCCATTCCAATACTGAACCTGACAAATTCTATTTGGGCACAGATCACAGGACAAGATAATATAGCTGTAACCATAAAAAATATGGCTGAAATTCTCCTTAATGCTAATATGACAGAAAACAGCATTTTACTTTTAAATAACTACTGGAAAGAATATATTGCTATAGGAAATAATTTTAAAAAACCTTGAATTATGTTCTTTTGGTATTGTTATGTATCCCTGTATTCCAGTGCTCACTGGTCATTATAATTTCTTCCCTATACTATCAAGCACTGTAAAAAAAAAATTGGCCATCTTAAATTTCAAGGTTTTCAAATTCAGTTTTACTCTGTTCATTGTGCAGTTGGGTTTATTTTTGAGGCCAAGAGGCATTACTTTACATTTATTAATATTATATTTTATTTGTCACTTGACAGCCTGGTTTCAAAGCAAATCTATATTCTTGTGAAGGTTGTTAAGATCTTTGCCTTCTAAATTCTTGCTAGTTATTTTCATATTAGAAAGGATTACTCAGACTCTCTTAAATTGTCCTACTTTCTACTACTTTGCATGTCATGTATATTATA
>NW_017729032.1:15392976-15399587 GCF_001723915.1 Gavialis gangeticus | reverse complement strand
AATTCTTGCTAGTTATTTTCATATTAGAAAGGATTACTCAGACTCTCTTAAATTGTCCTACTTTCTACTACTTTGCATGTCATGGATATTATAGTTGTCAAACTGATGAGCCTGGGATTTTTTATGTAATTTTTATCCCTTTAATTTGAATATTATTCTGATAGTGCTTCATTTGTAGGAACCATACTGGGGCCTGATTGTATATTCCTTGTACATCTAAAATTTTACTTGGGGAAGTTTCAGCTGCCCAGAGAATTCAGGGCAGGGCCTATGGGCCAGAATTTTCAAAGGAGTTCAATACAATGCCTGCTTTGTTCTTGATCCAGCCCCATTGAAGTGGGCGGGAGATTTACTATTGAGTCCAGTTTGTTCAGAATCACTTCATAGGTGCCTGGCCATTTTTGAAAATATTGGCTTCTAATAGAGGTGTGTGAAACAGGCCCTGTTTGATTCAGATTTGGCTGGAATTGGGGGCAGTAATTCAATTCGTTGATTCAGATCACTGTCCCTGATTCAATTCAGCCGACTCCTAATCTGAAGATTCGATGCTGATTCGAACATAGACACAGCTTTGAATGTTTTTTCTACGTACCTCAAGGTATCAGTGCAGCTCACGAACTCTGCGATGCTGGGGCAGATGGAGAGTCCCACAGGAGTGCGGGGGGACCCTCCATGTGCTTGGCAGCAATCGTAGAAGTGGACCAGAAGTACTTCTGGTCTACTTCTGGGTCCAACAGGGAGGATGGGCCCCCCCCCACACACAATGCCCCCTCTCTCTTTGGCTTCTCCCCTGGCTCAGCAATCGGCCACAGGGGGACCCAAGGTGCCCCCCCACCCCAGACCCAGGAGGCACCAGTTGCTGAGCTTCTGTGGGATCCCACACACTTCTGTGGGATCCCCTATGCTTCTGTGGGATGCTCCATGTGTCCCAGCATCACAGCATTCATGAGGCACCTGCTACATAGAGGTATGTAGAAAAAACATTTAAAACTGTGTCTGTGTGCAAATCTATGAATCTTTATGAATCTAGCCAACTCAATTCAGAGGGTTCTGATTTGATTCAGAGAAATTAAAGGGTCCTCTGATTTTATTTGGATTCAGAGATTTGGCGCCTGAAAGTTTTGAAATTTTACCATCAGTGTTGTTTTTCAAAAATCCTCCATGTCAGCTTGAAGGACAGAATAATGAATGTCAGCATTGTGGCTTAAGGAAAAACAACCAGCATTGACACCACATTTACATGGCATCACCTCTGTTGGACAGGACATGTCTGAAGGATACCTGACAGCTGGCTCCCAAAACAGGTCCTATTCTCCCAACTCACTGATGGGCACCACTTTAGAGGTGGGCAAAAGAGATTCAAAAACATTTTTCAGGCCAATCTCATAAAAAAAATCAGTATTAATATCAGTACCTGCAAGGCTGCAGCACTGCATTGTCTCCAGTGGTGCTACAATGTATGACAAGGTATCAGTCTTTCTGAGCAAACTTACCTCAGGTAGTCAGGTAGACACAAGAGACAAAGGGAAAGAGCTGTGGCCTGACATCACCAGAATCTACTGCTTCCTCCTAGAACTATTTGCTTCATCTGCAGTTAAATATATGGATCTTGGCTTGGCCTCCTCAGTTATCTACAGACTCACCAATGATTTTCTTAAATACTGCAAGGCTATCATCCTTGTTTCAAGGGACTACTGATGATGAATTTGGGAATTTCTCCCTATCAAAATTTCCAAAAAAGTTACCATGTGGTTGCATCCAAAATCAAAATGAAACATAGAAATTAAAAAAAAAAACACAGGAAAATTTCAGGAGGAAAAAGAAAGGAAAATGGAAAATAGTAAACAAGATATTTGGGGATGGCATTTTTTAACTGACATTTTTTGGAACATAATGCTAGTGAACTGTGTCTTCTAGTTTTGCCTGTGTTCCCATTACTCAATTTCTTATTGAGCAAATTGTTTCCAAGTTTTCAATTGCTTTCATAAAATCACAGAAAATGATGGTTGGAAGAGACCTCAGGAAGTCAACTAGGCCAGCCCTCTGCTCAAAACAGGACCGTTGCCAACTAGATCATCCCAGCCAAGGCTTTGTCAAGCCAGGCTTTAAAAACCTCCAAGGATGGAGATTCCAACATGTTTCTAGGTAACTCATTCAAGTGCTTCACCACCCTCCTAGTGAAAAAGTTTTTCCTAATATCCAACCTAAACCTCCCTTGTTGCAGCTTGTGACCATTGCTCCTTGTTCTGTCAAGCGTCACCACTGCCAAGAGCCTAGTTCCATCTTTGGAAGCACTCTTCAGGTAGTTAAAGGCTGCTGCCAAATCCCCTCAGTTTTCTCTTTTGCAGCCTAAATAAACCTAGTTCCCTCAACTTCGCCTTATAAGTCACATGCCCTAACCCCCAAACCATTTTTATTGCCCTCTGCTGGACTCTATCCAAATTGTCCACATCCTTCCTATAGTGGGGGTGAGGGGAGGGGGTGACGGGGCAGGCAAAACTGGATGCGGTACTCCAGATATGACCTCACTAGTGCAGAATAGAGTGGAATAATCTTCCCTTGATCTGATGGCAATGCTTCTACTTATCCAGCCCAATATGCTTGGCAACAAGGGCACGCTGCTAATTCATATCCATCTTATTGTCCACTGTAACCCCCAGCATAGGCAATGCGTAGGGAGGCCATGGGGTGGGGGGGGGGACACATGTCCCCCGCTGAGACTGGCTACTGCCAAAGCCGATGCTAGTTTCTGTGGCCAGTTGCCGCTTGCCACCTGCCCCTGCCCCCATTATTGCCAACATCACTGCCAGCATCTGTGGGCAGTCCCTGCTCACCACCCCCACCAACACTGCCATTGGTGTCTGCAGGCGGTCCCTGCTTACTGCTTGCCACTGCCAACACCATCACTGGCATCTGTGGGCAGTACCCACTCACCGCTGCTGCTGCTGCCTAAAATGGTGCCCCCCCAGTCTTGGGAGGCACCAGTCATTCATGACCCCTAGGTCCTTTTCAACAGAGCTGCTGCTTAACCTGTCCATCCCCAGGCTGCAGCAGTATGATAACGGATAAATCATTTTAGGGCTGAGAACTTGTTAAATGATATACTACAGATTTCACAGACTTACAGTTAAAACACTAGAAATAAATAAAAAAATTGTTCCTGGCTTTTGATATACTTCTGTAGTAATGTAAAATTCCCAAAGTTGCCCAAATCTCTTCATTTCACGACAGTTAGTAAAGGACCTTGCATTAGCCCCTGAATAAGTTGTTCCTGTGTTTGTCCTGGAACAAAAATGTCCTGGGACTGATACACACATACATTGCCCTTCTAATCAAGGTTTAGGGAGGTGAATGCAGTGGTGCTTTTCTGCCATTGATTCAATGATGCAATCCCAGGATTATTTTACAGATATACTTTGCAATACCCTAAGATAATTTTTTGCTACCTCTAATGCAGAAACTCTTTTAGAATGTATCCTGGGACAATGGACATGGACCTCTGTATGCTTGTACTTTGTCCTGGGATACAATGATTCCTCCATGGAAAAATTAAACATCTGTGGCCTGTGAGCCTCATTATACAGGGCATTTTCCTTAAAGGCCGAGCTTATTGCATCACACAATTAGAGAAATGATTTACATTTGATTAAAAATAATTTTCTAGTCCTTGTTGTTATATTGAAAAAGTGCACCCTAATATCTTAGAAACCCAAAGATGAAAGAATAGAACCCATCATTTATTACTTTTTAATCTTATATTTTAAAATGTCAGTCTCATGCCAGTCTATTGTTTGTTTGCTTTTTAAAGGGAATGATTCCTCATTTTTTAAATTTTGTGGGCCAGAAATATTAGCTTCAGTGCAAATGATTGCCTATCTGACCAAGGAATATCTGAATTTGGATGTCATTGCGTCATCTGCAAGATTGATTACTTTGCAGGCTACAATGAGCTACAATGATAGAGTGTTTTAGAACCTGGAACCTTTGGAAGGGAACTGATTGGTGAAGAGGCAATTGACATCAGCATTCCTCTGTGTGAGACACATTCCTTTGTAAACAAACTCTGAGACATTAGTGATGACATTTGAAAAATGAAATCTGAAAACCTGTCCTAATGATACCAAAACAGAATAAATGATTCCAAATGAGTCAGAAAAGAATTCTTAGCTCTTGACTCAATCTCAAAAGGCATGAGTCAGAAACTAAATAAATTGAGTAGACTGAAGCCTTGAAAAAATGACTTCAGCAGAAAGAGAAAGAAGCAGTGGTAGATTTAAGCCACAGGACTCAGCCTAATTCAGTCACCAGCTAGTATGATCAAACCCTTGGAAACAATTCATGTGTATTAGAAAGAGCACAAAATATTTTGCTCACCTGGAGGCCAGTATTTTTGAATGATGAAATGTTAACAATTGGAAGGGAGACCAATAATTCCAAGTAAGAGGTGTGAAAAAATGCCAGGAAGATCCTTGTAAATAATAAAAGATGAGTACAGTTAAAAAATTGCAGCTATCTCACAATGAGCTCAATTCTGCAGCTGCATAATTCCCAGTGAAGTCAACTGGAGTGCCTAGTCAGAGGGCTTCCAGACTAGAGCTATTGCTTTTTAGTCAGAGATGATTCTGACATCAGAAGTTTGTTGGATCTCTAGAGGAACCTTTAGTCTTAATTTTCTAAGATTTTGTGTCATTAAAGGCATCGTAATATGCTATGCTTGCTCTCATTTTTACCTTTGTAGTTATATAGATTGCAAAATCAGCAACTCATTTTTAAGCTACAGCAAATTACTTGATGTGGCTAATCTAGTGAAGACCCAGATGCCAGCTTTAGCACTTTAGAAATATATATATATTTAATAGTTATTATATATATATATCACTTTCTAAAGTGCTAAAACTGGTATCTGGGTCTTCACTAGGCTACCCACATCAAGTAATTTCATACAGCATATCTATCTATCTATCTATCTACCTACCTATCTATCTAGATGTATGTCATAATTGCTGCATTTTGTATGGCTGTGGATACTGGTTATGAAGAGCCACCAGACCTTAATTTTCCACTCCTTTGAGTTATTTTTAAACAGAATTTTCTGAGATATCAGTAAATACCCAAAGTACAAGGCAATCAGAGTTGCCAGCACAACACATTTTTTTACTGACACTGAAAACTTTTAACAGACAACCAAACCTTTTTATTGATATGTTTTACATACAAAATAAATGTAACCCTTCTGCCAAATGCTGGACAAGCACTGGGTTCAAATTTAGGTGTTTAACACCATACATAGGAAATAAAGTTTGGATGTCAGTAAAAGGTTTGCAGATTATCAGTAAAAAAAAGGCTTGGGTTGGCAACCGTGTTTGAGTGCAGCAGTGCTTTTATACCATGTCCCCCACCTCAGGGATTCTACACACTCCCACATCCTGATACTCCTGACCAATGTTCCCTCTAAGGTGTAGCAATCCATGAGCACCCCGCTTCAGTCTGTGAGCACGCTGCTTTGGTCTGTGAGTGCGCTGCTTTGGTCCATTCCCGAACTGGTCCTGCTTCCCCCTTTAATATTTAATATTACACTGTGTACCAGATGCATTCTTTAATATTTGTCTTAGTCTGTTTATTATCTTGTTAGAAGTTTTTCTTTAAAGGCCCAATTCTGCTTTTAATTTGCATTATTGTAAATAATAGAAGAAACTAGCTGTAATACTCACATGCTACCTTGTAATCATGTCGATGCGGCCAGGATTAAGACTTAATTAATACTTAAATATGGGCAAGCATTTGAGTTCTCTGTCTTCAGTTACCAAAGAGCTGACTTTGTCTCCAGTGCCTTTGTTACATGACATGTGTGTCCCTCCCTGTCATGTCTCTTGAATCCACATGCAGGCTGCACTCTGCCTGTTCCCTGCCTCCATTCTTCACTGCAGCCTTTAAAAGCGGTGTGGTGCCATGTGTGTCCCGCCACTGGGCAGATCAGGCAGTGAGGCACATGGCATTGCTTTCAAAGGTTGCAATGAGGTGTGGAGGCAGGGAGCAGGCACAGCACAGAAGACGCGTGGGGCTGCCACTTTTAGCATGGGCGCTGTGGGGCTTACAGCATGGGTGAAAGCTAAGATTAGGGTGAAGCCAGTGGGGCACAGGGCGAAGGAATGGGCGGGGTCGATGATTGCCCACTGATCAGCAGCCCAGCCCCTCACGGGCTGCTCCAGTTGGGGCTATGCTCTCCCTCCTCGTGGGAATGCCGGTGAGGAGCAAAGTGGATCGGAACAGCCCCCAAGCAGCCAAGCAGTAAGTGTCCCACGCCCGCCCCGGGGTGCAGCATTAAAAAGTTACGTGCAGCAACATTTTTAATTGTGCAAGGCCACATGCAGCTTAGATGGAACCTTGCTCCTGACCTCAACCTGCACAATGCTGCCCCCTCCAGCTTACCCCTCAACCTCACCCATGCCTGCCCCCCGCTTTCCCATCATGAAATCCCAAAGAAGGGCTACTATCTGTAGCATGCTGAGCTCTTCTTCAGACACCAGCTGGTTGGTGTCTGTCCATCAACACTTGCTTCCAGCTTCTTTCTGACAATGGAGCTTCAATCAAGCTCACAGGTGCTTGCTTTT
>NW_017729032.1:15385888-15392879 GCF_001723915.1 Gavialis gangeticus | reverse complement strand
TTTTTTTTTTTTTTTTTTTTGCAGATGTCTTTTTTAATTAACTGTATGCATTTTTTTTTTTAGCCTTTTTACTGGACAGGTTATAAATTCATGACCAATTAGCATTCCTGAAGGCAATGGAGAATCAGGGTATGGACACATCTGCATTGGGAGCCATTTCAAAAGGTGGGGGAGGACTGCTCTGAACCATGCAGCAGTCATTATATGCTACATGTGCTACATTATAACACATGTACACAAGCTGGGAATGGTAGAAATGTAGCAGACAGCTCCCTTTTGGAAACATTCACCTTGCCTATGCTTCCATACCCTTAGAGCCACAAGCTTTATAGGCACATCTGAGAACAGCTGGAAAAACCAGTTCATAAAGAACAATAGTAGGAATATATACTTGGAAAAATATACTTTTTGTGGTGAAAGAGGAAATTAAGAGGACCATTACTCAATCCTTGTCCCCTTTCTACATAATTAACACCACGTAAGCATACAACCAGTTCAGGATCAGACCTATATTACCTACTAAAGATTTCTGAGGAATTTGTGTCCCCATAGAACAAGAATTTGTTCAGTTTTTCACTGGTAGCATGAAGTGCCAGGAAAGAGTATTTTTGCATGTTGTGTGTCTGTGGGCGTGGAAGAACAGGGAAATGTAACTTATTTCATTCTGGTTAGTGGATAAGAAGAGATAAGTGGCATATTTGATAGGTGCACTGTCAAATGCATGAATGAAGATATTCAGTGAAGAATTTTGTTAAAAATATGCATAGCTTAGAGATTGCAAGTATATCTATGGGAAACAAGGGATCATTATGGAAAGCTTGATTTGTATTAACTTTGTATAAATATTCAGTCTTTGAAAGAAGAAAAGAACAGGTAATGGGGAAAGTAGTGACACCTAAGGTAACCCCATTAGTTTGAGATGACTAATATACAAGATAATGGGAAAGAAGCTATACTTGGGAGACAGAAAAATGAGTACCTTTATAGCAGTCATCTAATAGCAGATGATCACTATGAGTCAAAAAGAAAGAATCTGAATAACTTAATCCTATTTTTTCCATTCTTATCACAGATGATTACAACGTTTTGCATGTAAAAAGACACTAGCTAAATTTGTCTTTTCGCCAGTTGTGGAAGAAGATAAAAAATAATCTTGTTCATATTATTCACATGCTGCAAATTTTGTCATTTGATATAACAAAAAACACCACCAAAACAAAAACCAGTTTTCTGTTGCGAAACTAAAAACCTCTTTGTATATGAGGAATTCAAACTTTTCCGTCATACTGGACAAGACGTTTAAGATTGAAGCATGATTTTTTTCTTATGTGGCACCAGAATTCAAGCAAATTATGTGCAAAGATTATCAGACACAATTTTCCCATGCCACAGCTGGACTTCTTTCTGAATCACAGGCCATATTTTGGCCAGTCAGGACTTTGTAGTTTCTCTTCATATTCAGAGCAAGCATATTAAACAATTTATCAGCTTACAAGTATTTATGTCTAAAACATAAAAATATATCAACAGCAACAATAATGGGGGGACTTGGAAATTTTAAAATACCCACGCTTGTTTTTATCTGCATAGTATATTTCTCATAGTATGTGCCCAAATAATTATTTGCTGATCTTTTCACCATTTATTTTGAAATGAAAACCTCTTGAGGCCAATAGCTACTCCAGTCAGCAGTTGGGTAGTAGTGAATGTTAGGTATTGGCTACTGATGTCACCTGCCTTTTCCCTTAAATTACTGACAAAAATAACTGTTCTTGTGTTTGTAAGATGTTTTGAAAAGAGAATTTGGATACCTTCTTCCCCTGCACTTTTAAATAACCCCGAGAAAAAAAATTCTCACATTTTTTGGTAAAAAATGCCAATCCAGTGACACTGTTTCATGACTATTTATTTCTTTTCTCAAGTTTTTCATTTAAGATCCCCAGTAGACTAAAAAATTCAAAACAATCCACTAAACATTTTCAAAATGACTTCTTTGCTGTAAAACAGTTTGAAACAACATTTTATTTAAAGCTTTGTTTTTCTTAATTCAGTTTCTTGGATTTAAAAAAAAACAATTTTTTTGAGTTGTATGAAGCAAAACACTTCGATTGACCTAAAACATTTTTTTGGAATTCCCAGTTTACTGAAAGCTTTAATTTTTTGTTCCAAATCAGATTTTTTAAAATGTTAATATTGCCAAAACATCCAAAAACATTTTCATGCAGCGTTAGTCCCCACCATTATAACATACCATCTAAATTACACCATTCCTTCTAAGAATAATCATATTTGAAGTTTTTTTTAATGTATAATTTGTGTATAGTTCTGTTTCCAGAGGGGTAAAAAAGGCAATCATGTGGCTGAAATGAATTAAATTTCAAAACTAAAAATAAGCAGTTATTATTTGGGGACATATTTATCCAGCAAAAACTCTCTTTAAACCTACAACCAGCGTGCACTAGTACTTACTATAAGCAACTCACCCTACATTTTCGCATCTGCTCTACTGTACCTCTTTCCTTTAATGTTTTACAGAATTAGAATTTCTGTGTTGTGAGATAAAATATTTCTTTTAATGACATGTTTAAATGTCTTAATATTGTATTGCTGCAATGTTCATATTCTAAATCTGTGAAGCACTGTATATATTCAGTGTGTATTTGGTTTGCATGTCCATTGCTTTTCACACCATCCACAGATACTGCTTCTGAAGACTGAGTTGCTTCTTTGACATGTATTTTGATATTTTCACCTTCTATGGAATGTGCGTTAACACCAGGGAGAGTGAGAAACAACTGTGAAGAAAAGAGATGTTTCAGGTGTCAGGATTGGCATCACTTCCCTCCCTGTCCTTTTCACTTCTAGCCTTAGACTCCTCGCTCCCTGGGTTCTTCATTTACAAGGCATTTCTTTTACAGTATTATGTTTCTATATCCAAGCCCACAGGTGATCAGTCTTCCTTGTTTCTTGAAACTCAATGGCAGAAGCTGTAAATTGACTGGAAGGTGTTTTTTGGATAAGCACAATATAAACTGCCACCTAAAGAATACTTTGCCAGTGCACCAAGTGTTTGGTTAGGGAGCACAGCTTAAAATAATTATTCTTCAAATGATAGGAATCCTTACTTGAAGGGAAAAGTCAGGGCACCTTTTAGATTTATGTTGTTCTCTGCTAGTGACTTCTTAGGACTCACATCTGTAATAATACTAAATGATAGTAATAATACTTAGCGAGGAAATGTGACGTCTTAGCTGAAGCTCAGACATTAATTATACATCTCAATCTCCTTGTGTAGTATTATTTCAATTGTATATAAGCCAATACAACCAAGTTATGTTACAAACAATATTTTCTTTCTCCCTTTTCCACTTTTTTACACCTTTGTTTAACTTAGATTGTTTTCCTGCATGTTTTTTCATTGGCAAGTGCTGGGATGTTGAGCAGTACCATGATACTACTCCTAATAATAATTTACAAGTACTGAAAGGCAGCTGCTATGTGGTTTTATTATAAATCATCACAAAGTTTTAAACAGCAGAGTTTGGAAAACAACAGTATGGCAATGGTACAATTTGGAATGAAACTTCAGTTTCTCTTCCTGAAATATTATCTGGGGTCATCTATATTTTCTGCAAGTGGCCCATTTGGATATTTATGTATCTTTGTTTTAGATGCCATCAAATGTTACAGCTGTGATGTGGGTGTAGGTTGTAGCTGTGTTGGTCTAAAGGTATAGGCAGACAAGGTTCTTTGGGTAAATCTGATATATTTTATTAGACCAACTAAACAGTTAGAAATACTTTTTTCTTAGCAAGTTTCGGGTTTAAAAACCCTTCATAGATTCATAGATAGTAAGGTGGAAGGAACATCATAAGATCATCGGGTCCAGCCCCCTGCACCAGGCAGGAAAGACAGCGGGGGTCAGGTGACCCCAGCAAGGTGGCCGTCCAGTCTCCTCTTGAAGATTTCCAGGGTAGGTGATTGCACCACCTCTGGAGGGAGCTTATTCCACAGTCTGAACACCCTAGTTGTAAGGAAGTTTTTCCTAATGTTGAGCCTGAAATGGTCTAGGAGTTTGTGACCATTACTCCTAGTTTTCCCCTCGGGTGACCTGGTGAACAGTTGCTCACTGAGCCCTTGATGTATTCCCTTGATGTTGCAGTAAGCTGCTACCAGGACTTCTCTCACCCTTCTTTTTTTTCAGGCTGAAGAGTCCCAGAAAGAAAGCCAGTCAATGAAGATGTAAATTGAGGAGTCATTGGGTGAGAGAGAGGCTGGGGGCAGGAAGGGGGATGAATGTAGCAGGTAAATAGTCAAGAGATACGTGGGGAGTCAGAAGTCAGGCAGATTATAATACATCATAAATCAATGTCTATATTTAGTCCATGATTTTATGTATCCAGGAGGTTGATGAATTGAAGTTCATAGGCTCATCTGTGACATGGTATCAAGATATTAGGTGGTATTGATGCACTACAAAAATATGAGAACAGTTGTAGTTGTGTTTTATAGCTTAAAGACAGGATGTTGCCATATCACCACATACATCATTTGTATAACTGGAAATTTTGTACAAGTGAGAAACCTAAATAAGATCCCAGTCATTCTTTCTCACCTTGGTAGACAACGTTCCCTGCCTAGTTTCTCCTCTGGGCTGTCAACCATATGACTTCTTGCCCGCATCACTCTAGCTCCCATGAGCAGTGACAGAGAAAGACAGAGGAAGCTGATAGTCAGTAAGTCAGACAGAAAAGCAGTTGGTAACTGATTCAGGATCATACCTTCTGCTTGTGTAAACTGGTTCAGCTCTTTTAAGACCAAAAAAGCCACATCAATTTATGCCAGACAAAGAATTGATACTGAATCAGAATCTTGACTCTGAACAGCCTTGTTCTGGAAGGATATTTCAAATTCAGAGGCTGATGCAGATAGTGCAAAATGGTGTTATCATTGTAATTGGCCAAATCAAACTCCCTGACCCACTAAATGATGATATGTCCCAAACTGAGTTTTGGATATAAGTGGTCTATCTTACACCCTTCTTTAATAATACATAAAAACATTTTTCATACTCAACTGTTGAATATGCATTGGTGACCTTTTTATATGGTTCATTTTGAAAGCTCTTCAATGAATGGAGCATTTAAGGTTCACAGGTAAAAAGATCAGACATCGTTTATATATGTTTTGAGGACATTTTAGCAGGAAATGAAAAACTGCATGTGTTTATTAAGCAAAGTTTTGTGGTTCAGTCAGTTATTGTGTCTGTTGGAAAAATGCAGTGGCTACATGTCCAAAAGATTCAGAGCCCACAGTAAAAGTAATCTGATTAGAAAAATGTTTTATTTAATAAAACAAACTAATCCAAGTCCCAGGCCAAGCAAATGACCATTTTGTAGGTTGTCTAATAGGAGAGGATATCAGTAACAAGCTGTTCCTATATTTCTTTCTATGAAATTTTAATTTAGCTTTACATCTAATTGTTCCTACCATTCTCTTTTAGCTTTGCATCTAATTGTTCTTACATTCTTATGTGTTGTTCTCTTCATGTTTGCTGGCTAATTCTCCACTTCTTGTGATGCTTCTATGCCATTTTAATTCTACTCCCAGACTTCTGCTCCTCCAATATTACCTCTTCTCTCTTCTTCGTCCATAAACATTCCAAAAATACAAGGCAATAATTTCACTATCAAATTGTACATGGGTTCATGGGGTGGGGGGAGTAGTTCTGGGGGTGAGGGAGAATTACCCAGGATGGTGGGGAGATCAGGAGGCTTTTCTTTACACTGTATTTAATTAGTTTTCAGTAAACCAGTTGAACAAATGATTTTTTTATTCTTAAATAATGTACCGTCTGGATTCTACAGGACACAAGGGCTAGGGACAGACATTACACGCAAACTGGTTTAAGTGATTGATCAGAAACTGGCTTAAACGTGTAACAGAACAAATGTTCAGTGCACATAAACCAGTCTGAAAATGGCTGAAACCAGTTTGAAATAAACCTGGTTGAATGCAATATCAGGCTTAACTGATTTGACTCAAACCGGCTCATGCAATGTCTGTCCCAGACTCCTTTCTGGTTTAAGATACATCAGAGACTCCCAGCAGCCTGACATGTTCTCTGAGCTGGGCAGGGCTCTCTGCTCCAATCACAGGCCTGGTTCCTCCCCTCTGCTCTCTAGTTGAGCAGGGGCCCAAACTAGCAGAGACACCAGTTAGCATGACTCCCTTAAGGAAAAGTGGGCGGGGGGGGGTGTTAATTCTTCCCTCCTTCCCCTCTACAGCCAGGGTCAGCCTGTCTGCTGGGGAGCTGCAGTGGTGGCCCCTGGAGCTGGCAGACCCTGGATGTATGGGAAAGAGGAGGGAGGAATTCTCCCTGTCTCCGTCACCTTAACCTGGGTAGGTTGTCCTGCACTGGACAACTCTGCTCCATGCTAGGGTGGGGGGGACTCTTCCCTGCCCTCCTCCTCCCAGGGTAGGAAGGGAGACTCTGTGAGGCACTGGATCTTGACTCTTCTTCCTCTTCCCCTTCCTCCCCACCCCTGGGGCTGGGAGGGGGCACTCCATGTGATGCTGCCCAGGCCCAGAGCAGGGGCTGGAAGGCAGGGGGAGGCTCTGTTCCATGCTGCCGGGAACACTTCCCCCTCCCCATCCTCCCCCCAGAGGGGATCAGCTGGACAGGATGGGGGGTGTAGTGACCCTCACACACTCCCCCCACAGCTGCAACCCCCAGTGCCTGGCAGCAGCAGCAGTCAAGGAAGTCAGGAGCCTGTCCTCCCCCATTGCCGGCTGCAAAGCACTCTGCCAGAGTGGAGGGAGCCCCACCCCTGCTTCCCCAAAGAGTCTAGCCTGGGGCTTCCCCCCTGTGAGAGCCCAGCTATATTGATTCATTCTTCTTTTATAGTTCGAGGTATTTGATTGACATAATGTGAATTCATTAGCAACATAATGTGAGCTATAAACAATGACTTCAAGGGATCTTTGTATC
>NW_017729032.1:15368787-15380888 GCF_001723915.1 Gavialis gangeticus | reverse complement strand
AAGAGTCTAGCCTTGGGCTTCCCCCCTGTGAGAGCCCAGCTATATTGATTCATTCTTCTTTTATAGTTCGAGGTATTTGATTGACATAATGTGAATTCATTAGCAACATAATGTGAGCTATAAACAATGACTTCAAGGGATCTTTGTATCCAGATCCTTCCTTGAATTCATTATACATAACTGAACATGAGAAAGAGAAAAAAGAGACAAAGACAGTGAAGAAAACCCACCTGTTTTATGTGAAAAGGTGCGTGTATCCCCTTTTCTTCATACGATGTGCAGTATTTTATGCATTATCACTATACTTCGACTTCAATAACCCAGAGAAAATGAAAGGTTCTTAATAGAGCAGTTCATAAATATTGAACAATGCAATCTTCAGCTAGATAGGATCTTCATAAGCTGCTTGTTGCCATGAGACAATACTTGCAATGGAAGCCAATGTAAAGTACTGTTTCTAGCTGGTAAAGCATAGTTCTTTCGGTCATTATAGTACAGTTAATACACTTGGCTTAAGAGGCTGCCGATAAGGAACAGTTGCTTAATTGAGGTGGCCTTCTTATAAAAGTGGAGGAAAATGATACTTAACAGAGTTGAGTGGAATTTTCAGACAAATAGTTTATTCTCTGAAAAATGCAGGTTTTGGTGGTAACCAGTACTATTTGTATAGTAAAGTCATCTTTGCTGAATAGTATCAGGTGAAAAAGGTGGGGGCAAATAAAAATAAAATAAATGAAATGCCTTGTTTTGGGTTGAATTTGATATTCAGCTCAGCCCCAAAAAGATTCTTTGCTTGGGTTTTGTCATGTTGAAAAAACTGAAAACAAAATGTCATTTATCATTTTAATTGATTTGCTCTGATAACAGAACTTTCTGGTTATTTTATTGGTACCCCTTTTATTGGAGCCATTACCCATAGAAAAATTGTTATTGGCACAGCTCTGCTTGCTAGATTTGAGGATATTTTGGGCACAATGATTAAGAAAGATGCTCTCTTCTATAACACTCATGTTAAATGAGAGCCTGCGAAAGGATGTTGGTTGAGGCACTTGATGAGAGTAAAGAAATTCAGGTTAAATTCCCATAGAGTCCCTGTGTGACCTTGGATAAGTCACTTGAACTATCCATGTTTCAGTTCTTCATGTATAAAAAGGGGATAATAGTATTTCCTCATCTGTTTAAACAAACTTCTGAGAGAGACAAGCTGCCTGTCTCTTACTACTCTACATCCTCATTTAATATAAATATTTTGTGATTATACAACTGGGGACTTTAAATCACTATTGTGCATCAATTAATAACATAGCTGTATGTGTACTTTAGCACTGCTGAAAAATTCTGTGAGGAATATGTTAGCATATGTTAATAATATCTATGATTTATTAACCCTTTATAATTATATCCTTGATGTAAAGTGTGACCAACCTGATTTGAAAAGTGGGAATTTGAGACCTTGCAGCATTGTTTCCAATAGGATGACAAATGGTGATGTGAGAAAGCTGTATTCTTGGCATAATCTTTGTTTACAAAAAGGTACATCAAGTCTGCTTTTCATTTAGTTTTTTCTACCTTCAACACACCCAGCCTGCAATGGATAACTTCATCTCTCTATTCTGCAAGCAAGGAAATCCCTCCGGCCAGATGAGAATCGGATCTTTCCTGTGATCTAGCATTTTGGTGGGTAGTTCATACCTACCAGAGGTTTTACAGCAAAGCATGTTTGATTGTCCCTTCTTCTGAGTCAGGGTGCATTTGCTTGGTAGACTTACTGACTTTAACGAGGTCCATGACTGACTTGGGATGAAAGAGTCCTCTGATAGCAGCCATTACCAACAGTCAGCTTAGCAAGATTGCACTGATAGTCAATATTCAACCCGTCATGACTACTTGGTACTGTGAGCTAAAACCCAAAAGAGTTCAGAGTCAAATGCCCAGGCCCTAAAGCTTGAGCTGAAAAATCATTTGTAACTGTTTTCCAGAGAATTAACGCCAAAAAAAAAAAAAAAGTCATCTTACGAGCTGGTTGCAGACACTGCAGAAGCTAAAGAAGTGTACCTGGTGCTAGCAGTGTACTGGTCAGCCAGTGTTTAGATTCCAGCTAAGAGGAGGAAGAGAATACTAGTCTACTCTTTCAATTATACAGATGCTAAATATATCTTTGAAAATGCATGTTAACACTAAATGTGTCATTCTGCTCATTCACCCAATACTGATGGGTGTTCAGCTCTCTCATGAGTGGGTGTGATGGGCAAATGGATGAACAGAGAAGTTGGAATTCCTCTATTTACAAGTGGATTCCTCACTCACACTGAAGTTGCAGTTTCTTCCCACTTCACAGACTTCCTAAACTTTGACCGCAAGTACAGATAAACTACAAAAGAGAGCAAGGGGCTTGTGTGGGGAGAACATTTTTGCTCTCAGTAACCTTCAACCTCAGACTTCATTTCAGATTTTGAGGTGATGCTTTAGGGTATGGACACATGAATGTTTGAAAGGGAAACGCTGCAAAAGGGCAGCAACTGCTACATTCAAACTGCTGCATGAGAACAAGCTGAGAACAACTCAAATGCAGCAAACCCCCTCCAATTTTAATCTGCGTGAAACTGTTGAAGTTGGATCAGCTTTGCTGCATTTGAATTATGCTGCATTTTTTTATCTATACCCCCAAGTACAGAGGCTTTCTGAGTTCTTTGTAATCGTTTATATATGCAAGAACTTACATTTTCTAAAAGGGGCCTCAAGTCAAGTGAGGGGTGCCTCAAATCTAAAAAGGTTCAGAACCAGTGATAGGAAGGCTCAAACAAAGACTGGGCCCAGATTCTCTTTGAAATCTCTAGGTTTATCTTGTGGATCATGTTTGCACACCTAAGAGGATGCCACAGCATCCTGGTGGAGAATCACTGCTTCATAGACAGCCATCAGTCTTGGGAGGCCATGGAGATTGCACCTTTGCTGGGTTACCAGGTACCACCACGGCTTCTTGAGTTGCTGAGGAGTCAGATGTGCAACAAACAGACCCTCTGGCAAGTTGCACATACAAACTCAGTTGAGCTTGCACCAGCATGTCTTGCTTGCCTCTGATGCCTCTTCTTTACCTCATCATTGACCATCTCAAAGCAACATAAGTGCTGCTCCACAGCGGCTTTCCACTCACAGGGGTCCGAAGCGACTGATTCCCTGCGTTGGCCATCAATGCGTAGGTCTTGAAGGCTTTTCCTGCAGATTTCAACAAAACAAAGTTTGAGCTGTCCAAGTTGATATTTGCCAGTGGTGTTTCATTTTAATCATGGAAAAATGTGGATTTGGGGTTACTTTTTTTTAATCCGAAAATTGGGAATTTTTTTGAAAATCAGAGAAAACCAGAATCCCTGGTTATAAAGCAACTTTGTTTCTTTCAAAAGTTTTCCTTGACATTTTTAACACAAGCACCAAGGTTTTAAAAGGAAAACAAAATCTTTGGTAGTGTCTTAAGCATGACATATTAGCATATTTAAAACAAAAAATGTTAAAGAGCACACACAAGCCTATTAAAAAGACCTAAAATGTGTTTTACTATGCATAATTTATACCCAGAGGAAACATATTTTTCCTCTCCTACATAATGAATCAAACTTTCACCTTTTTAACATCTCATTAACTCACTTCTATATTACTTCTACATGAAGGACCTAATGCTATCATCATAAGTAGCTATAATAAAAGAGTAGAAGCATTCAAGACTAGAATGCCATTGTGCATAACTAAAGTCTTCTTCAGGATTTGCTCTGTTCTTTTTATGCAATTGCTCCATAGCCTGTGAGACATACTTTATGACTTCATTACTTCTTAAAAGTTGTAGAGATATTAATATGTAAATGTAAGAAATCACTTCCAGAAAATACCACTGCAGATAACAGATTGCCTTCTTTTTTTCCTTAGCATGAAACAGCATTACATCTTTATTTTTTAATATTCATAGAGCACAAAAATGCTTGTGGATATAAAAGGCTACTTGTTTACTTGCTGCAGCTCAAGCTTGTTAGAAATTGCAATGATGCATGAGTACACAGTGAAATTTTTAGAACATGCACTAACTTTTTAGAGGTTCAATATGCACAGTGAATGTTAAACACTCTGCTTATTGATGCTGTGTAGAAGTCAATCTGTTTTTTCTCTGATATAGCTTGAGTTAAAAAACCAGACTTTTTTAAACTCATTTTCATTTAGCAAGGTATTAGATTAATCTAGCTTATTCCCCAGGTGGTAGAATATCAATATAAATGTGTCCAAATAACTACAACTTCCCCAAGACCAACATGTTAGAACTAGACCTGGTCAAAAATTGGAATTATGAAGTCATGGAAAATTTAGGGGCTGGGAAATGTAGAGGCTGGGAAATCAGACTGATTGAGGAGGGCAAGTTAAAAAAATATTTTTGATTATTTTCAATAGCAATTTCTGCCTAGAGGGGCTGGGGAGGGAGTGAAAGTAACTCTGGAGTGTTGCAAGTGGGGCTCCTTAGCTGCTGGGCTGTGGACACTTTTCTCTTCCACCTTCTCCCTAGAGGAGGCTCCTGCTGCTGAAGCAGGAAAATATCTTCTTTTCTTCATTCTGCCTGTCAAAAATAAGATGTGTATCTTATTTGGGGCATGTTGTATACAGTAGTCATTTTCAGTTCAGGCTTAAAGGCTAGACAGGAAAAGGAAAGAAGTCACATAAAATATGCATTTTAGAGGAGAATTAAGACACACAGATTGGAGGACATTTTGGTGAACTATTTTTATGTGAAACATGTATTTAATTATTTTCTGTTCTCAGACTGAGCACCAGACATTTCTTTGAACTTTAAATGATTCAGTACAATTTATTTTAGTCATACGGCTATTCAAAAGTCCCTTGACATTAATAATTCTCTGCTATATGTTTGTTTAACCAAGCCACATGAAGAATAAGAATACAAATTGTAAAAAGTAAAATAAAAAAAATGTGACCAAGTTATTTCAGTTATTTGATAGATAGTGTTATTCCTTCAGGCATCCAAACATCTGTCAGTGTATAAAACAATACAAAAAATCAGCTTCACAAGTGTTACCACAATATATTTGTCAAAAAAATGCATCAAAAGCACATTGATGTATGTGTGTGGTGGTTGTCTTGGGGTTTGCTTTGGTTTACTTTTCAGTTTTCTTATATATCATTTTAGTTGGTCAGCTCAACAGGAAATATAATTTCTGGTGACACATCATGGATCACAAAACTGGTAGTCAAAGTGAAAAGTTTGTGATTTTTTGGCATAAAGTCTTTGGAAAACAGTTGCAAATAATTGTTTTTTAGTTTATGACCGGTTTCAAATGATTCAAGGTTATAAAAGAGAGGTATTTGTAAAATAGATACAGCTCATAGCAAGTAAGTAATATAGGACTGACTAATATAGGATATAAGTTTAACATAGAATTAGTTTGTTAAACAAGGGGCAGGGGCTTACTTTCTATGACACCAGCAGACATTTTGCTGCTGTTTTGCATGGGGTCGTGGTTAAGCCCAAAAATCTAGTTTCCAAATGATATTTCAGACCCTAATTCTGCAGTGGAAGAATCAGACAGGGCAATGGCAGGTTCAAGGCTCCATGCTAGTGCTGACATTTACAGAACTGAGGTCTGCTATAGTGCATGCTCTTCAAGACAGAGACCATATATTGGTTAGTTGTTCTACATTTTTATTATTATTTGTATTGCGAGTCTCAGTTCTGGATCATGACCCCATTGTTGAAGCTCATCTACAAACGGAGAACTAAATTATGGTCCCTGCCCTCAGTATCTAATCTAATCTAAACCAAGCAATGATTACAAATATATGGGTGAGCACAGAGAAAAAAAGAGACACTATCAGTCAGCATCAAAGGCAGTGGTCTCAACACACCAGAAACCTAAGGGCTTTTATGCGTGGGCAGACATGATAGTGGGGTCATGCATTCGATCCCATTGCGCCTTATTGCCAATGCAGGGGGAACCTGATCCCAGACTCCCTGCACTGGCAAGGAGCAAGCTCCCACAGCTGGGACCCTGTAGCCCCTATGACTGGGTGACCACAGCTGATGTGATCTCCCAGCCATGGGGCACTCCATGCACCCCTGAAGCTGGGAAATCACAGCCATGCTGTGCAGCTTCTGGGACCCAGTCTCCATAGCTTCTGGGTGCTGCAGGAATTGGGAGCCCCCTCAGCTCCAGGAATCCCACTCCCGGCTGTGCAAAGTGCATCCCTGCAGCTAGGAGCCTGGTCAGCTGATGGGGCTCCCAGCCACAGAAGCGGACCGTGCTGCATGTGGAAATGAAAGCTGGATAGCAATCAGCTCTAAAGTTTTTATTTACCCTTTTTTCAGCAATAACTTTATAACTAGTTGGAACTTTTATGGTGCAATAGTTAATTTGCACATGTAGCTGATCTAAATTAACTGTGCAGTTAACTTGGTAATTGCATGGTACATGTAACACGTATAAGGGGCCTCATAGTTGTCAAGCTGTTTGTCAGACATTACAGTGAAAAAAATAAGTAGGGATATTAAAGATATTAATGAAGTGTCTTGAAAGATGATTATGTTTTTTTTTTCCCCAAGTGAGGGCTGTATGTGAGAAAGCACAATAATTCTTGTTTGAAAATTTAACAGATTGGCAAAGGAGGTTGATGACACAGGCTGATCAAAGATAGAGATGACCTCTCCATACTGAATTGAGATGATAAGTAGGAACAGAATGTGAATGTGCCTCGAAAGTGGAGACAAGGAGTATCTTTTTGGTGCACTACAGAAAGGAGAGATGCACTCAAACACATTCTTAATCTAAACGCTGACTAATCCCATGCACTTTATTGGGACTACATAAACACAAAAAATGTAGCCACTTATTTAAATGGTTTTGTGTAGTGAAGCTACATTTGGAAACCTAGCATATTTTGGGTTGCTGTAGAAATAATAATATAGTAAGATTATTGCAAGGAGTTCTTTGTTTTTAAATCAATCCACATTTACTGGTGTTTTTATCATTTATTTAACGTGCAACAGTTTTTGGAAAATGCATTTTTAAATCCCAATGCAGAATGATTTCCATTTCTTAAAGGCTAACTTCCCTTATGGATTTTTTTCAGCTACAGGAGGCAGGGGAGGACTTTCTACAAGAAAATGTCAGCCTTTTCCAAATTTCTGGGATGCTAGAGAGAAAGACATACATTTATCTGTGATAGATATGTGTCTGCATGAATAAAGAGCATCTTTTCTGAGAAAACTCCATTGAGAATATTGATGTCCATACAGATGAAATAACCTCAGAATGAGATATATAATGTTGGCAGATGTTCCAAAATGAAGCTTACAAAACCAGGCATGGTTACTCATGTAAATGCTTAGTAATAACAAAATCATAAGTAACCATAAAACTATTCTCAAATTATAGTAAAAAGAGACAAATTTGGTAAAGCAAGACAATGCTACATGAAGGCTGAAAGTCTATCCTGGGTTGCCTTCATTGCGTTTTTTTCTAGCACATTTTTCCTGTTTTGGAGGCAGTGGGTACGTCTACATGAGATGCTTTCCTCGAGATTAGAACAAATTACTGCGCAGTAAATGTCACCATTTGCACATGCTTACCGCACAGTAATTTTCTCTAATCATAAGTAAATTTGCTGCCTGTAAATATAAGTAGCAAATTTACTTGCAATTAGTTACTGCATCATATAGCACATGTAGATGGCGGAGGAGAAGCTTTGTGGGGGGCAGCAGGGGGCAGGAGACTACTCCCTGACCCCCAGAGTTGCCTGATGCTGGAGAATCAGAGCCCAAGCAGGGACGATGACCCCATGCCCCAGCAGCAGGGAGCTACCTAGCCAAATTTTGGCTCACAATCATGGAGTGGGGGCTGGGAACAGGCTCTCCAGCCTCTGCCTTGTTATCACAAAGTGGGGGCTGGAAACTATCCCAGTTGGGGGCAGGTCCCAGCTCTTTGACCCGATTGGGTGATTGAGGTTCAAGGCTTTGAAAGAGCTGCAGGGAAAGGGCAGGTCCCAGCCCCCTGCCCTGATCCACCACCGGGCAGTGAGCAGCAAGCCCCTGGCTGCACAGGGAATCCCCGCCCAGCCAGGGGCTCACTGATAGCTACCCCACCAGTGGATCAGGGAAGGGGGACCTGCCCTCTGTCCTGCAGCTCTTTCCAAGTTCCCTGGCCCTGTTCAGGGAACTGGGACCAGGACCTCCCTGCTGCTGGGGCAGGGGGACATTTTCCCTGCCCAAGCTCCAATGGCAGAGCCCACCCTGGCAGCAGACAGTCCCCCAGGGGCAGGGAGAAATTTCCCAGCCCCCCCACCAGAAGACAGCTGTTTACTGACCCCAGGCTCCCTGCCAGCCACTAGGCTAACACTCAGGGAGAGCCTAGAGCTCCCCTGGGCTGCTGCAGGGGCTGGTGCAGGGCTAGAGGACATGGGAGCAGAATGCTGCCAGGAGCAGCAGATCTGCTCCCCCATCCCTGCACATGTAGACACCTCCCCGGGGTGGGTTTGATGTAGAGTAATTTACTGTAGAATAAACCCATCCTGCAGCATTTGCACATATAGACACACCCAGTGATTCTTAATTATTGCACTGGGGACTGGAAATCAGGACTTCTTCACTTTGCACCAGCTCAGTCATTACTTTGTTGTTCAAATGGCATTAACTTATGTGATATTTCTATTCCACCGTCTGCCCTTTGTAAAATAAGTTGAATCCTGATCTGCTTCATAGGAGTGTTAAGGCATATTTGAAAATGCCTTGCAAATCTTTAAATGAAAAGCACCATACATTAAAAAAAAATCAAAATTATAAATGAATCAGTCACTGATATGAGACCCGTACAATTTATAACTTATGGTTAAGGTTTAAAAATGGTATTTCACCCATTATACTATATTTTTTTTTGTTTGGTCTAAGTAGATTTCCTATATAAAGTGAATTTAGTAGACATTATGGTGACAATTTATTGCGTTGTGTGTGTATTTGTTCATTATATTTTAAGCTGTGTGCTATTTTTATATAGCATACATTGCCACCCCTACTTCATTTTGTGATATTGTTGATTACAGTTTTATTATTTATTTTTCAGGCCCATTATTCAAATCTTTAACTCTATGAACATCCAAAATCATTTTGTAGCAGGGAGTCATTATCATGTTTATATAAATGGAGTATTTAAAAAATCGTGATATGAAGAATGATCATGAAGACTTAGTAGCCCATGTTGTAAGGTTAACCTTTATGCTGCTTTTAATGGGTAAAAATACATTGGACTGCATAATGGACTGATGTTCAGAAAAATGTAATTTTCAAAAGCAAAGCCACGTATGAATTATAAAATGATAAAATACACTCCAGCCAATTTAAATTTAAATAGAGTTTAAGTCCAGAAGGAACCATTATGATTATCTAGGCTGACCTCCTTCATAACTCAGGTCATAGAAATTTACCCACTGACCCTATATTAAATTGAGTAAATAGTTCTTGAACTGGACCTTATCTTTTAGAAAGACTGCTATGTCAAGGACCTAGAATTAAAAAAAAGTTTCCAGCTCTTCCACAGATTTGTATAACTTTAGAAAAGTTATTGAAGACAGTTTTTTAACAAACCACCCACTAATTTGGGGCATCTAAGGTTTTGGGAGTACAGCACAAGTATATAGCAGCTGGGTACATCTGTACATGCTCTTTAATGTGTAGTAGCCTATTTTACTGCTTTTTGAAGTGTCACATAAAAAACTGTGCTAATATTCTCTTTCTGTTCTTCTTCAAGTGGATTTTATTTAGTATGCATGATCACTTAATTATTTAAAGCCTATTCTAGTTGGCATTTTGGAACAGTGATAGAGGCCAAACTTTGGCTACATGCACATATTCAAATAATCTGGGAGAATTCTTCCAGGCTTCTTCTCCTGGTAGAAAAACTTACCCAGAGATGCCTGATCAGACATTTCAATGCTGAACCCTTGAAAAGCAGTGAGCTGTGTAGGCAGAGGGCTCCTGTGCACACGTCAGCATGCTCTGCAGGGTCCGTATCTGCCTAGTGAAGAATGGCTGATTGCCTGATCCAGACTGCTCAGAATCAGCCTGTCTTCCTGCAGCACAATGTAGGATTGCAAAGGGAAGAAGGGGAGGAGGCAGTCCTGTTCTGCTCTCCCTCCCATCTGGGACCTTTCCAGATTGCCATGAGTTTTCAAAGATGATGGCCAGTGGCTCTGTAATCACACTAGCCAACTCACTCAGCATCCTCCAGCACTTGCACCAGGAGGTTGTCCCCAGTACTCGCTGAAAACTTCCTGGATTGCCTGTGCACTACTGTGCTGCTCTCCCAGCAGGTCAGGGTGATGGAAGTCCTTCATGAGAACCATGGCCTGTGGTCAGGAAACTGCCATTAGCTATTTGAAGAAAGCCTCATCCACCATTTCCTCCTGGTCTGGTGGTCTATAGCAGACCTCCACCACAACATCACCCTTGTTGCTCTCTCCTCTAAACCTAACCCAGACACTTTTAACAGGCCTATCTCCAGTTTCATACGGGAGATCCAAGCAATTATATGTCTCTTTTACATAAAGTTCAACTCCTCCTCCTCTTCTCTCCTGCCTGTCCTTCCTGAACTGTTTGTACCCATCCATGACAGTGCTCCAGTCCTGTGAGCTCCCACAAAGTCTCTGTTTTTCCAATCATGTCATAGTTCCATGATTGCAAGGACTTCCATTTTTTCCTGTTTGTTTTCCAGGTTCCGTGTATTTGTGTACAGGCGCCTAAGGTAGCTAGTCAATTGCCCTGATTTCTCAGAAAGAATGAGAACTTCCCCCCTGTTGCCCTCTCCTGCTTGCTCTTCCTCCCAGTCACCCACTTCACCACTTACCTCAGGGCTCTGGTCTCCAAACCCTACTTTGATGGCTTTCAGTCTTTTGAAGCTTCCATGGTGCACCTTTTCATTTTACATGATTCACATCTTTAAAAAAAGGCCTTTGCACAGTTTTTACAAATCTCTATATGCTCTCTGAAGCATGTTCTTGACTGAGTCTTCAAGAAGAATATTCTATATACATAAATCCATCTGACAGTAGGAACAGAGAAAAGGAGTTCTTGCTTGGCTAGTGAAGCAAAGTAGGGGGGAAAAAAACAACCCTCTTCTCTCTCCTCCCACTTCATCACCTCAACCCTTTTGGAGGTCTATCAGCAAAAACCACATTCTCTGTTCCAGTTCAGGTTTTACATTTTGAACATCCAATCACTCTAAGTATGGATTGTGACTTACCACAATGAGAGGAATCCTATTAGAAATAATGTAAATACTAGATACCATGGTGGAGTGTTACTGGTTGGTGACGTCATGTTGATGTTAATGCTTTCATACTCTTTATTCTAAAGTACATCTTTTAAGTCTGCTATTTGGCTTAAGAGCAGTGGTTATCTTTGCTAGGCTGAAGTCAGTGGAAGGAGGGGAAAGTGGCACCTGAGAGACTAACTGGTTCAGAGGGCATGATCTCTTGTAGGCAACGGCATCAGATAAAATAGTTTGTTCCCTACAAGGGCTTATGCCTTTCTAAACCAGTTAGTTTCTTAGGTGTCACTCTGCTCTTCTTTCTGTTTGACTTCAGTACAGGATGAATGAAATTCTGGCCAGGAGAGAGAGCTGGACATTATAGCACTTGATTTTTTCTAGATTTTGTCACTTATTTTCAACTATCCTGTTCCTCAGTTTTCTCAGCTATAAAAAGAAAAGTTTCAGTACAGCATAGAGATCCTTTGGCAACTATTTCAAGATATGTGAAAATAGTTATTACTGATTATTGTTAGTTTGGGACCATACACTGAATCTTGATGTCTTGGTTAGTGTTTTAAGTAGTTTAGCTCTCTCATTTTCTTCCTCTGTATTCATGTGTTCTGAAAATGTTCTAATTTCATTGTGCTTTTTCAGATTTCCTCTTAACTGATGATGATGATGAAATACTGATATCATTGCAGCATGTTGAGTAGTATTAAATAAATGTAGCTGGCAACAATAAGAATTTGTATTCGGTAAGAAATACAGATCAAAGTTCCAAGTTCAATAAGGCCAAAACTAAAGTTTACATGG
>NW_017729032.1:15364732-15368570 GCF_001723915.1 Gavialis gangeticus | reverse complement strand
ATATATATATATATATATATATTTAGTGCCAGTTCAGCATTAAGTTGTGTTTCCCTCTGGTGGCCCATTGCTTCCTGGGAGTTATAGTTCAAGTTGCCCAATGACTCTGTTCTTTTTTAGGAATAAGTCTCCAGTGTTGACTGATTTTTATTTTGTGAAAGCTATTTTCTATTGGAGAATAGAATGGGAAATCACTGAGGTGGAAAATTTCCAACCAGTTGTAATATTAATGCAAATAAAGGTGTGTGTGTGTGCGGGGAGTGTATAGCCCCGAGCCCAAATTTCAGAGCAAATGAAGATGATTTTGGAAGGCTATACAGCACTTGCTAGTCACTATTGTTATTTCCCCTGTAAAATCTATGGTAGGAAGCTAGTGAGCTTGGTTCCCTGGTTGGGCATTTCTGGAACTGGAGGAGGCTATATGTTTTGGGGAAAGGAATGACCCAAGAATCTTTCATCCCAACAGATTGCATCAAATATATTTTCAGTAGAGAAAGCAGAATGGATGATTTTCTAAAAACCTGAGACAAAGGCAGATAATTTCAAATATGTCCTCTTGATTTTGATAATTCCATTCTGAATAGAGTGAAGAGAATATTCTGAATATTCAACCCAATTTAGCTTGCATGGTCCCTTTAAAAATGTTATCCTAATATTTTCACTTATAACCCTTTCTACCATCCAAAATGACTCCTATCTGCCTTATGTTTATACAGGGCATGTCTAAATTTGCATTTATGATGGCTTAGATTTACTCTGCAATAAATTACTGCGCAGTAAGAGGGAATAAGATGGCATCTACACATGCATGCATTAAAGTACATTGATAGTGTGTATAGACTGACTTAAGACCAAATTTCATCCCAAGCCAGTCCACATACACAGAGTTACTGCACAGTAAGGCATCTACACATGCGTTCCCATGCATTAACTAATCGGGTATAAATTTGATACCTGAATGATACAGGTATCAAATTTACACTCAGGTTGCCATAAGTTGCCATATTTACTGTGCAGTATGGGCATGGACATGTAGACGCCTATCTGTACTGTACAGTAATTTTGGTTACTCTTCAGTAAATGCGCACATGTAGATGTACCCACACAGTGATAAAAGGACTGTTTAAGCAGTTTTAAGTACAATTTACTTTAACATCTCTCTAGGTTGCCAAAAATGAGTAAAAGAATCTAAGTTTAAATGAGAACCATGCCCTTCCTCCCCTCTATTGTTAATCTCTTGGCCAGACTCCTTTATGCATTTTTGATTTTGTTATCTTTTCTTAAATCCAAGCCTGGACCAGTTTTTCTGCTCTTCTTGGAGCACCTCAAGATCTTTAATACATTTTCCTCAGATTTCCAAGATTTAAAAGAAACATTCCAAGTGTGGTCTGCTCAGAGGCACAGAGAGAGGGATTATCACTCCCCTGCTTTGTGACAGGATGTTCCTCTTTATACAACTTTAGATGACATTGGCTATTTGCTATTGTATCTGTTCTAATGTATTGCCTAGTATCATCCCCAAGGTCATCTTCAGGATAACTACTTTTCAGGTTTCCTCTCTTGCTGCATGTCAGTATGTCAGATTGTTTTCTTGCTGTTTTCAAAGCTTTTGCCAATATTTCTAGCCTTCCTAGATCTCATTTTTATCATTTTGTTGTCCAGAGTGGTGTTAGCAATTCATTGTCTGTGATTTAATGTGACCTCCCAATTATCACCTGTGAATTTCAATACCTGCTGTTTACTCCTACTTCTATAAGCATGAATGAAATTGCTAAATAAGAGGAAGCTTAATTAGTTCAGTGAAACCTTATACTCCTTTTCCCTGTCAACATGCTACTTTATGGCAATTGAAGGTTGGGGTCCCATTCTTTGCTATGGGTTGGGCTCCCTAGAGGACTTCATAATGCAGTTCAGATTTCTGAGCTGTATGATCATGGGAACTGCATGATTCCAGATGCCATCCAGTCATGGCAGTATTAGGTGAGAATGAGGACATTGCATTAGTATGGTAACACTATTGATAATGAACTGATTGAAAACAAAGTAATTTGGGTCAGTTCATTAAACCCCAAAACTTATCAATTTTCTAAAATTTGCTTTGCTCTGATTTCAGCCAAACCAATTTAATTTCATTTTTTTTTCCTGCTGGAGTTTATTGAGATGCCACCAAATACTCTGTTGTGCTTGTTTTGTGCACAGACCAAAAAAGCATCAGTACTACAGTTATCAGGCAAGATTCCCAAGGCTTTGAATATTTTTCCCTAACTCTTTTTCTTATGAACCCTATAGTATTTGTGCTCCTCATAAACATTAATCTACTTATTCTCACAATGCCTTGTAGGGTATGTGACCTTTACCAATATGATGAGGCATGGAACACTTAAGTGATTCACATAGGGTGCATCTACACAGTTCTTTCTGCGCAGTCATTTAGCACTTGCTTAAGCAAATACTAAATGACTGGGCAGTAACTGTGCAGTCTGGATGCCGCATGAGTCTTTTCCCACACTACTGCACAGCAACATCAGCATCACAGTTCATGCCTGCCAACACTACATTGCCATAGCAATGAGCTATGGAGCTGTAGCTCGTCACTACAGCAATACAGCATCTCATGTAGATGTGCCCTATAGAGTCACACTGGAAGACTATAGTAGGGCTGAGAATGAAATCTAAATCTCCTGAATTTAAGTTGATGACTTTTCCTATTTATTGGATGTCCCTGTGGACAATTATCCATGTGTGAGCCTGGTTTATATTTTGGACTCCATTGCCCTCTCATTCTCTCCCTGCAGTCATTCCTCTTCTAGATTTCTACCACCAAAAACAACATTTTGTTTGACACAGTTTCTTTCACAGTTATTGTCTGATGTGTTGTTTTGCTAATTACTTAGGGACGGTATCTCTGTCTCTTCCCCAGATGGTACACATCTCTGCACAGCAACTGCTGTCCTGACCACTTAGTGACTTAGGAGTTAGTTTGCAACAAGCCTGGAGTCTATTTCATGACAGCAGAACGCAACCATCCTTCCAGAGGGTCATTTGTACAGATAACTTTGAGAATGGAAAAGAAGAATTAAAAGTCTTTAAGTAAGAATCGAATCTTTTAAAGGCAATTATCTGCTGTCACAGTTAACGCTATTGTTGAACTTAGCCTGAATAGATAAGAACATCCTCTCTCTTTGAATGTGTGAGGATGAAAGAGGAAAGGAATGAAAGAAAAGCGCTATAGATATATTCTGTAAGAGTCTTTCCTCTGTATGACTTGACATTGTGGTAGAGTGTAAGGGGATTAGTAAGTGAACCCTGTTGGCTCACAGATGTGTTTCTCTGTCTCCTTGCATTGAAGGAAAAGTTTAAAGCAATTACAGGAGGGAAACTCAGTCCATATAGAGGGCTAGCATGTTTAAATGCAATAACGTAGAGAGAATAGATTTTGAAAGCTGAACTAATTTCTTTTTTTCCATGGTTCCAAGAAGAGCAAAACCACAATGAAAAGAAGGATTAACTTTTATAGAGGGAAATATAGTCATAAATTAGTACTGTCTTGCTTGAAACTGTTTAAGTTTCTTGTGGTTTGAAAGTAGCTGGTAATATTATAGGGTGTAACAATGTACTTTGGTGGATAATCCCTCAAAACATTTTTTTAAATGTTTCTCTAGGCTAGGTTTGTTCTTTCAGTTTTAAGTTAGTACAGATATAGCATATGGCTTAATATAGGAATGATAATGGCAGGAAGGTAGGGTTTCTGTAGATGGGAATGTGTAAGGTATCAGAATATGACACCTGAACATTAATCTTTAGTAATAATACCTCTGGATTTCCTACATGGTTGATG